>NC_091064.1:28133508-28444609 GCF_000393655.2 Nicotiana sylvestris
AACGCTCGAACAAGTTCGGGCCAAGAATGGATAGAGTTGGGTGGCAGATTCTGGAGCCATTTCCTCGCATCCCCAGCTAGAGAATACCTGAAGTATCTCAACCTCAGGGCATCGTCAGAGACATTATTTTGTTTGTGCATTGCACACACACCCAAGAAATTTCTAAGGTGTTGTGTTGGATCATTATCTGTGTAGTTTCTGAAAAATCCTTCAGCCTTGAGCATCAGAATTAGACCGTGTTCCACCTTAAATGTTGCAGCTCCAACAGCTGGCGGTACAATGGCGTTAGTAACCTCAATGTACTCCTCGATGTCTGCAAAAGGATTCTCTCCCATTTCTATCTTCGCATCATCATCATATTCAGACATGTTTTCCTATCAACACCAAGCAAAGCAAGCAAAGTGTGATGGAATAGAAATAGACGTTAAGTAAAGTACACACTAAATAGTAATTTCAAAACTGTATTCCCCGGCAACGGCACCAAAATTTGATACGCTCAAATTACACTTTAATAAATAGTGTAAGGCGGTCGGTGTCAAATATAATAACCCAACAAGGTTGGGATCGAATCCCACATGGAATAGGTGTGAAAAGGTTACTCTTATAGTGTGTTGCTTGACTAAAGTCGTATCTCTATTCGGTTAACAGTAACAAGAGAATGGTTTTATAGTAACAAGAGTATGAATTGAGTTTGTTTGGAAGTATCAACTAATTAGAATATTTATTCAGTAATTAATTGGATTAAAGAAACCAAGGTTGTATCCCCTTTAATGGAGTGTAATGCTTATCGGTGTTAATATGATATATTTCTAATGGAAGGTTCTTTTGATATGCAAATGATGTCTAAGTGACTACCCAATATTTCCCAATAGTTGAGTAGTATTTCCTCTTTATAATTTTCCCAAATATAAAAGAGTTGCAATTTAGAACCATCAATATATGCCAAGTAAAACCCACTTATTCCTAAGCGATTCTATTAAACAAGGTTTAAAGCCTTGAGTCATTGATATTTACTTCTACCAAATTCTAACCCACTTTCCCAAGCAAAGCAAGAATTTAATGGCACTTGTTAATGTTTGCAACCACCAACAATAAATGAAGAATGAGAAGTAAATAAATATCAACCAACCATTATATATATATATATATTCAGTGTTAAACACCCATTAGCATAACACCCATTTAGGGTCCACAACCCTAGTATTTAAAGTTAGCTACTCATACTACAATACAAAAACCAAAGAGTATTTAATGTCATAAAATCTTACAAAGTAGAGAATCTTCACCCAAAAGCTTCCAAAAGTGAGGAATATTAATGTCTTGGAACGTGGTTCAAAGACTAGACAAGATGAACCCACAAAGACATCATAAAACTATTTATAGTGGACTCAAAATTGGGACAGAAAACGGACAAAAATGCCCTTTCAGGTCTGATATGCGATCGCATTCTTGTCGCAGAGCACGTATGTGGTCCGCATCTTGAACAAACTCATCGCAGATTGGAACCCTAGTTTACATTCTTCGCATTCCAATTATGCAAACCGCATTGCAGAAATGCGATAGCATTTTGCATCGCATCTTCATCCTTCAGTGACCTTCATGGTTGGTTTGCGGTTCACTCTACGGCTCGTATGTTGGTTCTGCGGTCGCACAATGGACCGCATTCTTGACTTGAGATTTAACCCAATTCTCTGCTTTTGTCTGCGATTTGACGTGCATTCTGCGGCTCACATGTTGGTTCTGCGGTCACATAATAGGCCACATTCTTGACTTGAGATTTAACCCAAATCTCTGTTTTATCTGCGATTTGACGTGCATTCTGCGGCTCACATGTCTGATCTGCGATCGCATAGTGTATCGCAGACCAGCATTTTTGCTACATTTTGCTCTTTTCTTATCTTTTTGCTTCCATTTCCATGTTCTTGGGTTCTGAGTCCTTATGTACTGTAGAAACAACAAAACTACATAAGTAACGGAGATAATTGCATTAAAACAAGATAAAATCTAAGCAATTAGTATTGAAATGTGCCAAAATTCTCCGGCACATAAAAAACACGAGGTTCGTACCGAAGCCCGATCACCCACGAGCCCGAATATATAATTAGTTCCAAAATTCTACCCCAAAATGAGGTCTAAATCACAATTATACAAAAAGCTCTAACTCTACCCAAATCCTTAATTTTCTACCCTTAAGAACATGATTTAAGCCTAGAAATCTAATGGGTGTTAATGGAAATTGAAGAAAATGAGTCTAAGATTAAATACCTATGAATTGGTGGTGAAATCCCCTATCAAAAATCGCCCAATTCGGAGTTTGAAAGAAGAAGTTATGAAATTTTGACTAAGTCCCATTTTTGCTTCTGTTTTAAAATCACTGGACAGGCCTTCATCGCGTTCGCGATAGGATTGTCGCATTCGCGATGAGTTAGGCCTCAGTGACCTTCGCGTTCGAGACATTGTTCTCGCGTTTGCTGAGCTTTGACCGCTTGAGCCTTCATGTTCGCGGGCTAGAGGCCGCGTTCGCGTAGAACAAGTGAGAACCCCCTCCCCCAGGCCAATTACCTTACGCGTTCGCGAGTACCTGGACGCGTTCGCGAATGGTACTCCCCCCTCAGCCTCGCGTTCGCGTCTCAGGCTTCGCATTCGCGAAGAAGAAATCTGGCACCTGGGAAATTGCCTTACGCGTTCGCGAGTGGGACCACGCGAACGCGAAGAACAAAATCCCTATGCAATGAACTACAAAAACCTGCAACTTTCTATAGTTCAAAAACTTTCCGAAACTCACTCGAGCCCTCGGGGCTCCAACCCAAACAGGTACACTAACTCAAGAACATCATATGAACTTATCTGTGCGATAAAATCGCCAAAATAACCCCTTAAACAACGAATTAAACCTCAAAATCAATGAAATATTTCAAAACTTGTTAAAACATCAAATTATGCATTTAAGGTCCGAATCACGTCAAATGACATCCGTTTCTTACCATATTTCACAGACTTATCTTATTTCACATATAAGACTTCTACTAGGCTCCGGAACTAGAATATGGGCCCGATACCATCAAATTCTAAATGTGTTTCATTTCCAAAACTGATAGAAATTTCCAGAAAATAATTTTCTTTAAAAATTCATTTCTCGGGCTTGGGACCTCGGAATTTGATTTCGGGCAAACGCCCAAGTCCCATATTTTTCCACGGACCCTTCGAGACCGTCAAATCACGGGTCCGGGTCCGTTTACCCAAAATATTGATCGAAGTCAACTCAAATACATTTTAAGTCAAAATTTCAACATTTTCACAGAAATTTCACATAATAGCTTTCCGGATACGCGCCCGGACTGCGCATACAAATCGAGGCGATGCCGAAAGAGGTTTTTAAGGACTTGGAACGTAGAATTCATTTTAAAAACAAGTGATGACCTTTTGGTTCATCACTTCCTCCACCTCTAAAACAACTGTTCGTCCTCGAACAGACATAAGAAGGAAGTACCTGAGTCGGGGAAAAGATGGGGATAACAGCTCTGCATATCATACTCGGACTCCTAGGTCGATACCACAACAGGCTGACCTCTCTACTGAACACGAACAGAAGGAAAACTCTTTGATCTCAACTGACGAACATGCAGGTCTAGTATAGCTACCGGCTCCTCCAACTGGATAGTGCTGTAATCTAACACGTGGGATTGATCGCCGTGATATTTCCGAAGCATGGACACATAAAACACTGGATGCACGACTGATAAGCTCGGCGGCAATGCAAGTCTATAAGCCACCTCTCCCACTCAATCAAGAATCTCAAACCGGCCAATGAACCTAGGGCTAAGCTTGCCATTCTTCCCAAACCTCATCATGCCCTTCATAGGCGACACTCGAAGCAATACCCGCTCACCGACCATGAATGCCAAATCACAAACCTTGCGGTCGGCATAGCTCTTTTTCCTAGACTAAGCTGTACGAAGCCTATCCTGAATGATCCTGACCTTGTCTAAGGCATCCTGAATCAGATCCGTACCCAACAACCAAGCCTCTCCTGGCTCAAACCATCTAACCGAAGACCGACACCGCCTACCATATAAAGACTCGTAAGGAGCCATCTAAATGCTCGACTGGTAGCTATTGTTGTAGGCAAACTCTGCTATAGCAAAAATTTATCCCACGAGCCTCCAAAGTCAATGACACAAACTCGGAACATATCCTCCAAAATTTGAATAGTCCGCTCGGACTGCCCGTTTGTCTGAGGATGAAATGTCGTGCTCAACTCAACCCGTGTGCCCAACTCTCGCTGAATCGCTCTCCAGAAATGCGAAGTAAACTGCGTACCTCGGTCTGAAATAATAGACTCGGGCACACTATGAAGTCGAAAAATCTCCCGGATATAGATCTCAGCTAACCGCTCAAAATAATAGGAGACTGCCACAAGAATGAAATGTGCTGACTTGGTCAGCCTATCAATAATAACCCACACTGCATTGAACTTCCTCTGAGTCTGTGGGAGTCCAACAACGAAGTCCATAGTGATTCGCTCACACTTCCACTCAGGAATCTCAATCTTCTGGAACAAACCACCAGACCTCTAATGCTCATACTTAACCTGCCAACAATTCAAATACCGAGCCACAAATGCTACGATATCCTTTTTCATTCTCCGCCACCAATAATGCTGCCGTAAATCCTGATACATCTTCGCGGCGCCCGGATGAATAGAGTACCGCTCTCGAAGACCATCCACATTAGGCACACAAACTCGACCCTGCAATCTTAAAACTCCATCATCACCTAATTTAACCTGCTTGGCACCTCCGCACTACACCGTGTCTCTAAGGACACACAAATGAGGATAATCATACTGCCGATCACAGATACGCTCCAATAAAAAAGAACGAGAGACCGTGCAAGCTAACACCTGACTGGGTTTAGAAACATCCAACCTCATGAACTGATTGGCCAAAGCCTGATCATCCAAATCAAGCGGCCTCTCACCGACCGGAGTATAAGCAAGACTGCCCATATTAGCTGACTTCCTACTCAAAGCATCGGCCACCACATTGGTCTTTCCCGGATGATATAAGATAGTGATATCATAGTCCTTTAATAGCTCCAACCACCTCCTCTGCCTCAAATTCAACTCCTTTTGCTTGAACAAATACTACAGACTCTTGTGATCCGTGAACACCTCACATGCCACGCCATACCAATAATGCCTCCAAATCTTCAACGCGTGAACAATGGCAGCCAAATCTAAGTCATGAACCGGATAGTTCTTCTCATGAATCTTCAACTGCCGCGAAGCATAGGCAATGACCTTGCCATCTTGCATCAACACTGCACCAAGTCCAATACGAGATTCATCACAATAAACTGTATAGGGCCCTGAACCTGTGGGAAAAACCAACACCGGTGCGGTAGTTAGAGCTGTCTTAAGATTCTGAAAGCTCGCCTCACACTCGTCCGACCATCTGAACTTGGCACCCTTCTGGGTCAACCTGGTCATCGGGGCTGTGATAGATGAAAACCCTTCCACGAACCGACGATAGTAGCCTGTCAATCCCAAGAAACTTCGAATCTCTATAGATGATGTTGGTCTAGGCCAGCTCTTGACTACCTCAATCTTCTTCAGATCGACCTGAATACCCTCTGTTGATACAACATGACCCAGGAAGGCAACTGAACTCAACCAGAACTCACACTTCAAGAACTTAGCATATAACTGATTATCCCTCAAGGTCTGAAGAACCACTCTAAGATGCTGCCCGTGCTCCTCCCGGCTGTGTGAATATATAAAAATATCATCAATGATGACTATCACGAATGAATCCAAATAAGTCTTGAACACTCGGTTCATCAAATTCATAAAAGCTGCTGGGGCATTTGTCAACCCGAATGACATCACCAAGAACTCATAATGCTCGTACCGAGTGCGGAAAGCTGTCTTAGGGACATCGGATGCCCTAATCCTCAACTGATGGTAGCCAGATCTCAAGTCAGTCATCGAAACTACCTTGGCACCCTGAAGCTGATCAAATAAATCATTAATCCTCTGCAATGGATACTTATTCTTGACTGTAACCTTGTTCAGCTGTCGATAATCTATACACATTCGCATCGATCCATCCTTCTTCTTAATAAACAACACCGGCGTACCCCAAGGCGAAACACTGGGTCTAATGAAACCCTTCTCAAGCAAGTCTTGTAACTTCTCCTTCGACTCTTTCAGCTAAGGCGAGGCCATACGATATGGCAGAATGGAAATGGGCTGAGTGGCCGGAGCCAAATCGATGCAAAAGTCAATATCTCTGTCAGGTGGCATACCCGGCAGGTTTGAAGGAAATACCTCAGGGAACTCACGAACAACATGCACAGAAAAAATAGAAGGAACCTCGGCACTAGAATCACGAACATATGCCAAATAGGCCAAACACCCCTTCTCGACCATATGTCGAGCCTTCACATAAGAGATGACATTACGGCTAGAATGACTAGGAGTTCCTCTCCACTCTAAACGAGGCAAACCCGTTAAGGCTAAGGTCACAGTCTTGGCATGACAGTCCAAGATAGCGTGGTAAGGTGATAACCAGGTCGTCCTCAAATAATATCGAAATCAACCATGTCAAGAAGCAACTAATCGACACAAGTCTCAAGACCCCCAATCACGACTATAAAAGAGCGATGGACTCGATCTACCACAATAGAATCACCCACTAGTGTAGACACATATATAGGGGCACACGAAATCACTAGGCATGACCAGATACAGTGCAAAATAAGATGACACATAGGAGTACATAGACCCTGGATAAAATAAAACTGAAACATCTCTGCCACAAACCAGAACAGTACCTGTGATAACTGCATCGGAAGCCTCAACCTCAGGCTTGGCTGGAAGAGCATAACATCGGGGTTGTGCCCCACCACCCTAGACTACCTCTCTAGGACGGCCTACGGCTAGCTGGCCTACCTCTAGCGATCTGAGCTCCACCTCTAGCACCTCTACCTCCACCTCTAGCTAGCTGGGCGGTCTGTGGGACACCTGGTGCCTGAACCATAGCACGGAAACCCTGTTGTTGTGACTGAGTACCCACCAATCTCGATAAGCCCTCTTGATATGACCATACTCACCACACTCAAAACATCCACCTGAGTGTTGCGACTGAGGAAACTAAGACTGACCCTGGCGACCTGAATGACCACCCCAAAAACTCTGGAGTGGTGGTGCACTGATATGAGCTGGTGGTGCATTGTAGGGCTGCTGATCAGAATACTGCATGTGAGAACCATGGCCACTTGAAGCACCATGAGAAACCTGAAGTGCAGACTGAAAGGGCCTAGGAGGATGGCCTCTACCATATGAATCTCTGCCTCTAGATGAGGCACCACTGAACCTGCCTAAATGATGAGGTCTCTTGTCCGACCCATGACCACCTCCCTGCGACAGAACCATCTCCACTCTCTTGGCCACATTGGCTGCCTCCTGGAAAGTAATCTCACTCCCTGCCTCCTTAGCCATCTAAAGATGAATCGGCTGAATAAGTCCATCAATGAACCTCCTCACCCTCTCTCTCTCTCTATGGGAAGTATGATAAGAGCATGACGAGCCAAGTCGATGAATCTGGTGTCATACTGGGTAACAGTCATAGAACCCTATTGGAGATGGTCAAATTGCCTCCGATAGGCCTCTCTCTGAGTGATGGGGAGAAACTTCTCCAGAAATAGCTGAGTAAACTGCTCCCAAGTCAAAGCTGGCAATCCTGCTAGTCTAGCCAAGAAATAATCTCTCCACCAAGTCTTGGCGGATCCAGACAAGCGAAAAGTAGCAAAATCGACCCCATTGGTCTCAACTATCCCCATGTTCCTAAGAACCTCATGACAGCTGTCTAGATAATCATGGGGGTCCTCAGAAGATGCACCGCTGAAGGTAGTAGTGAAGAGCTTGGTGAACCTATCCAACTTCCACAAATTATTGGCAGACATAACTGCTCCATCACCAGTCTGAGCTACCACACCCGGCTGAATTGCTAGAGTCTGAAACTAGGGAGTTACCTCCTTTAGAGTGCGAGTAGCAGGAGTCTGGGCTCCTTCTCCAGCCTGAGAGACGGTTAGTACTACAGGAAGCAAGTCTGCCCGGGTGACACTCTCTATAAGGCCCACTAGACGAACCAGAGCATCCTGAAGTACTGGGGTAGCAATAAACCCCTCTGGGACCTGAGCTGGGCCCACTGGAACTGTCTGGGCTGGAACCTCATCATCAAAGTCAACCTGAGGCTCTACCGCTAGTGTTGCTGCTCTCGGATAAGCTCTGTCCCTACCTCGTCCTCGGCCTCGCCCTCTGCCTTTGGCGGGAGCTACTGCTGGGGGCTCGGGCTGCTGATCGGTGGATGAGGAAGCGTGTGTTCTCGCCATCTATGAAAGAACAAAGTAGAAATTCAATTAGCATTGAGAAACCAAATAGCACAACAATAAAGAACAAATATGAATTTTTTCCTAACTCTGTAGCCTCTGGGGGATAAATACAGACATCTCCGTACCGATCCCTCACACTCCACTAAGCTTGTTCGTGAATTGTGAGACCTATGTAACCTAGAGCTCTGATACCAACTTGTCACGATCCGGATTTCCCACCCTCGGGAGTCGTGATGGTGCCTACTCGTAGAAGCTAGGCAAGCCGCGAAACATAGAAATTACTAACTCTTTCATTTTTAATCCTTTTTGACAATCTGAATTAATAGGTAATCAACATTTAAATATTAATGATAAATGAAATCAAGCGGAAGACTTAGTCTAATATAATAACCAAAACCAGTGCTACAAATGCCAACATACATCTCTACTCAGAATCTGGTGTCACAATATCACGGACTGTATATGAGTACTACATACAAGTGTCTGAAAAAGGAAGTGCAGTCTGTCTCGGATACAAGTGAAGATAGAGCACATAATAAGATAGAAGAGAACGCCGGGCCTGCGGATGCTTGCGGGACTACCTTGGGATCTCTAGCTGGACTGAAGGCAGCAACCCAAATGCTATTGTCCAAGAGCTACTCCGGGATATGCACGTAATGCAGAGTGTAGTATCAGCAGAATCCAACCCATGTGCTGGTGAGTGCCTAGCCTAACCTTGGCGAAGTAGTGACAAGGCTAAGACCAGACTATCAAATAACCTGTGCAGTTATATAGTATACAGCGGAAAATAAAATAGAAATAAACAAGTAAATATGGGAGGGGGGTACATGCTGCAGGGCATACCAATATCAATAGTAAATCAAGAGTAACAGCATAAGAACAACTTAGATTTCACAGCAAAACAATAAGAACCTTTGTATCCAATCTATAAACACTTTGTATCAGCAATTGTTGCGGCGCGCAACTCGATCCCAATATATATCAATACTGTTGCGGCGCGCAACCCGATCCATATCATTTATCACTGTTGCGACGTGCAACTCCATCCACACATAATATTGTTGCGGCGTGCAACCTGATCCAAATATATCATTGTTGCGGCGTGTAACCCGATCCACATATACAATCAACAACAATCATAGCAAGAGTCCCGGCGAGGGATCAATAAAGGACTACACTATCCTGGTAAGGGAATCGACAGTATAAGTAACAACATCCCCGCAAGGGAGAAACAACTATAACCAAACTTGTTTCAACATCTAAATACCTCAGCTAACATCAATACTCAGTCATAAGTAATTTTCACGAGAATAATCACTATCCTTGCTCAATATAGAGAGTCATCAGCTTAAGCATCCGTAGTATTATTTAAGAATACAATAAATTACAATTCAAGACTCACGGTCATACCCGACACCAACGTATAGATACTCGTCACCATGCCTATACATCGTACTCAAGAAGAAGCAAATAGCAAATATGACACAACTTCTAATCCCTCAAGCTAAGGTTAGACCAAACACTTACCTCGAACTTTCACGGCCAACTCAAGCCTCAAACACCGCTTTTCCTTTTAAATTCGGCTCCAAATCAATTGTATCTAGACATAATCGACTTAATAACATCAATAAATGCTAAACAATCCAATTCCAATGCTTAATTATAACTTTCCCATCATTCTTCCCAAAAAGTCAAAAATTGACCCCGGGCCCGCTTAGTCAAAACACGAGGTTCGGACCATAACCCGATCACCATTCACCCACGAGCCCGAATATATAATTAGTTCCAAAATTCGATCCCAAAACGAGGTCTTAATCACAATTATACAAAAATCCCTAACTCTACCCAAATCCCTAATTTTCTACCCTTAAGAACATGATATAAGCCTAGAAATCTAGTTGGTGTTAATGAAAATTTAAGAAAATGAGTCTAAGATTACTTGCCTATGAATTGGTGGTGAAATCCCCTTTCAAAAATCGCCCAATTCGGAGTTTGGAAGAAGAAGTTATGAAATTTTGACTAAATCCCGTTTTTGCTTCTGTTTTAAAATCACTGGACATGCCTTCATCGCGTTCGCGAAAGGCCTGTCGCGTTCGCGATGAGTTAGGCCTCAGTGACCTTCACGTTCGCGTTATTGGGCTCGTGTTCGCAGAGCTTTGACCTCTCGAGCCTTCGCGTTCGCGGGCCAGTGGCGGCGTTCACGTAAAACAAGTGAGAACCCCCTCCCCCAGGCCAATTGCCTTACGCGTTCGCGAGTACCTGGACACGTTCGCGAAGGGTACTCCCCCTTCTGCCTCGCGTTCGCGTCTCAGGCTTCGCGTTCGCGAAGAAGAAATCTAGCACCTGGGAAATTTGCCTTACGCGTTCGCGAGTGGGACCACGCAAACGCGAAGAACAAAATCCATGTGCACTGAACAGCAAAACCCTGCAACTTTCAATAATTCAAAAACATTCCGAAACCCATCTGAAACTCACCCGAGCCCTCGGGGCTCCAACCCAAACAGGTACACTAACTCAAGAACATCATATGAACTTATCTGTGCGATCAAATCGCCAAAATAACCCCTTAAACAACGAATTAAACCTCAAAATCAATGAAATATTTCAAAACTTCTTAAAACATCAAATTTTGGATTTAAGGTCCGAATTACGTCAAATGACATCCGTTTCATACTAAATTTCACATACTTATCTTATTTCACATATAAGACCAGTAATGGGCTCCGGAACCAGAATACGGGCCCGATACCATCAAATTCTAAATGCATTTCATTTCCAAAACTCATAGAAATTTCCAGAAAATAATTTTCTTTAAAAATTCATTTATTGGGCTTGGGACCTCGGAATTCGATTCCGGGCATACGCCAAGTCCCATATTTTTTCACGGACCCTCCGGGACTTTCAAATCTCGGGTCCGGGTCCGTTTACCCAAAACGTTGACCGAAGTCAACTCAAATGCTTTTTAAGTCAAAATTTCAATATTTTCACAGATTTTCAAATAATAGCTTTCCGGCTACGTGCCCGAACTGTGCACGCAAATCGAGGTGATGCTTAAAGAGGTTTTTAAGGCCTCGGAACGCATAATTAATTTTAAAAACACATTAGTTTTGTCATAAAGCATTTTCAAAAACTTTAGCAGAAGATGCTGAAGTTATTTAGTTCATTTGTAAAAACTTCAGCACTATATAAGCTGAAATTTTTGAAAAAGCTTTCTAACATACTAGATAAATTATCATATTGCCAACAATACCTAAATCATAAATTTTGGAAACAATAAACGTGAAAAGAACAGAATTATCATAGAAAGAATCACTAAGTGTGACCTTAAACTTTCCGTACGTGAAAATATTCACAAATTATTATCTACTAACTTACGTAATTATTTATAATTTATTTTTTAATAATCTGATAAACATACTTATGTCAATCATCCCATGAAATGAAGTTTCATAGCAGCACCAACAGTAGCAGAAGAAAGAAGAAGAAGAAGAAGAAGAAGAAGAAGAAGAAGGAGGAGGAGGAGGAGGAGGAGAAGACGAAGGAGGAGAAGGAGGAGGAGAAAGGAGGCTGAAGTTGTTTAAAAAGTGGGTACAAGTTAAAAGTTTTAAAAAAATCGATATAGGTTAAATGGGGGCGACCAAATAAGGCGCCCCGTGCAAATTTTACATGAATTTGTCCCATTTTTCATTACCTAGTGTTATAGAGTTTCTCTGGAATATCCTTTTATTTTTTTTTCCTTCTGTTTTTTTTTTGGTGCAATTCCTTCTGTTGGTTATTGAATTTGATGAACAATTTGCTTATAAGTTCCTTTTGTGGATCAATACAAAGCTTGTTTGTTACATTGCTGAAATTGAGACATTAGTTTTTGTTTTCCTTTTCCTCATCTTTCTTTGATCATTATCGTCACTTTACAGGGCAAGCAAGATAACATTTCAAGTTCGCATTCTTTTCTCTTCGTTTACTTAAATACCAAAGATAAATTAACTTTCAAAGCATACAGAGAGACAAGAGACAATTCAGTTAAAGGTGTGCAAAATACGCGATTCAATATATATAATCAAAATTGAACTAAATCGTAAAATCATTATGGTTCGATTTATAGAACAAATGAACAAAATTGTATTTTACGGTTTTGTATGATATTCATTTCTAACCAACAATCGCCCTTAAATTTGGTTAATGAACGTCATACTAATTTGACTAGTGTGGAAAAATAAGTATCGCAAGTAATAATGTTAGCAATTAATGAATAAGTGTTAATTAATCCTTGTAAATGAAAGCACTTCTTGTTTGTAAGCTTTGGGCCCAAATATTTCACATTATAGTTGGATAAGACTGACATTTTACTCAAGCATAATGTTCCAACCTCTTTAGATTTTTTTTTTTCTTTTTTTTGAAAAATAAAAGAGATCATCGAGAGGGACATCTTCAATAATGTAATAAAGTATTAAGAGTGTGAGCTAACTTGTATTTCATCTAAAAGTAAATTCAAATTAATTTTTTTTAAAAGTTGCTTTCATTTTATTAATGTAATTTTTGTGACTTTAAAATGCCTTCACAAGTCATAATGTCACAATCCGGATTTCCCACCCTCGGGAGTCATGATGACGCCTACTAATGTGAGCTAGGCAAGACAATCCTTTAACTACTTACTTCATTAACCAATTATTTATTTTTAACAAATATAAGGCGATAACGTGATAACAGCGGAAATCCAAATTTAAGCGGAAGACAACATTGAAATATATGAAATCTCTATCTATTACAAATACTTAAGCCTTAACCACCCAAAACCTGGTGTCACAGTGTCACAGACAGTCTAAGATTGCTACATACAAAGGCTGAAGAAATACAGTACACTGTTTTTGAATAAAAGCAAAATGAAACAGGAAATAGGGATAGAGGGAGACGCCAGGGCCTGCGGATGCCTGCAGGTCTACCTTGGATCTCCACGTGGACTGAATGTAGCCTACAACTACGGTCCAAGAGCTACTCCGGGATCTGCACATAGTATAGAGTGTAGTATCAGCACAACCGACCTCATGTGCTGGTAAGTGTCTAGCCTAACCTTGGCGAGGTGGTGACGAGGCTAGGACCAGACTACCAAATAAACCTCTGCAGTTATATAATATACAGTGAAAAGTAAATCAGAATAAACAAATAAAGATGGGAAGGGGAAACATGCTTCGGGGGAAACAGGTAAAACAGAATATCAAAAGAACTATAAAGGAATCAAAATCCAACAACTAACAAGAATAAGGAAAAACAAAGGCAGATTTCACTTTCTTCTCACATCTTGTTGCAGGAGTGGAACCCAATCCCATTTCCTGTATCTCGTGGCAGGCGTGCCACCCGCTCCCATTTCATTTATCTCGTGGCAGGCGTGTCACCTGCTCCCATTTTATTTATCTCGTGGTAAGCGTACCACCCGCTCCCATTTCATCATATCTTATGGAAGGCGTACAACCCGCTCCCATATCATTATATCTTGTGGTAGGCGTACCACCCGCTCCCATTTCATTTTATCTTGTAGTAGGCGTACCACCCGCTCTCATATACAAGCCAACAATAATCACAAGGAATCCCGGCAAGGGAACAATAATATCAACAAACAATATCCCGGCAAGGGAGAAACAACTATAACCAAACTTGTTACAACATCTAACTACCTCAGCTATAACCAAACTTGTTACCACACCTAACTACCTCAGCTATAACCAAACTCGTTACAACATCTAACTAGCTCAACTATAACCAAACTTGTTACAACACCTAACTACCTCAGCTATAACCAAACTCGTTACAACATCTAACTACCTCAGCTATAACCGAACTTGTTACAATACCTAACACAAAAAATTATCAACCTAAACATCCGTAATATCAATTAAGAATGCAATGCAAGGGAACCACAACTCAACAATAGCCCGGCAAGGGGGCAGCATAATGATCTCTTCTCTTTCTCACTTTTACTTCACAATTTGTTATACAACTTGAGCCAACGCTCCTCAATGTGCATAGGTCTCAATTCTTTCCACAACTTCACACAACAAATAGAAATCTTCACCAAGGCATGAATAATACAACGAAGTCATGAAAATCGCAATATAAGACCCACGGTCATGCTTGACACTAACGTATAGTTACTCGTCACCATGCCTATACGTCGTACTCAACATAAAGCAAATAGCAAATAGGACACAACTCCTAATCCCTCAAGCTAAGGTTAGACTAAACATTTACCTCGATGCCACAAATACAATTCATGATTCAACTATAGCTTTACCCCTTGATTCCACCACCAATTCGATTGTATCTAGTCACAAATTATATTAATAAATGCTAAATGAATCAATTATAATGCTTGGAAATAAGTTTTCTAAAGTTTATCCATAAAAGTCAAAAATCGACCCTAGGCCCGCTTGGTCCAAACCCATAATTCGGACCACAACCCGATTACTCATTCACCCCCGAGCCCGAATATATAATTTGTTTTGAAATCGGACCTCAAATCGAGGTCCAAATCCCCAATTTTGAAAAACCTAGGTTCTACCCAAAACACCCAATTTCCCCATGAAAATCATTGATTTTGAATTGAAATCATGTTAAAAGATGTTAATGATTGAAGAAAACGAGTTAGAAATCACTTACCAATGTTTTGGAGAAGAAAGGTTATTTGAAAAATCGCCTATTATATTTTTGGGGTTTTGGAAAATGGAAAATAACTGAAAATCCCGTCTTAATATACTACTTTCAGCTGCCCTGTGCGGACCACACAAAATCAACTGCGGCCGCATAACTCGCATGTAGACTGCAGTGACATGCTTTAGTATTTTGGCCATAACTTTTTCTACAGATATCCAAATTGTGATTTCTTTAGCTTTCTAGAAACAATACATGAAGAGCTACAACTTTCGTTTTTGATCATCTCAAAATTCTTTGTAGATCAAAAGATATAGACTTCCGAAATCGGACCAATGAAATGTTCTTTACCGCGGACCGCACAGAATCTAGTGCGGCCGCAAAGCCCTCACCGTGGTCCGCACAAAATCCAGTGCGGCCGCACAAGGCCCTCCGAGGCAGCATTCCTTTTTGTGCGGACCGCACTGGTTTGTTCAGATGCCTTTCACTTCTGTGAACCTGCAACAACTATGTTTTTAAGCCTAAGACATTCCGGAACCTACCCGAAACTCACCCGAGCCCTCGGAACTCCAAACTAAATGTGCATGCTAACTCAAAGACAACATATGGACCTACTCGTGCAATCACATCATCAAAATAACATGTAAAATCATGAATTAAACCTCAAAACTCAACATTTTCATCAAGAACTGTCAAAGTTCAAAACTCTTCAATCGGAAGTCCAACTCACGTCAAATAAACTCCCTTTTCACCAAATTTCACAGTTATCTTTCAAATACTATAACAAGTTTGTACTAGGCTCCGGAACCAAAATACGAGCCTGATAATAATGGTTTCAAACATTAATTCTTTTCTCTATTTCTTAGATAATTCAGTAAAACAATTTCTTTCAAAAATTGATTTTTAAGGCTTGGGACCTCGGAATTCATTTCCGGGCATACGCCCAAGTCCCATATTTTACTGCGTACCTCCCGGAATCGTCGGAACACGGATCCGATCCGTTTGCTAAAAATGTTGACCAAAGTCAACCATAATTAAATTTTTAACTCTAAAATTTCTATTTCTCATATTTTCATATAGAAGGCTTTCCGGATATAGGTCCGGACCATGCACGTAAATCAATGTGGGGTAAAAGGGAGGTTTTTAGGCCTCGGAAAATTGAATTCACTTGCAACACAAGTGATGACCTTTTGGGTCATCATATTCCCCACATCTAAAACAACTGTTCTTCCTCGAACGGACATAGGAAGGAATTACTTGAGTCAGGAAAAAGATGGGTATAACGGCTCCGCATATCGGACTCGGACTCCCAGGTCGATGACTCAGGAGGCTGACCTCTCCACTGAACACGAACAGAAGGAAAACTCTTTGATTTCAACTAACTAACCTGCCGGTCTAGAATAGCTACCGGTTCCTTCTCATAAGACAAGTCCTTGTCCAACTGGATAGTGCTGAAATTTAACACATCGGAGGAATCGCCGTGATACTTTCGAAGCATGGACACATGAAACACTAGATGTACGGCTGATAAGCTCGACGACAACGCAATTCTATAAGCCACCTCTCCCACTCGATCAAGAATCTCAAACGGGCCAATGAACCTAGGGCTAAGCTTGCCCTTCTTCCCAAATCTCATCACGCCCTTCATAGGCGACACTCGAAGCAATACCCGCTCACCAACCATGAATGCCAAATCTCAAACCTTGCGCTCGGCATAACTCTTTTCTTGGACTGAGCTATACGAAGCCTATCCTGAATAATCCTGACCTTGTCCAAGGCATCCTGAACCAGATCCGTACCCGATAACCGAGCCTCTCCCTGCTCAAACCATCCGACCGAAGACCGACACTACCTACCATATAAAGCCTCATAATGAGCCATCTGGATACTCGACTGGTAGTTGTTGTTGTAGGAAAACTCTTCTAAATGCAAAAACTAATCCCACGAGCCTCCAAAGTCAATGACACAAGCTCGGAGAATATCCTCCAGAATCTGAATGGTCCGCTCAGACTGCCCGTCCGTCCGAGGATGAAACGTTGTGCTCAACTCAACCCGCATGCCCAACTCTCGCTGAACTGCTCTCCAGAAATGGGAGGTAAACTGCATACCTCGATCCGAGATGATAGACTCGGGCACACCATGAAGACGAACATTCTCCCTAATATAGATCTCAGCTAACCTCTCAAAGAATAGGAGACTGCCACAGGAATGAAATGCGCTGACTTGGTCAGCCTATCAACAATAACCCACACTGCATCGAACTTCCTCTAAGTACGTGGGAGTCCAACAACGAAGTCCATAGTGATCCGCTCCCACTTCCACTCAGAAATCTCACCAAGAACTCATAATGCCCGTACCGAGTGCGGAAAGCTGTCTTAAGGACATTGGATACCCTAATCCTCAACTAATAGTAGCCAGATCTCAAGTCAATCTTCGAAAATACTTTGGCACCCTGAAGCTGATCAAACAAATCATCAATCCTCGGCAATGGATATTTATTCTTGATTGTAACCTTGTTCAACTACCGGTAATCAATACACATTCTCATCGATCCATCCTTCTTCTTAACAAACAATACCGGCTCACCCCAAAGCGAAACACGCGGCCTAAGGAAACCCTTCTCAAGCAAGTCTTGCAACTGTTCGTTCAACTCTTTCAACTCCGGTGGGGCCATACGATACGACGAAATAGAAATGGGCTGAGTGCCAGGAGCCAAATCAATGCAGAAGTTAATATCCCTGTCGGGTGGCATACCCGGCAGGTCTGAAGGAAAAACCTCAGGGAACTCACGAACAATAGGCACAAAATCAATAGAAGGAACCTCAACACTAGAATCATGTACATATGCCAAATAAGCCAAACACCCCTTCTCGACCATACCCCAAGCCTTCACATAAGAGATAACACTACAAGTAGAATGACTAAGAGTCCCTCTCCACTCTAAACGAGGCAAACCCGGAAAAGCTAAGGTCACAGTCTTGGCATGACAGTCCATGATAGCGTGGTAAGGTGATAACCAGTCCATACCCTATATGACATCAAATCAACCATGTCCAGAAGAAGCAAATCTACATGAGTCTCAAGACCTCCAATCACCACTATACATGAACAATGGACACGATCCACCATAATAGAATCACCCAACGGTGTAGACACATAAACAAGGGCACTCAAAAAAATCACTTGGCATGACCAGATACGGCACAAAATAAAACCGAAGCTTCTTTACCACAAACCAGAAATACTAACTTTACCTCCACCTCTAGCATCTCTACCTCCACCTCTAATACCTCCACCTCCACCTCTAGTTAACTGAGCGGTATGGACGAGCCCCTCAATGAACCTCCTCACTCTCTCTCACGGTGGAAAGTATGATAAGAGCTGTCACACCTCCTCTTTCCGCCCCCCGCCGGGGGCGTAGGGAGTTTTCTCCAATTAAAGGACAGTCGAAACGGGATTTGTTTGTTTTATTTCAGAGTCGCCACCTGGGAATTTTATGGCGTTCCAAGTCACCGGTTCTAATCCCGAATCGAGGAGAATATGACTCTGTTTGTCATTCTGCGAACCAGAAATCCGAGTAAGGAATTCTGTTAATTCGGGAGAAGGTGTTAGGCATTCCCGAATTCCGTGGTTCTAGCACGGTCGCTTAACCATTTTTTATACTTGGCTTAGTTATCTTGATTTACTGAATACATTTTTTGTTATATGACTTTGTTACCGCCTTAGATTGTTTATAATTATAGACCCTTAAACGAATCACGCGTACGTATATTCGTGTATATATATTTTATAAACGTGAAGAATCGTGTCACGCATACGTGTACACAATAAGATTGACAATATTATTTTTTGTGTATTTTTTATTATATAAAAAAACTTATGTTCGAAATTGTGCTAAAAAATTAAGAACATCGTCACTCTTGTATGATTAAATAGTGGACTGCACATCTCGGGTTTAATTTAACATCCTCCGAAAAACCTCTTTTATTAAAAGTTTGCTCGGAGTTGCGCGAACGCATAATCCGAATTGCCTTTAGAAGTATAATCAGGTCACGCGAACGCATCCCTAATTACACAAAATATTCTTTATAAATTCTCTATAAATGTTTATTACATCCATCTATTTTTAATATGAAAATCATAGAGAAACACTGATTTGGACGTCTTCAAATTTTCTTGAAAAGAATTCAAAATTTATTATGTGTTGACCGCAAATCTTAATTTACGCGTATGTATTATATACCTCAAAACTATTCAAATTTTAAAGAATTAATGATATGAAAACAACATGTAACTAAAACTACCATTTTTATCGTGAATACAACATTTGTATACCCAAAAAGCGAATTGCATACAAAACTGGAAAAGAATTAATTTGATAAACAAATTAATAGTTTTCGAAGAATTTTCATTGTTATATTTAGTGCGAACTCTATTTCTGTATATATTTGACATAAAATGTTGCAATTCGTACTTATAAATCCCACCTCCTTCTCATATACTTGTTTTTAGTCCAAAGTTACAACTATTTGGTTAATTGTTTACGATGATAGATAATATCAAGTTGATAAGAAAGAGAACTATTATACAAATTGACTCAATAAAATGGCATCACATGCAACGTAATTGTATGTCTGAACCATTCATAATATTCTGATATCGCAACGGATTGTATCAACTCACCTTTCACCTATGGTTATACACGTAACCGTTATCACGCCATATATGAACCACACACAACTTACATCAATCTAGCTTTAAACAAAATCGGATTTTTTGACAAGATATGCTAGTAATGTAATTTCTTGATACTTCCATACTATTCTATACTTAGCCAACAATATCACAAGATTTAATTAATGGCTAACTTTATGCCATGTTCCCTATCTTGACAATTCGAACATAACTTATACTTAATGAAATTCTAAAATGGATAATATTATTACAATGCTTATACGAACTTCAAAAGGGAATGATTAAATAATAGTCATCATGCCAAGCATACTACTATATTAACCCAACTGAAACATAACTGAAATTTAAACTAATAGACTTAAACGAATAGAAGACATAATTATAATTCCAAACTTCATTTATTTGGCAATGTTGAAGCTTTCCACAACATGAGTCTAAAGATATATACTTGGAAACGAGGGTAAAAGAGGCAAATTTTAGCAGTAGCAGCAGCAACAGAATCAGCAGAATATACCAAATAACTCAGCAGATTTGAGCAAAACAACAAGACCCTTGGAACCAGACAAGCAGTAACAGAATCTTAAGAAAAAAAAATTCAGATTTAAACCAAACAATATCAACAAACAGACCCAGACAGATTCAAGGAAAACTATGTCTCTGATTTTCTTTCCTTCTTCTATATCTGTTTCGGATTCTGTGTGTGTGTGAGTGTTCTCTTTTTCTGTTTCTTTTTTTGTTTCTCTTCTCTGTCTATCTTTCTATATGGTTCTGCCCAGTTTTTTTTTTCACTGTCCAGTCCTAAAATCAGTCCCTAAACCCTCTTCTTATACAAGTCTGCCCCCCCTTTAGCAGCCTACTGTCTGGACCCCTTCTTTCTTTTAAAATCAGAAAATCCCATTCAAAAACCTGCTTTACTACTTTAAATCCCATTAAGTAAAACTTTTTTCCCGATTTTCAGCCCTCTCCATTACCTTTTGTTTCCCATTATCCCACTAAAATAAAGCTAATAACATTCCACTATAACACACTAATACTATCATATTATTCTCACTGTTTCATTCCCAACAATACCCCTGAAAATCCCTCAAACTACATCTTCTACCAACATCAGCCTGTTTTTAGATTAAATCTTAACTGAAAAATGCAACCTTCTAAACGAATTATATCTAACCAACATTCGTAAAACTGAATTCAAACCCAACATCACATAGAACTCAACAGCACAATTTAAACTGAATTTGAAATCAGCATGAATGCAGGGGCATTGTCAGTATATTGACAATGCCCTGAAACTTACTGCCAAGAAACCAACATACATAACATCCATTTGATGAACTTACTGATTTGCAAACAAGCATGATTTAATTGACGAGTACTAATCAACTGACTATCTACAATGATTGTCAACAAACAGTCTATAAGTAGATAAACAGGTTATTTCAATCAGCATTATCAGAAACAGGATTTTATAATATAACTAATCGACGAACTTAATCGAGTCGATTACACACATTGTAAATAATCACAACCAACAGAAACAATGCCATTATTTGATCAAATAGACGGGTATGAGACAGAATCAAATAAACAAATAGGAAAATTACACAGACTACTGAAACAAACAACAATATACACATAGAATACAAAAAGGAGTAGGAAAAATACCTTTGAACCTTCAAATTTATACGGACAAAAGCTCAACTTTGGATTCGGACCTTTTGAGGCTGAACAGACTTTATTCGAAGTATTCTCATTTGAGAATACCTTGATTAAAGTATCTTAGACCTCAATCCCTCAATTAATTTGGGCAAATTCCACGATTGGAATTTTTTAGGGTTTCAGATTCCTTGATTTAAGGCTCAACCATTTCTGGTCAGATTCGAACCAAACCAGATTTGGTTTAGTTACGAGTGAAGTTAGGAGAGTGATTGGTGTGAGTTTGGGGTACATTGGGGTACATTCGAGGTGAACGAACAACAGATTCATAACGAGGTCGGTCAGGGGGTGCTATGGTGTTAATTGTGGCTTGGTTGGTTTGGATCTGAGTTTGGCTCGAATCTTCAAATGAAGATTCGAGAAACTCCAGGAAGATTCGAACTCAATGGTTATCATATTCGGATAGGGGATGGTCAGGGGGTTCAGGGGTGTTAAGGTGGTGACCGGCGGCGTCGTTGCCGCTGGGTTTCAGGCGAGGGGGAGTTAGGGCGGCTAGGTTTTTGGGTGTATCGTCTGAAGACGATGATGAACAGGAGAGGGGGGTTCTTAGTTAGGGGGCCGGGGTATGGATTTGGGGTTTATATAGGGGAGGGGTGGATTGATCTTGACCGTCAGATCAGGTAAGATACACGGTCAGGATCAGCTCACTTAACCAAACGATGTCGTTTGGTTTAAGTTGGGGGAAAGGGTTGGCCCGGGGGTGAAGTGGATCGGGTATAGAGGACTGACCGGGACCGTTGGATTAAAAGGGAATGGAAGGCCTTGATTGAATCCAATCATATGACGTCGTTTGATTTAATTGAAGATCTGAACTTGACCGTTGGATCCGACTGATCAATGGTCCAGATTGGAAGGATCCAAACGACGTCGTTTGGGAGATGGCTGAGAGATCTGATCCTGGATTGGGCCATTACACATTTTGGGCCTGATTTTTGTTAATTAAATGGCCCAACCCAATTTTCTTTCCTATTTTCCTTTTAATTCCTAATTATTAAATTCCTAATTTTAATTATTTTAAAAAAAAATTAACCTTACAAAAATATTAATCACACAATGGCACATTTAAATGATGAAAGAAAATAAGATATATGCATATTTTTGTGATTTATTTTTTTTAATTAATTCTTAAATGCATAATTAAATCCTAGATATGCATGCAACATGTATTTTTGTTTTATTTTGACAAAGTAAACATTTACGGACAAAACACAAATAATTTATAAATGCCACATAAATTCTAAAAATGGCACACTACGAGAATTTTGTTTTATTTTTTGATTTATTTTGGAGTAGTTTTCGTGAGGCAAAAATCACGTGCTCACAGCTGCCCCTCTTTGTGCGGAAACTCGGAGAGTTTTCGTGCAATGATAAAGTGAGCGGATACGAGCGATTTTTTGCCTGTTTGAATACTCCGTGGGAAGCATTTTTTGAAAGATTTAACCGAACCTCTGCTTCAAAGGTTTCCTACATATCCTTGGCTAAACAGGAATCAGGTCAATGTAGTTCGGGAAGTTTTGGTAGCTGGGACTACCACGGGATTGTTGTTGCTATTGTTGCTTGTTGTTGCTACTGCTTGTTGACATCCTTATTACATCGTGCCAAAAGAAAATAAGAAGCTAGACTAAGCTAGGAATTACAAAATCTTATCTGTTTTCCCCTTGCTCGGGTTGCCTCGCTCTTGTCAGCTTGTGTTTTCTCCTGTGCCTTTCTTTCGAAAACTGCTGGGGATGACACTGGCCCTTTACCTTTTTGATTATAAGTTTTATTATTCCATCCGGTCTGCTGGGGATGCTGCTTTCTACATTAAAGCTGGTTATACTGAGGATTTTTGTTGTAACTCTCCTCATTACTGACTTCTGATACTTCCGTTGTTCTTCCTTGTTCTCCAGGTGGACGCCTGATTTCTGATGCTTCCATTACTCTTCCTTGTTCTCCAGGTGGACGCCTGATAGCTAATACTTCCATTTGTATTTCCCTTATTTTCCAGGTGGGCGCCTGATTGCTGATACTTCATCTGTATTCCCTTATTCTCCATGTGGGCGCCTGATTGCTGATACATCAATTGTATTCCCTTATTCTCCAGGTGGGCGCCTGATTGCCAATACTTCAATTGTATTCCCTTATTCTCCAGGTGGGCGCCTGATTGCTGATACTTCAATTGTATTCCCTTATTCTCCAGGTGGGCGCCTGATTGCCGATACTTCAAATGTATTCCCTTATTCTCCAGGTGGGCGCCTGATTGCCGATACTTTAACTGTATTCCCTTATTCTCCAGGTGGGCGCCTGATTGCTGATACTTCAAATGTATTCCCTTATTGTCCAGGTGGGTGCCTGATTGCTGATACTTCAACTGTATTCCCTTATTCTCCAGGTGGGCGCCTGATTGCTGATACTTCAATTGTATTCCCTTATTCTCCAGGTGGGTGCCTGATTGCTGATACTTCAATTGTATTCCCTTATTCTCCAGGTGGGCGCCTGATTGCCGATACTTCAATTGTATTCCCTTATTCTCCAGGTGGGCGCCTGATTGCTGATACTTCAATTGTATTCCCTTATTCTCCAGGTGGGCGCCTGATTGCCGATACTTCAAATGTATTCCCTTATTCTCCAGGTGGGTGCCTGATTGCCGATACTTTAATTGTATTCCCTTATTCTCCAGGTGGGCGCCTGATTGCTGATACTTCAAATGTATTCCCTTATTCTCCAGGTGGGCGCCTAATTGCTGATACTTCAACTGTATTCCCTTATTCTCCAGGTGGGCGCCTGATTGCTGATACTTCAATTGTATTCCCTTATTCTCTAGGTGGGCGCCTGATTGCTGATACTTCAATTGTATTCCCTTATTCTCCAGGTGGGCGCCTGATTGTTGATACTTCAAATGTAGTCCCTTATTCTCCAGGTGGGCGCCTGATTGCTGATACTTCATCTGTATTCCCTTATTCTCCAAGTGGGCGCCTGATTGCTGATACTTCAATTGTATTCCCTTATTCTCCAGGTGGGCGCCTGATTGCCGATACTTCAATTGTATTCCCTTTTCTCCAGGTGGGCGCCTGATTGCCGATACTTCAAATGTATTCCCTTATTATCCAGGTAGGCGCCTGATTGCCGATACTTTAACTGTATTCCCTTATTCTCCAGGTGGGCACCTGATTGCCGATACTTTAACTGTATTCCCTGAAACAAATATTGTTTTTGCCCCTGTTTCAAATCAAAGAAAATTTTGTTAGTTTAAGCATTCTTGATGTCCTGTTTTACTGCCTTGGAGTGGTTGAAAAGACTGTTTTGTCCTTGTAATTGATCCTTAACCGTAGGATCCCCAACTGTTGTTTTCACTTCAAAACACTTTCAATTGTAATCATATGTTTTCCTGACATTACTGAACCACTTTTCCGATTCAACTTTTCTTACACCCATATCTTATTTTCATCCTGTTACCTCCCGCCTTTCATGGCCATATTTTGCATTATGCAATCTTAATCTTGGTAGTATACCTTGACATTCCTTTTTATTTGTTTGGAACAAAACTTACCTCAAAAAGCTTTAAAAGAGTAAGATTATTAGTGACGAAACATGATGATTTCGACAATCTAGAATGAAAAGAAAAATCCAAATTTGGATGACTGTTGGAGAAGGAATAAGGAACTTATCTGATTGGATTTACTGGTACCAATGATCAGGGTATGCATTTTGGATTAATCAACCCAGTCTTTTAATCAATCTCTTTTCAATTGTTTCATTTTGCTTTCCCAAAATTTCCACAACCCAATTTTACTTTTGCCAATTTACAAACCTTGTTCGACTTGCAGTATCTAAAAGAGTTTTCACCGACAAACCTTCCTCATTTGTTTATTTCTTAATTCCTTTTCGCCTTATGGTGCCTGCGAAGGTTTTCACCAATAAGACTCTCTCATTTTACTTTCTCTCAGCTTCCGTCGTCTCATGGTGCCCGTGCGGGTTTTCACCTATAAGACTCTCTCATTTTCATTGCTTTTCTTGTTTGGGCCAGAGTGTTGTGAACCATCTCCATTTGCTTTACTCGGCACTTTTCTAAGATTGGTCGAAAGGTCTTTTGGTATGTGGTTGGAATGAAAAGGTATCAAAAGTTAAACAATTTTGGTATGGGTTTAAAATTACAACTCTTGGAATCATTTTTCTCTTTGCCAATACAATTCCTACCCCTGCTTCTTAATTGGGGGTCTCTTGATGTTTCATTTTGTGCACATTATGCATATTATGCACCCTATGACCGAGCCGTGAGGCGCCTACGTATCCTCTCTGAGGAATCAGGTCAAACGTAGTTCACTCCAATAATGATAATAATTTTTATTTTTCTTCTTTTTCTTTTTTCTTTTTTTTTATTTGATTTTCATTGATTCCAAGAGAGGGTAAGAAAGAAACGAATGTGGATCAAAGGGGAAACAAAGGGTACATTGTTTGGATAGCAGAATAAATTGCCTTTGTCATTCCAATCTTCGAAATAATGCCGAATACAAACATTTAATAACTATACCAAAGAAAAATCATGCATAATATCTCTTTACCGCATCAGAATTGATAGCCATGTCTATGCATTTTCCTTCAATATCTGTTAAACATAATGCACCATTGGACAATACTCTGGTCACAATGAATGGTCCTTGCCAATTCGGGGCAAATTTGCCCTTTGCTTCAACCTGATGTGGAAGAATACGTTTCAGCACATGTTGACCTACTTCAAACTTTCGGGGACGCACCTTTTTATTGTATGCTCTTGCTATTCTTCTTTGATATAATTGGCCATGACATACTGCTGCCAATCATTTTTCATCAATCAAGTTTAACTGTTCCAGTCGGGTTTTGACCCATTCATCATCATCAATCTTAGCTTCGGCGATGATCCGAAAGGAAAGAATTTCAACTTCTGCAGGAATTACTGCCTCAGTGCCATATACTAACAAATAAGGAGTTGCTCCTACTGAAGTGCGAACAGTAGTGCGATATCCCAAAAATGGAAATGGTAATTTTTCGTGCCATTGTCTTGAACCTTCTACCATTTTCCGAAGTATCTTCTTTATGTTTTTGTTGGCTGCCTCGACTGCTCCATTCGCCTTGGGCCGATATGGGGTAGAATTGCGATGAATAATCTTAAACTGTTGACATACTTCTCTCATTAAGTTACTGTTAAGATTAGCACCGTTATCTGTGATGATCACCTTTGGGATTCCGAACCGACGTATGATATTTGAGTGAACAAAATCGACCACAGCTTTCTTGCTCACTGATTTGAATGTTTTGGCCTCAACCCATTTGGTGAAATAATCAATGGCTACCAGAATGAACCTGTGCCCATTTGATGCTGCCGGCGCAATCGGTCCAATCACATCTATGCCCCAGGCGACGAAGGGCCATGGTGCCGACATTGTGTACAACTCGGATGGTGGAGAGTGAATCAAATCCCCGTGTATCTGACATTGATGACATTTGCGCACAAAGTTGATACAATCTCGCTCCATGGTAAGCCAATAGTAACCAGCTCGGAGAATTTTCTTTGCCAACACATATCCACTCATGTGGGGTCCGCAAACTCCCGAATGTACTTCAGACATGACAGTCATAGCTTGTCTAGAATCTATGCATCTTAATAATCCAAGGTCTGGTGTTCTTTTGTACAAAACTCCTCCACTTAAGAAGAATCCATTTGCCAGTCGCCTAATGGTTCTCTTTTGATCCCGTGTGGCTTGTGTTGGATATATCCCCATTCTGATATACTCTTTGATGTCGTGGAACCATGGTTCACCATCAAATTCTTCTTCAACCATGTTGCAGTAAGCGTGCTGATCGTGGACTTGAATATGCAGTGGATCCACATAAGCTTTGTCCGGATGGTGCAACATTGATGCCAGGGTAGCCAATGCATCGGCAACCTCATTATGGATCCTTGGAATATGCCGGAACTCCACTGATTGAAACCGCTGACAAAGATCATGTAGACATTGTCGGTATGGTATGAGCTTCAAGTCTCGGGTTTCCCATTCTCCTTGAATTTGATGTACCAGAAGATCCGAATCTCCCATGACTAAGATTTCTTGGATACCCATGTCTGCGGCTAGTCTCAAACCCAGAATACAAGCTTCATACTCAGCCATATTATTGGTGCAATAAAATCGAAGTTGAGCCGTAACAGGATAATGATGCCCTATTTCAGAAATAAGTACAACTCCTATCCCGACTCCTTTCATGTTAGCGGCCCCATCAAAGAAAAGTTTCCAGCCAGGTTTTTCAATTTGCTCCATCTCATCGATATGCATTATTTCTTCATCGGGAAAATAGGTTTTCAATGGCTCGTACTCCTCGTCGACCGGGTTTTCGGCTAGATGATCGGCCAATGCTTGGGCTTTCATTGCAGTCCGAGTCACATAGATGATGTCAAATTCTGTGAGCAATAACTGCCACTTTGCAAGTCTCCCCGTTGGCTTAGGTTTTTGAAAAATATATTTCAACGGATCCAGACGCGAAATGAGGTAAGTAGTGTAGGATGACAAATAGTGTTTCAATTTCTGAGCTACCCAAGTTAGGGCGCAACATGTCCTTTCCAGATGAGTGTACTTAACCTCATAAGCTGTGAATTTCTTGCTAAGGTAGTAGATGGCCTGTTCTTTTCTGTTGGTGAGGTCATGCTGCCCCAATACACAACCAAAGGAATTTTCCAAGACCGTCAAGTAAAGAATCAAAGGTCTTCCTGGCTCTGGCGGAACCAGCATGGGTGGGTTTGACAAGTATCCTTTTATCTTATCAAATGCTTCTTGACACTCATCAGTCCACTTGACCGCAACATCTTTCTTCAACAATTTGAAAATAGGCTCACAGGTTGTCGTGAGCTGAGCAATAAACCTGCTGATGTAATTTAACCTCCCTAACAAACTCATTACTTCAGTTTTGTTCCTTGGAGGTGGCAATTCTTGGATGGCTTTGATCTTTGATGGGTCTAGCTCGATGCCTCGCCGGCTGACTATGAATCCCAGCAGCTTTCCAGATGGAACACCAAATGCGCACTTGGCAGGGTTAAGCTTGAGGTTGTACCTGCGAAGTCTCAAGAAGAATTTCCTCAAATCCCTAACGTGGTCGGCCTAATGTTTTGATTTTATGATCACATCGTCCATGTATACCTCAATCTCCTTGTGTATCATATCATGAAACACCGTGGTCATTGCTCTCATGTAATTTGCCCCGGCGTTCTTCAAACCGAATGGCATTACCCGGTAGCAATAAGTTCCCCATGGTGTGATGAATGCCGTCTTTTCTGCATCTTCTTCATCTATCAGAATTTGATGATACCCGTCATAACAATCCACGAAAGATCCTATCTCATGTTTGGAACAATTATCGATTAAAATATGGATATTGGGCAATGGAAAGTTATCCTTCGGACTTGCTTTGTTGAGATTGCGGTAATCGACGCATACTCTAATTTTGCCGTCTTTCTTTGGCACAGGAACGATATTAGCCAACCAAACAGGATATCGAGTGACTCGAATGACCTTTGCCTCCAACTGTTTGGTGATTTCTTCTTTAATTCTCACACTCATATCAGGCTTGAACTTTCTCAACTTTTGCTTGACAGGAGGCACCATTGGATCAGTGGGCAATTTGTGAACCACTAAATCAGTGCTCAAACCGGGCATGTCGTCATATGACCATGCAAAAACATCTTTGAATTCGATGAGTGTTTTAATTAACTCTTCTCGGATCTTTGGTTCAAGGTGGACACTTATTTTAGTTTCTTGGATATTATTTGTGTCTCCTAGATTGATGTCTTCAGTATCACTCAGGTTAGGTTTGGTTTTTTCTTCAAAATGAATTAACTCTTTACTAATCTCTTCGAAAGCCTCATCCTCCATCATATTCTGACTCATAATCACAATATACTTCTTGAATTATTATTTCGGAACCAGATTGATTTTTAAGACTGGGCTGAGGATTCCTCATGCATGCCATATCACTAGAGCCAGCGTAAAAAGAACTGTACAGAAAAAAAGAAGAAAAAGAAAAGAAAACTATCAGGAATGATAATGAAAAGGAAACTGTATTTTATTGGATTGATGAAAGATAACAAGGTTTTCACACTTCAAACAAACTGTAAGATAAGTATTGGGATCACAACCCTGAGGTAATCCAAACAAATTGAAGGAAAATCAAAATAAACTACCAAGACTCCTTTCGAATAGGGAGAGGAGTGGCTTTCCAATTATTAAGCTTTGTTTCTGGCCCAACGAATTGAACTTCTGCGTTGCTAGAACCTTCCCTGCTTTCCACCATATTCACATTGTCAAACAATTTCTCGAATCTTTCAATTAATTCCTCCTCAGGATTGACCAGGGATTTAGGAATTGTTGTTATCGGGTGATTTTTAGCACCGATCTTGACAAAAGACTTTGATAGATGTGGGACTGGTTTTGGAAGAACCCATGCCTTTTGTTTCAACTTTCTGGCCTTTCTCACGTCTGTGACAGTGGGTATGAATCCCAAACTAAAAGTTCCCCAATTCTCGGGGAGAGATACTGGTTGTATAATGCCCTGCAGAGATGAGCCCAAACCCTTACCGGGTACAAAACCATTCTTTAACATTTCATAGGCTACCATGACTGATGTCGAGGTTATCTTTGGATTCGGAATGTATTTCCCCTATGGAATTTTTTCTACCGACATTGTGTCGGCCACTTGGTAAACCCATGGCCCCTGGTCACTTTCTATTCCCTCGACTGGTATAATGGCACCGTTGTGAGCATTTAAACTGTCCTCCCCATGCACAACTATTTCCTGTTGATCCCATTCAAACTTGACTGCCTGGTGTAGTGTTGACGCAACTGCTTTAGCGGCATGGATCCATGGTCGGCCCAACAGCAAATTATAGGAAACAGTCATATCCAACACTTGAAACTCCATCGTGAATTCAACTGGCCCTATTGTCAGCTCTAGCACTATGTCGCCAAATGAATCTCTGCTTCCACCGTCAAACCCCTGTACGCAAATACTATTCTTCTGGATTCTCTCCTTTTTGATTTTCAACTTGCTTAGAGTTGAGAGAGGGCAGATGTTTGCGTTTGACCCATTGTCAACCAACACCCGGGTTACTATGGAGTTTTCACATTTCAATGTGAGGTAAAGAGCTCTGTTGTGCTCAGTACCTTCCACAGGCAGTTCATCATCAGAAAATGTGATTCTGTTTGCCTCAAAGATTCTGTTGGCTATTTTTCCTAAATGATTCACAAAGATCTTATCAGGAACGTGTGCCTCATTCAGGATTTTCATCAAAGCTTGACGGTGCTCCTCTGAATGGATTAGTAATGACAATAATGAAATTTGAGCGGGCGTCTTTTTCAATTGTTCCACAACAGAATAGTCATGGAGCTTCATCTTTCTAAAAAATTCTTCCGCTTCTTCTTCCGTCACAGCTTTCTTTATTGGTGTTGGATTTTTAGTTTTTCTTAACTCCTCGGGAGTGAAACATCTTCCCGAACGAGTCAAGCCTTGCACCTCACAGACTTCTTCCTTGACTTCTTTTCCTTTGTACATTACCGTCACCCGTTCATAGTTCCATGGAATGGCCTTGTTGTTTATCATCGGTAACTGGGTTACAGGTTTGATAATAACCCGATCTACACGGGCTCCTTCCACGACTACAATGGGTTTGCTGGCGACCCCTGGTACAATCACTTTTGATCCTTCTTGCTTCGTGGCAACTTTGCTCGAAGCTCCCTCCTCAAATACCACAGATGGTTCATCACCCTTTTTGTTCTGCTTAGGTACCGACTTCTCCTCTGTTAACTACTCATTTGGCTTGGCTTCATGAGACCTAATCATCGTGACGGTTTGCGATGGCTTCTTTGTTTCCCCATCAACCCGTACTATTTCTATAATATTGGCCTCCTGATGGGCTGGCATTGGATTTTTGTTGATATTGGGAGCTTCGGGGGTTTGAACTTCAATTTTGTTAGTATCAATCAGCTCTTGTATTGCATTCTTCAAATGCCAACACTTTTTCGTCTCATGGCCTGGTGTACCAGAACAATACTCACAGCTAATGGTGTAGTCCAGGTTCTTCGGAGGTGGATTAGGCAGCTTGGATTGTATTGGCCTTAGCATATCTAGCTGTCTCAGTCTGTGGAACAGACTAGTGTAGGATTCTCCCAGCGGAGTGAAGGTTTTCTTTTTCTGCCCTCTTTCACCCCTGAATGTTTGACTAGACCTGAAACCTGGTCCGGGATAGGTTCGCGGATAAGGGTAGGTACTTGGTGAGACAGGAGCACGCCAATGAGCGTGGGCCGGGGGCTGATTGTATGCTTGCGCATGGTTGACGGAAAAATGAGGTTCTGATGGGTGATAATAGTGTTGGGGTGAATTGTGGTGGTAATTTGATTGGTGGGGCCGATGTTGATTGTAGTAATGAGGTGAACCTCCGGATCCCGACCAAGTTCCTGAATCAACCACCGCTGCTTCCTCCCTTTTCTTTCTTCCGATTCCTCCTACTCCGCCTTGAATAGCTTGAGTAGTCGTCTTAATAGCCGAATAACTCATGATTTTATTTGTCTTGAGGCCTTTTTCCACCATACCTCCCATCTTCACTACTTCGTTGAATGATTTCCCTACCGCTGAAACCAAATGGGCATAGTAAGTTGGCTCCAGGGTTTGTAGTAAGTAGTCTACCATTTCACTTTCCTTCATAGGAGGATCCACCCTTGCTGCCTGTTCCCTCCACCGGAAACCATATTCTCTAAAACTTTCATTTTTTTTTCTCAAATTTTGTCAAAGATAGTCGATCTGGGATGATTTCCAAATTGTATTAGAAGTGGTAAGCAAACGCCTGTGCCAGGTCATCCCAGGTGTACTATCTCCCATGGTCCTGGCATGTATACCACTCCAAAGCTGATCCGCTCAAACTTTGACTGAAGTAAGCCATCAAAAATTCGTCTTTTCCCTCGGCTCCTCGCATCTTGCTGCAGAAACTCCTTAAGTGGGCTACTGGATCGCCGTGCCCATTGTATAGGTCAAATTTGGGCATCTTGAAACCAACTGGCAATTACACATTTGGGAATAAGCATAAATCCTTGTAGGCCACACTGACCTGCCCTCCTAACCCTCGCATGTCTCGGAACGATTGTTCTAGGATTTTGACCTTCCTGAACATCTCTTCTTGTTCAGCATTTTTGACTGGTTTGTCAATTTCGGTTGGGAGGTCAAAACGAGGAGTAGATGAATGGATTTCGGAGGCTTTGAAGGTAGGCTCCGGGGGGTAGTATTGGTTGTCCTGGGCCTGGAATATAGGCTCACTAGGAGATTTGTGGAATGTAGCCGGGGAAGGTGCTACGAAAATAGGAGTTACTGGTGGAGGAAGGTATGGAACTGGTTTAGGAGGTGGAGACTGCGGTATCTGAGAGGTGGTGCCTCGGTAGTGTTGGTAGATGGGGAAATTTGGGGATAGTTCAGTGGTAAGATTATCCTGAGTTTGGGCTTGTGATGGAACTGGGTTAGCTGGATAAGATGGGGGTGATTGCCCTGTAGACCAGGCCCGGTACATCTCAGCCATTTGCTGCTTGAGTTTAAGCATTTCTTCATTCATTTTTCCAACGTCCATCTCCTCTATCTCAATACCTGTGTCGACATCCGGAATAGACATTCTTTCGGGTATCGGTCCTTTTGATCTGGTGTGATAATGATAATATGCCAGTATCTCTTAGAAAAACTAACTGCTTGAATTCTGGAAATGAGCAAACTTGTTAGTTTTGAGAGTTTAACACATATATAATTACACGTTGAGATGCAATGTTCCTAGACAAATAACCCTTTTCTATTATGCATTTGCTTGGTTGCTTGCGTCATCCCAGCTTTTCTTGGCCTTTCTTTTTAGTGTCACTCACTCCTATTTTATTCTTTTATGATTGTGGTCGAATCTTATAGAGATTGCCTACGTATCATGCCCCTGCATGAATCAGACCTTGCGTAGTTCGGACGTAAAGCAATTGTCAACACTTTTATTTATTTTACAAAGATGGAACAGACATTACATTTGGAAAACCTTATAAAAATGGTTTAAAACTTGACACCAACCCAAATCAAACAAAAGACATAACTCTCAATAGTGTGAGCAGGCTCCACTTCCCACTATTATTGGATCATATTCTTATGGTGGGGCTTGATCCGGATGACCTCCCAGCGTACGATACATTCTTTCTAACTCCATTGCCAGATGACGGGCAAAAATAGGTGCATGCTCTATAAACCTTTCATAATCCATCCCTTGGCAGTTTACATAACTTTGAGAGGTGTAAACCGCTAAATCATGGATTTGTGCCCTGAAATCTTGGAGACGTTGGTCTTGGTTTTGCAGTTGTTGTTGGCGAGTGGTGGCTATATCTCTGATACGGTCTTCACGATCTAAAGCTGACTCTAATTGAGCTCGGATTCTGGCCTGATCGAGTCTTGCCTGTGCTCTTTCTCTGTCGATGTCTGCGTGCTGATGTTCTCTGTTGTATCTTCTCGCTTCTTCCAGTTGTGCATGAAGTTGGGCTTCTGAATGTATCCAACGGTCTTTTTCCTTCTTGAATTGTGCCCTGTCTTCTTCGGATTGCCTTACTTGGCGTTCCTTATTAGATCTGGCCTCTTCATTTAATTGTTGGATTCTTTCTTTAGCTTTGCTCAACGCCTTTTCGGTTTTTGCCAAAATGGAATCACAATCTTGCATTTTTTCAAAAAGATTGGCGATGATTTTTTGATCCTTCCAACTCCTCATTGGTGTTTCAGAAGCTTTCTTCATTTTTTGAAATTGAGCGTGAAGATTTTTATTCTCACAAGCTAGACTCTTCTTCTCGCCTTTCTGCTTCTTGTGCTTGCAAATCTTTCTCCAAACTGAGGCTCCTCAGATTTTCCTTTAGGGCATGGATAGTCGCTTTGTACCCCTTTTCCTTTTCTCCCCAAATCAGCCGCTCTTGGATTTTATCGTTAAAGGTTTAAACATGGGGTCTTTTTGTTGGCCTTCTTAGATCGGGTTCTGGTGCATCATCCACGCGGGACCGTTTGTCAAGCCACCTTGCATATCCTGGATTTACCTCGCCCTTTGTAGTGTCTGGAACTTGAGTATCATCTTTCAAGTATCGACATCCATTCCACATTTGCTGAATTAAAGCCTCGGGAAGAGTGGCTTCAGGGTGTAACTCGATTACTTGCATACTCAAATCTTCATCATCAGGAACCACTTGGTATCTCCCTAGTTGTCTTAGAACTCTCTGTGGCGCATATGGCTGGATGTTTCTCAATCCCAATGGTAGCAAATAACTATTCGAGGTTGACATGTGTATCACTTCCCTTACTGGGAGCCATCCAAAAGTCCACTCAATTTGACTTGCCGTTAAAGATCTTAGATGAGATACCCAGGCTTCGACCCCTTCTGGTGACTTATAATCTTGTATTCTTTCTTCATAACTCTCGATGAAATTATCATGGCTTGGACCATACTGTATGAACTTGGGGTGATGTTGGAGATGCTCAATCATCCACATTTGCAACAAAATTTTGCACCCTTCGAAGATCTCTGCCCCTGATTTACAAAAGGTCAATGCCCGATAAATGTCTGAGAGAATGATCGGGGCGAGGGTGTGATTTTCCTTGGTATTGAGAACCTGCACGACTTTCGATGTGCGAATATCAATTGTTCGTTCTTTATTTGGGAAGACCATGATTCCTAGAAAAGCCACCATGAAAGCAAAGCGACGGTGAATCTGCCAAGTGTCTTTGTTCTGCTTGTTAGTAAGGCCCTTCTCATGAATTTCAAATCCATCTGGTTTTCCGAACCTTGAATATAGGAAGTTGAAAGAACAACACCCGTTGATAACATTGCTTTTTCTGATTTGATTACTGATGTTCAGAAGCCCAAAGAATCGATGCACTGAGGGAGCTTTTGGGAATATAAGACTTTGGTTTCTTAAATCTCCAGCAAAACCGGCATATCCAGCTATCTCTTCTAATGTAGGAGTAAGCTCGAAATCAGAGAAGTGAAAGACATTGTGAACAGGTTCCCAAAAAGTTACTAATGCCGCAATTAAGTTATTACGTGGTTTAACTTTCATAATATCTGTGAGAGTCCCCAAATGCTTAATGACCCATTTTTGACCATCTTCTCCTAACTCATGCCACCACATATGAAGCCGAAATAGAAACTCATCTGCATTTGCGGATGGTGGGTTTTGGGTGGTGCTCATTTGGTATCTGCGATTAATTTTAACAAAATCAAGACTCATTTTGAAAACAGACACTCATAAATAAAAAAAATCATTTTTTTATATTTTTTTTTATTTAACACTTCTTTTTTCAAAACTTAAAACTATCTTGGGAATTTTCTAAAACAACCTATTTTATTCCTCGACTCTCACAATGATTTTTTTTTTCAATTAAGCTGGTCAACAAGCAAATCCGAGGCAAATGAATGCACAAGTAGCAAGTAGGATGCATCAGGATGGTCTTTTTATTTCGGGTTCACCTGTCCTAGACAGACCCAACCCCTTTGTTGAGTCTCCAAGGCCAAATGCACATGACGCAAATAGACGTTCCTACTAGGGATCCGGTATATGGCTGAGTTATTCTAAGTGAAAAACCTGAGGCAGATTGTTCTATACCTGGCTTACCCAAACGGACAGTTCGAGCCGAAGTGGGGGCAACGTATCGGGAGCACTAAAGTCTACCCGGCCTAGTTACTTGTCCCAACTTCGTCTTATTTGGTACGACTTTTAATAGAAAGGTGGGCCACGCGCACGTGTGCACCATAAATTTAGAAGACTCAGAAAGAAGGAGGGTTTTCGTAGCAATTTTATATACACAATTCAAATAATATTAAAGCGGTAAAAGCATCATTTGGCACATTAAGCATAAACATGTAAAAATCAGATAATAAATAAAGCCAGCTATAATAGTTATTTTAAGCTCGAATTCTTAAACCCTGAACCAGTGGTTTTGGGTTAACACTTTTGTCCCCAGCAGAGTCGCCAGAGCTGTCACACCTCCTCTTTCCGCCCCCCGCGGGGGGCGTAGGGAGTTTTCTCCAATTAAAGGACAGTCGAAACGGGATTTGTTTGTTTTATTTCAGAGTAGCCACCTGGGAATTTTATGGCGTCCCAAGTCACCGGTTCTAATCCCGAATCGAGGAGAATATGACTCTGTTTGTCATTATGCGAACCAGAAATCTGAGTAAGGAATTCTGTTAATTCGGGAGAAGGTGTTAGGCATTCCCGAATTTCGTGGTTCTAGCACGGTCGCTTAACCATTTTTTATACTTGGCTTAGTTATCTTGATTTACTGAATACATTTTTTGTTATATGACTTCGTTACCGCCTTAGATTGTTTATAATTATAGACCCTTAAACGAATCACGCGTACATATATTCGTGTATATATATTTTATAAACGTGAAGAATCGTGTCACGCATACGTGTACACAATAAGATTGACAATATTATTTTTTGTGTATTTTTTATTATAAAAAAAAACTTATGTTCGAAATTGTGCTAAAAATTAAGAACATCGTCACTCTTGTATGATTAAATAGTGGACTGCACATCTCCGGTTTAATTTAACATCCTCCGAAAAACCTCTTTTATTAAAAGTTTGCTCGGAGTTGCGCGAACGCATAATCCGAATTGCCTTTAGAAGTATAATCAGGTCACGCGAACGCATCCCTAATTACACAAAATATTCTTTATAAATTCTCTATAAATGTTTATTACATCCATCTATTTTTAATATGAAAATCATAGAGAAACACTGATTTGGACGTCTTCAAATTTTCTTGAAAAGAATTCAAAATTTATTATGTGTTGACCGCAAATCTTATATTACGCGTATGCATTATATACCTCAAAACTATTCAAATTTTAAAGAATTAATGATATGAAAACAACATGTAACTAAAACTACCATTTTTATCGTGAATACAACATTTGTATACCTAAAAAGGGAATTGCATACAAAACTGGAAAAGAATTAATTTGATAAACAAATTAATAGTTTTCGAAGAATTTTCATTGTTATATTTAGTGCGAACTCTATTTCTGTATATCTTTGACATAAAATGTTGCAATTCGTACTTATAAATCTCACCTCCTTCTCATATACTTGTTTTTAGTCCAAAGTTATAACTATTTGGTTAATTGTTTACGATGATAGATAAAATCAAGTTGATAAGAAAGAGAACTATTATACAAATTGACTCAATAAAATGGCATCACATGCAACGTAATTGTATGTCTGAACCATTCATAATATTCTGATATCGCAACAGATTGTATCAACTCACCTTTCACCTATGGTTATACACGTAACCGTTATCACGCCATATATGAACCACACACAACTTACATCAATCTAGCTTTAAACAAAATCAGATTTTTTGACAAGATATGCTAGTAATGTAATTTCTTGATACTTCCATACTATTCTATACTTAGCCAACAATATCACAAGATTTAATTAATGGCTAACTTTATGCCATGTTCCCTATCTTGACAATTCGAACATAACTTATACTTAATGAAATTCTGAAATGGGTAATATTATTACAATGCTTATACGAACTTCAAAAGGGAATGATTAAATAATAGTCATCATGCCAAGCATACTACTATATTAACCCAACTGAAACAAAACTGAAATTTAAACTAATAGACTTAAACGAATAGAAGACATAATTATAATTCCAAACTTCATTTATTTGGCAATGTTGAAGCTTTCCACAACATGAGACTAAAGATATATACCTGGAAACGAGGGTAAAAGAGACAAATTTCAGCAGTAGCAGCAGCAACAGAATCAGCAGAATATACCAAATAACTCAGCAGATTTGAGCAAAACAACAAGACCCTTGGAACCAGACAAGCAGTAACAGAATTTTAATAAAAAAAAATCAGATTTAAACCAAACAATATCAACAAACAGACCCAGACAGATTCAAGGAAAACTATGTCTCTCATTTTCTTTCCTTCTTCTATATCTGTTTCGGATTTTGTGTGTGTGCGAGTGTTCTCTTTATCTGTTTCTTTTTCTGTTTCTCTTCTCTGTCTATCTTTCTATATGGTTCTGCCCAGTTTTTTTTTTCATTGTCCAGTTCTAAAATCAGTCCCTAAACCCTCTTCTTATACAAGTCTGCCCCCCCCCCCTTTAGCAGCCTACTGTCTAGACCCCTTCTTTCTTTTGAAATCAGAAAATCCCATTCAAAAACCTGCTTTACTACTTTAAATCCCATTAAGTAAAACTTTTTTCCTGATTTTCAGCCTTCTCCATTACCTTTTGTTTCCCATTATCCCACTAAATTAAAGCCAATAACATTCCACTATAACACACTAATACTATCATATTATTCTCACTGTTTCATTCCCAACATTACCCCTGAAAATCCCTCAAACTACATCTTCTACCAACATCAGCCAGTTTTTAGATTAAATCTTAACTGAAAAATGCAACCTTCTAAACCAATTATATCTAACCAACATTCGTAAAGCTGAATTCAAACCCAACATCACATAGAACTCAACAGCACAATTTAAACTGAATTTGAAATCAGCATGAATGCAGGGGCATTATCAGTATATTGACAATGCCCTGAAACTTACTGCCCAGAAACCAACATACATAACATCCATTTGATGAACTTACTGATTTGCAAACAAGCATGATTTAATTGACGAGTACTAATCAACTGACTATCTACAATGATTGTCAACAAACAGTCTATAAGTAGATAAACAGGTTATTTCAATCAGCATTATCAGAAACATGATTTTATAATATAACTAATCGACGAACTTAATCGAGTCGATTACACACATTGTAAATAATCACAACCAACAGAAACAATGCCATTATTTGATCAAATAGACGGGTATGAGACAGAATCAAATAAACAAATAGGAAAATTACACAGACTACTGAAACAAACAACAATATACGCATAGAATACAAAAAGGAGTAGGAAAAATACCTTTGAACCTTCAAATTTATACGGACAAAAGCTCAACTTTGGATTCGGACCTTTTGAGGCTGAACAGACTTTATTCGAAGTATTCTCAATTGAGAATACCTCGATTAAAGTCTCTTAGACCTCAATCCCTCAATTAATTTGGGCAAATTCCATGATTGGAATCTTTTAGGGTTTCAGATTCCTTGATTTAAGGCTCAACCATTTCTGGTCAGATTCGAACCAAACCAGATTTGGTTTAGTTACGAGTGAAGTTAGGAGAGTGATTGGTGTGAGTTTGGGGTACATTGGGGTAGGTTTAGGTTATGCTCGAATCTTCGATTGAAGATTCGAGATGCTGTAAGGTGATTCGAGGTGAACGGACAACAGATTCATAACGAGGCCGGTCAGGGGGTGCTATGGTGTTAATTGTGGCTTGGTTGGTTTGGATCTGAGTTTGGCTCGAATCTTCAAATGAAGATTTGAGAAACTCCAGGAAGATTCGAACTCAATGGTTATCATATTAGGATAAGGGATGGTCAGGGGGGTCAGGGGTGTTAAGGTGGTGACCGGCGGCGTCGTTGCCTTCGGGTTTCAGGCGAGGGGGAGTTAGGGCGGCTAGGGTTTTGGGTGTATCGTCTGAAGACGATGAAGAACAAGAGAGGGGGGGTGCTTAGTTAGGGGGCCGGGGTATGGATTTGGGGTTTATATAGGGGAGGGGTGGATTGATCTTGACCGTCAGATCAGGTAAGATACACGGTCAGGATCAGCTCACTTAACCAAATGATGTCGTTTGGTTTAAGTTGGGGGAAAGGGTTGGCCCGGGGGTGAAGTGGATCGGGTATAGAGGACTGACCGGGACCGTTGGATTAAAAGGGAACAGACGGCCTTGATTGAATCCAATCATACTACGTCGTTTGATTTAATTGAAGATCTGCACTGGACCGTTGGATCCGACTGATCAATGGTCCAGATTGGAAGCATCCAAACGACGTCATTTGGGAGATGGCTGAGAGATCTGATCCTGGATTGGGCCATTACACATTTTGGGCCTGATTTTTGTTAATTAAATGGCCTAACCCAATTTTCTTTCCTATTTTCCTTTTAATTCCTAATTATTAAATTCCTAATTTTAATTATATAAAAAAAAATTAACCTTACAAAAATATTAATCACACAATGGTACATTTAAATGACGAAAAAAATAAGATATATGCATATTTTTGTGATTTTTTTTAATTAATTCTTAAATGCATAACTAAATCCTAGATATGCATGCAACATGTATTTTTGTTTTATTTTGACAAAGTAAACATTTACGGACAAAACACAAATAATTAATAAAAATTGCATAAATTTGGAGGAGTTTTCGTGAGGCAAAAATCACGTGCTCACAAGAGCATGACGAGCCAAGTCAATGAATCTAATCTCATACTGAGTAATAGTCATAGAACCCTGCTGGAGATCTGATAGACCTCTCTCCGAGTGATGAGGAGAAACTTCTCCAGAAATAGTTGTGTGAACTGTTCTCAAGTCAAAGCTGATGACCTAACTGGTATAACCAATCAATAATCTCTCCAATAGGTCTTGGCAAATCCAGACAAGCGAAAAGTAGCAAAATCGACCCCATTAGTCTCCACGATCCCCATGTTCCTGAGAACCTTATGACAACTGTCTAGATAATCTTGGGGATCCTCAGAAGATGCACCGCTGAAAGTAGTAATGAAGAGCTTGGTGAAACTATCCAACCTCCACAAAGCATCAGCAGACATAGCTGCTCCATCACCGGTCTGAGCTACTGTTTGACTGTAGAAGCGGTACGTGACCATCACCATTCGCAAAAGGACAAGAGTAGGGGTTTCAATTTAGCACTGAGAGAACAAAATCACACGATAGGAAAGAATGAATGTGAAGTTTTTTTCCTAATTCTGTAGCCTCGTGGGGGGATAAATACAGGCGTCTCCGTACCAATCCCTCAGACTCTATTAAGCTTGTATGTGAACTGTCAGACCTATGTAACCTAGAGCTCTGATACCAACTTGTCACGACCCAGATTTTCCACCCTCGGGAGTCGTGATGGCGCCTACTAATGTGAGCTACGCAAGCCAATTCTTTAACTACTTACTTCATTAACCAATTATTTCTTTTTAACAAATATAAAGCTATAACGTGATAACAGTGGAAATCCAAATTTAAGCGAAAGACAATAATGAAATATATGAAATCTGTATCTATTACAAATACTTAAGCCTTAACCACCCAAAACCTGGTGTCACAGTGTCACAAACGGTTTAAGATTACTACATACAAAGTCTGAAGAAATAACAGTACACTGTTTCTGAATAAAAGGAAAATGAAACAGGAAATAGGGATAGAGGGAGATGCCAGGGCCTGCGGACGCCTGCAGGTCTACCTTGGATCTCCACATGGACTGAAGGAAGCCTCCAACTACGGTCCAAGAGCTACTCCGAGATCTGCACATAGTGCAGAGTGTAGTATTAGCACAACCGACCTCATGTGCTAGTAAGTTTCTAGCCTAACCTCGGCGAAGTAGTGATGAGGCTAGGACCAAACTACCAAATTAACCTGTGTAGTTACATAATATACAGCGGAAAGTAAAGCAGAATAAAAAAATAAAGATGGGAAGGGGAAACATACTTCGGGGAAAACAGGTAAAACAGAATATCAAGAGAACTATAAAGGAATCAAAATCCAACAACTAACAAGAATAAGGAAAAACAAAGGCAGATTTCACTTTCTTCTCACATCTTATTGCAGGCGTACAACCCGATCCCATTTCCTGTATCTCGTAGCAGGCGTGCCACCCGCTCCCATTTCATTTACCTTGTGGCAGGCGTGCCACCAGCTCCCATTTCATTTATTTGTGGTAGGCATACCACCCACTCCCATTTCATTTATCTTGTGGTAGCCGTACCAACCGCTCCTATTTCATTATATCTTGTGGTAGGCGTACCACCCGCTCCCATTTCATTATATCTTGTGGTCGGCGTACCACCCGCTCCCATTTCATTATATCTTATGGTAGGAGTACCACCCACTCCCATTTTATTATATCTTGTGGTAGGCGTACCAACCGCTCCCATTTCATTATATCTTGTGGTAGGCGTACCACCCGCTCCTATTTTATTTTATCTTGTAGTAGGCGTACCACCCGCTCTCATGTACAAGCCAATAATAATCACAAAGAATCCCGGCAAGGGAACAATAATATTAAAAACAATATCCTGGCAAGGGAGAAACAACTATAACCAAACTTGTTACAACATCTAACTACCTCAGCTATAACTAAACTTGTTACCACACCTAACTACCTCAGCTATAACCAAACTCGTTACAACATCTAACTACCTCAGCAATAACCAAACTTGTTACAACACCTAACTACCTCAGCTATAACCAAACTCGTTACAACATCTAACTACCTCAGCTATAACCAAACTTGTTACAACACCTAACACAAAGAATCATTGACCTAAAAATACATAATATCAATTAAGAACACAATGCAAGGGAACCATAAATCAACAATAGCCCGGCAAGGGGCAGCATAATGATCTCTTCTCTTTCTCACTTTTACTTCACAATTCGTTATACAACTTGAGCCAACGCTCCTCAATGTGCATAGGTCACAATTCTTTCCACAACTTTACACAACAAATAGAAATCTTCACCAAGGCATGAATAATACAACGAAGTCATGAAAATCGCAATATAAGACTCATGGTCATGATTGACACCAACGTATAGATACTCGTCACCATGCCTATACGTCATACTCAACAAGAAGCAAATATCAAATAGGACACAACTTGTCAGGACCCGGATTTCCCACCCTTGGGAGTTGTGATGGCTCCTACTAACGTGAGCTAGGCAAGACAATCATTTAACTATTTATTTCATTACTCAATTATTTCTTTTAAACAAATATGAGACGATAACATGAAAACAGCAGAACTTTAAATAATTAAGCGGAAGATAACAACTAAATATCTATAATCTGCATCTATTACAACTCTTAAAACCTAGAGCACCCATAACCTGGTGTCATAGTGGCACAGATGGTCTAAGCTTTAGTACATACAAGGTTTGAAGAAAATGACAATACACTGTTTCTGAACAACAGGAAAATGAAATATGAAATAGGAATAGAGGAGACGCCAGGGCCTGCGGAGGGCTGCAGGTCTACCTTGGATCTTCGTGTGGACTGAAGGTAGCCTCCACGCTATGGTCCAAAAACTGCTCCGGGATCTGCACATAGTGCAGAGTGTAGGATCACCATAACTGACCCCATGTGCTGGTAAGTATCTAGCCTAACCTCGGAGAAGTAGTGACGAGGCTAGGACCAGACTACCAAATAAACCTGTGCAGTTCAAATATATACTGCGGAAAAGAAATACAGAAATAACCAGTCAATATGGGAAAGGGAGCATGTTGTGGGGGTGATAACAATTCCGAATAGAAAGACATCAAGTAATGAAAGAAACAATATAACTCGGATATCAACAAAGAATCAAAAATCAACAAATGCACAACATCACCCTTCGTGCTTTTACTCTCGTCTTCACCAAAGCAATCATATAATAAAAATGTACACAGCATCACCCTTCATGCTTTTACTCTCTTTCCTCACCATATAATCAATATAATCGGCACGGAATGGTACATCGTGCGGCACAGAATCACTCTTCGTGCTTTACACTCTTTTTACACAAAACAAATAATGCACGGCATCACCCTTCGTGTTTACACTATTTCCTCACAAAACAAACAATGCACGGCATCACCCTTCGTGCTTTAACTCTCTTCCTCACCCAAACAACAATCACTAACAATAGGGCAAGGGAACAGATGAAATTTCAATAAAAATCCCGGTAAGGGAACAACAGTTCAACAATTTAATCCCAACAAAGGAACAACATCAATAACATCAAAAGTGTACCGAGAACAACGTCGTAATCCAATAATTATCTATATTTACCGAGAAAGTGTAAATTTTAAGATTATTTACACACAATCCAAATAACTTAAATATTTTACATGATTAGTGTCCGCGCATCCGCACGGGTACTAATACTAGTTCACATTATGTCAGACAATATAAGTCATATGGAAAAGGTTATGTGTGATGACCCAAAATGTCATCACTTGTGTTGCAAGTGAATTCAGTGTTCCACGGCCTAAAAACCTCCTTTTTACCTCACTTTGATTTACGTGCATGGTCCGGACCTATATCCGGAAAGCCTTATATATGAAAATATGAGAAATAGAAATTTATAGAGTTAAAAATTTGATTATGGTTGACTTTGGTCAACATTTTGAGCAAATGAACCCGGATCTGTGTTCCGACGATCCCGGGAGGTCCGCAGTAAAATATGGGACTTGGGCGTATGCTCGAAAACGAATTCCCAAGTCCCAAGCCTTAGAAATTAATTTTTGAAAAAAATTACTTTACTGAATTATCTAAGAAATGAAGAAAAGAATTAATGTTTGACACCATTGTTATCGGGCCCGTATTTTGATTCAAGATCCTGGTACAAACTTGTTATAGTATTTGAAAGATAAATGTGAAATTTGGTGAAAAAGGGAGTTTATTTGACGTGAGTTGGACTTCCGGTTGAAGAGTTATGAACTTTGAGAGTTCTTGATGAAAATGTTGAGTTTTGAGGTTTAATTCATGATTTTACATGTTATTTTGATAATGCGATCGCACGAGTAGGTCCATATGATGTATTTGAGTTGGTATGCACACTTGGTGTGGAGTTTCGAGGGCTCGGGTGAGTTTCGGGTAGGTTCCGGGATGTCTTAGGCTTAAAACATGGATGTTGCAGGTTCAGAGAAGTGCAAATCTCTGAACCCGCCAGTGCTGATCGCATTGGTTTTGGTGCTGTCCGCAGTGGGGGCCATGCGGCCACACTCGATTTTGTGCGGTCCGCACAGGTTCATTGGTCCGACTTCGGAAGCCTATATCTTTTGATCTACAAGGAATTTTGTGACGACCCGGCCAGCCGTCTCATGAGTTACCGCTCCATTTTTCCCCATTTCTGCTTCTTTATGCTTTGTTCATCCGTGTTTTGAGGTATAGGGTTTGTCGGATCGAATCTAGAATGATTTTGGTAAGATTTGAGATACTTAATCTCTTTTAAGTAAGTTTAAGTTGGAAAAGTCAACTGGATGTTGACTTCTATGTTAGAAGGATCGGATGTGAGTTCCGGTGGTTCGGTTAGCTTCGGGAGGTGATTTGGGACTTAGGAGTGCGATCGGAACGGGTTTTGGAGGTCCGGAGTAGATTTAGGCTTGAATTGGTGAAGTTGATATTTTGGCGATTTCCAGTTGTTAGGCAAGATTATGATATAGGGGTCGGAATGGAATTTCGAGAGTTGTAGTAGTACCGTTGTGTCATTTGGGATGTGTGTGCAAAATTTCAAGTCATTCGGACGTGGTTTGGTTGGGTTTTTTTATCAAAAGCGAAATTTAGAAGATTTTAGAAAGTTTGGCTTGAATCCGATGTGTTTTGGTTGATTTGATGTTGTTTGAGGTGTTTTGAAGGTTGGTACAAGTTTGAATAAGGTTTTTTGTTATGTTGGTGCCATTTGTTGAGGTCCCGGGGGCCTCGGGTAAGTTTCGAGGGGTTGAACGGATCATTTTGAAGTTAGGAAAGTTGCAGATTTTGAGTTCCAGCAGTTGCAGGTAATTTGGTCTTCGTGTTCGCGAGTGGACCCTCGCGTTCGCGAAGGTTCAGGAAGGGAGGCGTCAGCTTTGGCCTTCGCATTCACGAAGGGGAGTCCCGCATTCGCGAAGGGCCGGGTTAGTATACATCGCGTTCGCGATGGTAGGGTCGCGTTCGCGAAGGAGAGTATTGGTCAGCGGAATTTTGTGCTTCGCGAATGCGAGACTTTGACCGCGTTCGCGAAGAAGGAATTAGTGCCTGGGCAGAAGGTTTTTAAGCTCGTCTTGCCCGCGATTTCAGGGTTTATGTCCTCCATAGTTGGTCGTTTTTGGAGCTCTTTGAAGGAGATTGAAGAGGGATTCAAGGAGAAACATTTGGAGGTAAGAATTTTGGACTTAAAACTCGATTCTAATGTGAATTCCACCTAAATAATCATGGAAATTAAGCCAAAATTTGAAGAACTAGGGCTTGAAATTGGAGACCTAAAATTTGGGATTTGAAGGGTCATTTTAGATGGATTTTGATGTTTTTGATATGTATGAACTCGCGAGGAGATAAGGAATCCATTGATGTGAAAATTATTGAATTCCGAGACGTGGGCTCGAGGGTTGGGTTTTGGTAATTTTTTGATTTGTGCCATTTATTGATTGTTTTCGCTTGGGCTTCGTTCCCTTAGCATATTTTGACGTCCTCGTTCTGATTTTGGATAGATTCAATGGGAGTGGAGGCCGATTCTAGGGGCAAAGGCATCACTAGCTAAAGATTTGATTGGTTCGAGGTGAGTAATGATTGTAAATGATGTTTTGAGGGTTTGAAACCCCAGATTGCTCATTGTAATGTTATATTGAAGTGAGACACACGCTTGATGACGAGCGTGGGGTCGTGCACTATTGGGGATTGTGACTTGGTCCATCCCAATTGATGATTTTACCGCGTATTTGACCGAAATCTATTTGCTATCATCATTATTTGGGTTGAATGCCATATTTGGGCTGAATGCCAACTATTTGAACCATTCATGAATTTTTACTGATATTTCTCACTGTTTTGACTCTATACTTGAACTCGGTCATGTTATTTTCCAATGTTTTCATACTCAACCTTGTTTACTTTAATACTTAAATGATATTTTACATGATGTTTGGGCTGAGAAACACTATTTTACTATTGCCCGAGCGGCTTGTGAGTTTTTGACTTAGTAAGGCCGAGGGCCTATGTTGTGAGAAAACATTTGATACTGATTATGAGGCCGAGGCCTGAGATATGTACACCACGAGGTGGCTTGATTAATATGAGGCCGAGGGCCTAGTGATGATGCCATGAGGAGGCTTGATATTGCGCTTGGGCCGTAAGGGGACCCTCCAGGAGTATGTACACCCCCAATGAGCACGGGTACCCATGGTGATGTAAGATTGAGCCCGAGGGACTGGTATTGTGATCTGTGATTTGAGCCCGAGGGGCTGGTACTATTCTGAGATGTTGCTAGAGGGGCGTATTTGTTGACACTGTTCCCGAGGGGCGAGCCTTTATTTGTTTATTTTTCATAACTAACTGTCAATCATCTGCTTAATTATTGAAAAAGTCTTTTCATGAAACTATGTTGAGTTAGAGGATTTTACCTATCTTTCACAGATTTACTAATTTAAAATGGTTTTACTGCTTCATTATAGAATGTTTTGTGCCTTACGTGATTTCTTGCTTTCAGTCTTTATTTACATTTGTTACTCACTGAGTTGGAGTACTCACTTTACTCCCTGCACCCTGTGTGCAGATTCATGCGTAATTGGTTCCGCTCCCGAGTGCTGATCCTTTCATCTTTAGGCGGACATTCGGAGTTCACGAGGTAGCTGCTTGACGTCCGCAGTCCCGCGTTTCTCCATCTTTATCACCTCTATCTCCTTTCTGATAGTTGTACTAGTTTATAGACTTAGCGGATTTGTATTATGACTTATATATGCTCATTAATAGTGACACCCCGGTTAGGGCTGTGTTGGGTTGTTCTTCCGCGTATTTATAATATTATTTGCTACTTTGGATTATTTATTCATGTTTTGATTGTTTCTAAATGCTTAACTATTCATAAATTGGAAAATGGGAAGTGTCGGCTGGCCTTGTCATCACGAGAGGCGCCATCATGACCGGGTCCGGGTTTAGGGTCGTGACAAATTTTGAGATGATTCAAAAACGAAAGTTGTAGCCCTTTGTGTCTACTTTCCAAAAAGGTAAAGAAATCACAATTTGGACATCTATAGAGAAAGTTATGGCCAAAATACTAAAGCATGTCACTGTAATCCACATGGAGAGCTGTGCGGCCACTCAATTTTGTGCGGGTCCGCACAGGGGGTCTGAGAGGGGTATATTAAAATGGGATTTTCAGTTATTTTTCATTTTTCAAAACCCTAAAAACATAAGAGGCAATTTTTCAAAAATCCTTTTTTCTCTAAAACATTGGTAAGTGATTTCTAACTCATTTTCGTTACTTCTTAACTTCTTTTTACAAGATTTCATCATAAAATCTAGGGTTTCATGGTGGAATTGGGGACTTTGGGAAAAACCTAAGAATATTGAAATTTGGGGAGCTAGACCTCAAATTTAGGTCGGATTCCAAAACAAATTATATATTTGGGTTCGTGGGGGAATGGGTAATCGGGTTTTGGTTCGAACCTCGGGTTTTGACAATGTGGGTCCGGGGGCAATTTTTGACATTTTGGGAAAAACTTTAGAAAACTTATTTCCATGCATTAGAAATGATTCATTTAGCACTTATTAATATTGTTAAGTAACTTGTGGCTAGATACGAGCGAGTTGGTGGTGGAATCAAGAGGTAAAGCGATAGTTGAGGCTTGTATTGTGTTTGTGGCATCGAGGTAAGTGTTTGGTCTAACCTTAGCTTGAGGTATTAGGAGTTGTGTCTTATTTGCTACGTGTTAATTGTGGAGTACGACGTATAGGCATGGTGACGAGTATCTATACGTCAGTGTCAAGCATGCCCGTGAGTCTTGTATTGTAATTGTTATGACTTCGTTGTAAAATATTGCACTTCACATGTTATTGAAATATTATTGTTCCCTTTCAGGGATGTTATTGAAATATTATTGTTCCCTTGTCGGGATGTTGTTATATTGCTCTTGTTCCCTTGCCATGATGTTGTTATATCGCTCTTGTTCCCTTGCCAGGATTCTTTGTGATTGTTGTTGATTTGTAATTGGGATCGGGTGGCACGCCTGCCACGAGATAAATGAAATGGGAGCGGGTGACACGCCTACCACGAGATAAATGAAATGGGAACGGGTGGCACACCTACCACAAGATAAATAAAATGGGAGCGGGTGGCACGCCTGCCACGAAATAAATAAAATGGGAGCGGGTGGCACGTCTGCCACAAGATAAATGAAATGGGAGCGGGTGCCACACCTGCCACGAGATATATGAAATGGGAGCGGGTTGCACGCCTGCAACAAGATGTGAAATGAAAGTGAATTCTGCCTTTGTTTCCTTTATCCTTGATAGTAATTGGATTTTGGTTCCTTTATAATTCTCTTGATATTCTGTTTTTACCTGTTATTCCCTGAAGCATGCTTTCCGCCTCCCATCTTTACTTGTTTATTCTTGCTTTACCTTTCGCTGCATATTATATAATTGCACAGGTTTATTTGGTAGTCTGGTCCTAGCCTCGTCACTACTTCGCCGAGGTTAGGCTAGGCACTTACCAGCACATGGGGTCGGAATTGTGCTGATACTACACTCTGCACTATGTGCAGATCCCAGAGCAGCTCTTGGACCGTAGTTTGGAGGCTACCTTCAGTCCACGCGGAGATCCAAGGTAGACCTGCAGGTGTCCGCAGGCCCTGGCGTCTCCTCTATCCTTTATGTCCTGTTTCATCTCTTTGCTTTAGAAATATTGTGTCTTTTATTTTCAGACCTTGTATTTAGCAGTCTTAGACCGTCTGTGGTACTGTGACCCAGTTCTGGGTGATTAAGGTTTAAGTTGTTGTAATAGACGCATGTTCAGATATTTTATTGTTTTCTTCCGCTTATTCTAAATTTCTGTTGTTTACACGTTATTGTTTTATATAATGTTAAAGAGAATAAAAATTGGTAAAAGGGTAATTTGTCTAATAATTGGCTTGCCTAGCTCACAATAGTAGGCGCCATCACGACTCCCGAGGGTGAAAAATCCGGGTCGTGACAGATTTATTTCAGTATGACTCCATCTTAAATTTATCGATATCTCTAGCGCGAGAATTTGAATTATTAATACCCTATATATACAAAAAATTTATTCTTTGAATCATTAAATGTTAAATTAGTTGATTATTATTATAAAACATTGCATATATTGTCTTAAAATTGTCAAGTAGTTTATTTTTCGACACCATACTTGGCTTAACCTGAATGCAAACTACTCAAGTTACATTCCAATTTAAATTCGAATTTATATCATATCAGTTTGTTAGTAATAGCGATTTTTTTTAAAAATGACACATAGTGTAAATTAAAAAAATATTCGAAGATATCCTTATTTTATAATCTATGTATTTAAGTTGAAAAAAAAAAATTGAAATCGAAGAGATTAACTTTTAAATTTTTTATACTCAACAAAGATGAAACATAAGAAGAAATTTATTGTCATCTTTTATTTCTCATTTTCAGATCTTTCTAATATTTTTTTCAATATTTATTTTCTTTTATCTTATTTTTTATGTCATTATTTCTTTTGTTACAAAATATTAATTTATTTCACTATAAAAGGATGATTTTTAATAAAACTTATCTACATATGAACTTTAATTATATTTTTAGTCTTTGGTTGAAATTATGTCATATTTTTCTTTTTGCTTTATCTAATCAATCTAAATAGATGCTCACCCGAGCATTTAAATAAAAAAATTGAATAATGTGTAATTTATATATAATCCATATATAATATATGTATAATCGTGTGTTGTCAGTATATCATCTATTTATATTAGCTATAAAATATAAACAATAAATATGGCCGGATATTATGTAAATATTCCATAAGATTTAGCTTTTTTAAGTTTATCCATGATATAACTTCTATTATAATAATTTTATAACTTTCTACTAATGTTCAAAAATATCTTATCTTTTATTATTTTTTAATTAAAAAAAGTAAAGAGTTTTTTCAAAATAATTTGTGTACATTTAAAAAAAATATATTTCACGTCATACTGTGACGACCCGGCCGGTCATCATAATAATTAATGCCCCAATCCCCTATTAACTGCTTTCCCCAAGTTTATTTCTGCTATTTTGATTTGTCGGGATGTTCGGTTTAAAGTTTCGGAGAGTTTTGGGACACTTAGTCCCTGAATGAGAGCTTAGGTGTTGAAAGGTTGACCGTAGTCGGAACAGTATAAAGATGGCCTTGGAATGGAAATCCGATGGTTCCGTTAGCTCCGTTGGGTGATTTTGGAGTTGGGAACGTGTTCGGATTGTGTTTAGGAGGTCCGTAGCTAATTTAGGCTTGAAATGCCAAAAGTTGAATTTTCGAAGTTTCCGATTCGATAGTGAGATTTTGATCTGTGCAAAATTTTAGGTCATTCGGACGTGGTTTGGTTGGGCTTTTGATCAAAAGAGGAATTCGGAAGATTTTAGAAACTTAGGCTTGAATCCGATGTGTGTTGATTGTTTTGATGTTGTTTGAAGTGTTTTGAAGATTGGCACAAGTTTGAATAAAGTTTTAGGATATGTTAATGCCTTTGGTTGAGATCCCGGGGACTTCGGGATGAATTCGGATGGTTGACGGAGGAAATTTTGGAGTTGAAGTTGTGCAGCAGCTGGTCTTCTGGTATTTTCGCATCTACGGTTTGGGGACCGCAGATGCGGTGCCGCAGAAGTGGCTAAGGGGACGCAGAAGCAGATTTTGGTCTCTTCTTCAGGTTCCGCAGACGCGGGCAACTTTTTGCAGAAGCAGAAATTGGGGACTTCTTCATGAACCGCAGAAGCAGTTGTAATTCCGTAGAGGCGGTGCCGCATCTGCGGATTCGGAGTCGCAGATGCGGAAATTGGCCTATAAGTGAAAAGTTGCAGATGCGACATTAGTTCCGCAGATGCGGTCCCAGGGCCGCAAATGCGAAAATCGCTGGGCAGAACATATAAATAGTTGCCTTCGCGAATTTGACGGATTATTTCACTATTTTCATCCGGGTTTGAAGCTTTTGAGAAAGATTTTTTAGGAAAACAAAGGGGAATTACTTGGAGGTAACATCCTTGACTTCATAACTCGTTTTTATGTGATTAAAGACCTAATTAGTGGTGAGAAATTTAGGAAAAATGGGAAATTAGGGCTTGAGTTTAAGAGGCCTTTAGATGAGGATTTGAGGGGCCATTTGGACTCTGATTTCAGTGTTCCTGTTATGTATAGACTCGTGAGAGTATGAGGTTTCTAAAAATGTAAATTTCACCTGATTTCGAGGCATGGACCCGAGGGGCATCTTGGTCATTTTACATAATTTCGCGTATTAGCTTAGAATTTAATTGTAGGATCAGTTACTTGAAGTGTTATTTACATTATGCAATTGAATTAAATATATTTGGGTCATTTGGAGTCGAGTACTCGTGGCAAAGACATGGTGTTGGGTTGATTTTAAGCGGGCTCGAGGTAAGTGGCTGGTCTAACCTTGTGTGGGGGATCTTCCCCTTAGGATTGATATATTTGGTAATTGAAATGCCTTGTACGTGAGGTGACTAGTGCGTACTTGTGCAAATTGTTGGAAATCCAGTTTTCTTTAAGTACTTGTTAGTATGTTCCTTCTCCTGCTTTTATTACTTATACTATTAAGCTCGTTATTAGCTTAGGAAAGCATGTCTAAGTGATTTAATTGTTTTAATTGTTCAATCTGTTTACCTGAGCTCTGTGTAGCATGCCAGGCTAGAATTATTTGTTGCCTTAATATGAAATTCCCCTTCTCTGAATATTTTTCTTACAACTGCTGGGTATTTACATTGGGACTACGGATGTGGGATTCCGGTAGCTCCCCTTGTGTGTTTACTTTGGGACTGCGGGTTAGATTTCCGATAGATCTCCCTACACATTTACTTTGAGACTGCGGGTTAGATTCCCGATAGATCCCCCTACACAGTTATATGGAACTACGAGAATGCACCCGGTACATTTTCCCAATACTAGGTATTTACATTTGGAACTACAGATCGGGATTCCGGTAGATCCCCGTGCATTGATAGTTGGACTACAGGACGGGATCTCGGGAGATCCTTCGGACATTTATATGATGGACTACGGGACGGTATCCTGGGAGATCCACTGGACAATTGTAATTGGGACTACAGGATGGTATCCTGGAAGGTGCCCGGTTGTTATCTCTGTGCTGAGCTGTATTTCTTTTCGTGGCTTGTTTTGTCTCTGTTCTAGTTGTTGTTCTGTCAATTCTATGTTATTTCTTACTGTTGCACTTATTTATATTATTTTTATTACACATTGTTAACCCTTATATTGTATTTAACCTCAGTAGGGCCCTGACCTTCCTCGTCACTACCCGACCGAGGTTAAGCTTGACACTTACTGAGTACCGCTGTGGTGTACTCATGCCCCTTCCGCGCATATTTTTCATGTGCAGATCCAGATACTTATACTAAGGCCTGCCATCCTTGAGGGAGGGGACTGCTTAGAGACTTCGAGGTATATCTGCCGCATCCGCAGACCGAGAAGTCCCTTTCTATTCATATTTTTAGTATTTAGCCCTTTTGTACTTCTGTTCTTATTAGACAAAATTCCGGAGTTAGAGCTATGTAGTATTTCTTTTTCTTAGTGGGTTTCTGGGTCTTAGATTTAGATATTGGTTTTCAGATCTATATAAATATGGTGTATGCCGAGCGACATATTTAACATTGTTATTGCCTTATTTCTATTTTTAAATTGTTTTACTTCCGCAAATTTTTGTTATCTTCCGCATGTTCAGGCTTACCTAGCCGTAGAGACTAGGTGCCATCACGATGGTTCACGGAGGGCGAACCGGGGTCGTGACAAGTTGGTATCAGAGCTCTAGGTTTATAGGAGTCATGGATCACAAGCCGGTTTATTAGAGTCTCGTTGATCGGTACGGAGACGTCTGTACTTATCTACAAGAGGCTATGTAATTGTTAAGAAAATTCCACTTCATTTGATTTCCTTGTCGTGCGACATTTTGACATCACAATTCTAAACTTCTACCTTCTATTCACTCATAGATGGTGAGAATACGCGCTACCTGAGATGATCAAGCACCCACGCCCCCTACTGCAGCCCTTAGAGGCCGGGGTAGAGGCCGAGGACGCACCCGTGGTGCAACCAGAGTACATGTGCGAGCTGCCGCCGAGATACCACCAACGGATCCAGCCGGAGTCCAGCCACCTGACACCCTACTGCTATTACTACTCCGGCTCTTCAGGAGACTCTGGCACAGTTCATGAGCATGTACATCACTCTGGCTTAGGCAGTGTTGCTTCCCCTTGCTACAACTACATCTCAGGCCAGGGGAGGAGCACAAACTCCCGCCGCCCGCACTTCTGAGCAGCGAGTGCATGTTGAGCAGGTCCCTGAGATTATCCCTGTGCCACCTGCAGTGCCAATTCAGCCCGAGGACACGACATCGACTTCCAAGGATGAGTAGTTGAGGCTTGAGAGGTTCAAGAAGTACAAGCCCCCCGTATTTAGTGGTCTAGCATCGGAGGATGCTCTGGGATTTCTTGATGAGTGTTACTGCATTCTCCGTACCATGGGTATCTCAGGATCGAGCGGGGTTTCTTTCACTACCTTCCAACTTCAAGGAGCCGCCTTTAAGTGGTGGCGCACCTATGAGTTAGACAGTCTAGATGAGGCTGCTTCGCTGACTTGGGCTCAGTTTTCAGATCTGTTCCTGAGGGAGTATGTTCCTCAAAGCCTCAAGGACACATGGCATGCAGATTTTGAGCATTTGCACCAGGGTGCTATGACTATTTCAGAGTATGTTGTCTGTTACACTAGTCTAGCTAGGCATGCACCAGCCTTGGTTTCTACTGTCCGCGAAAGGGTTCACTGGTTTATTAAAGGCCTTATTCCCAGCATCAGATCTAGCATGGCTCGTGAGTTGGAGATGGATATTTCTTATCAGCAGGTGGTGAGCATTGCTAGGAGGATTGAGGGTATGCCTGCTAGGGAGAAAGAGGAGAGGAAGGGCAAGAGGTCTCGAGAGTAGGGCCATTATTCTGGTGCACGTACCCCAGTTGCAGGTCGTCATGGTAGGGGTTATATGAGTCGCCCTGTTCATTCAGCTCTTCTAGCAGCCAGTAGTGCTCCAACTCCTCCTAGACCTCATGAGCCTTATTATGCACCACTGGTATCTAGTGCGCCTCGTGCGCGTAGTGCTTTCAAAGGTAAGCCCAGCAGACTTAGCCCTAGCCAGCCACAGCCACCACGTCCTCCCAAAGCTTATTTTGAGTGTGGTTACACACGTTATATGGTGAGGGATTGCCCCAGACTTGGGAGGGGTGCACCTCCACAGACTTCTCAGCCACAGCGTGCCTCGTAGAGTTCTCAAGCTATGGTTACAGCTCTAGTTGCTACCCCACCTGCTCAGCCAGCTAGAGGTTGAGGTCGGGGAGGTAGAGGTCGCCCTAGAGGGGGAGGCCAGGCCAGATACTATGTCATCACAGGTATTATATTGGTTTGCCACAGAGATACATCGGTTCTATTCGATCCAGGCTCTACTAATTATTATGTCTCTTCTTATTTTTCTCAACATTTGGGTGTATCTCGGGATTCTTTGAGTTTCTTTGTTTATGTTTCTACTCCTGTGGGAAATTCTCTTGTTGTGGACCGTATTTATTGGTCGTGTTTGGTTGCTCTTAGTGGTTTTAAGACCAAATCTGATCTATTGTTACTTAGCATGGTTGATTTTAATATTATCTTGGACATGGACTGATTGTCGCCCCATTATGCTATTCTTGATTGTCACGCCAAAATCGTGACGCTGGCTATGCCAGGTATACCGCGTGTTGAGTGGAGGGGTACTTTAGATTACACTCATAGTAGAGTTATTTCTTTTCTTAAAGCTCAGTGCATGGTTGAGAAGGGGTGTGATGCATATCTAGCTTATGTGAGAGACATCGGTATTGATGCCCCTTCAGTTGATTCAGTTCCAGTAGTACGGGATTTTCCCGATGTGTTTCCAGCTGATCTTCCAGGCATGCCGCCAAATAGAGATATTGATTTTGGCATTGATATGTTGCTGGGCATGTAAGCACGTGATTTTTGCCCTATATGAGAATTACTTTAATTGGAAAAAACTCCCTTATACCCCTCGCGGGGGCGGAAAAAGGAGGTGTGACAGGGCACTCAGCCTATTTCTATTCCTCTGTATCGTATGTCTCCTCATGAGTTGAAGGAGTTGAAGGATCAATTACAGGAATTGCTTGATAAGGGTTTTATTCTGCCTAGTGTATCACCTTGGGGTGCTCCTGTCTTGTTTGTGAAGAAAAAGGGTGGTTCTATGCGTATGTGTATTGATTATCGCAAGTTGAACAAGGTTACAGTGAAGAACCGTTATTCTTTGCCTCGTATTGATGATCTATTTGACCAGATTCAGGGCGCACGGGTGTTTTCTAAGATTGATTTGCGCTCAGGTTACCATCAGTTGAAGATCCAGGAGCTAGATATCCCGAAGACAGTTTTCAAGACTCGGTATGGTCATTACGAGTTCCTTTTTATGTCATTTGGGCTGACCAATTCCCCAGCAACCTTTATGCATTTGATGTACAGTGTGTTCCGGCCATATCTTGACTCATTTATCATTGTCTTTATTGATGATATTCTGGTGTATTCCTGGAGTCGGGAAGATCATGAGCAACACCTGAGGACTGTGCTTCAGATTTTGAGAGAGAAGAAGTTATAAGCTAAATTCTCGAAATGTGAGTTTTAGTTGGATTTAGTGGCATTCTTATGCCACGTGGTATCAAGTAAGGGTATTCAGATGGATCCAAAGAAGATAGAGGATGGCAGAGTTGGCCCAGACCATTATCAGTTATCGAGATCCGCAGTTTCTTTGGTTTGGCTAGCTACTACCGTCGTTTTGTGGAGGGGTTTTCCTCGATTGCAGCCCCTATGACCAGGTTGACCCAGAAGGGTGCTCCGTTCTAGTGGACGGAGGAGTGTGAGGCGAGCTTTCAGAAGTTCAAGACAACTTTGACCACAACCCTAATTTTGATATTGCCTATAGGTTCGGGGTCTTATACGGTCTATTGTGATGCCTCGAGGGTTGTCCTCGGAGTGGTGTTGATGCAAGACGGTAGGGTGATTACCTACGCATTCAGACAGTTGAAGGTACATGAGAAGAACTACCTTGTTCACGACCTTGAGTTAGCTGCCATTGTTCACGCCCTAAAGATTTGGCACCATTATTTATACGGGGTTCCCTGTGAGATTTATACTGACCATCGGATCTTGCAGCACTTGTTCAAGCAAAAGGATCTAAATTTGCGCCAGAGGAGGTTAGAGTTGCTAAAGGACTATGATATCACTATTTTGTATCACCCGGGCAAGGCCAATGTGGTGGCCTATGCTTTGAGTCGCTGGGCAGAGAGTTTGGGAAGTTTGGCTTATTTACCAGCATCAGAGAGGCCTATGGTGATGGATATTCAGGCTTTATCGAGCCAGTTTGTGAGATTAGATCTTTCGGAGCCCAGTTGGGTTCAATCTTGCGTGGTTTCTTGGTCTTCCTTGTTTGATTGTATTGGGGAACTGCAGTATCATGACCCTCATTTGCTTGTCCTCAAGGACAAGGTTCAACAGTGATGCCAAAAGGGTGACTATTAGTGATGATGGGGTATTGAAGATGCAGGGTCGGATTTGTGTACCCAATGTTGATGGGCTGCGAGAGTTGATTCTAGAGGAGGCCCATAGTTCACGATATTCCATCCATCCGGGTGCCACGAAGATGTATCAGGATTTGAGGCAGCACTATTGGTGGAGGCGGATGAAGAAAGATATAGTTGGATTCGTAGCTTGGTGTCTCAACTGTCAGCAGGTGAAGTATGAGCACTAGAGACCGGGTGGGTTGCTCCAGCAGATAGAGATTCTGGAGGAGAAGTGGGAGAGGATCACCATGGATTTCGTAGTTGGGCTCCCATGGACTTTGAGGAAGTTTGATGTTATTTGGGTGATTGTGGATCGACTGACCAAGTCCGCTCATTTTATTCCCGTGTGCACTACTTATTCTTCTGAGCGGTTGGTGGAGATTTATAGCCGGGAGATTAAGCTCTACATATGAATCCTAGAGATTGGGTACACTTACAAGGTTAAAATTGTATAGGCTGCATGATGAAAGGTAGTAACAATTACGAGATTGGAAGGATTCTGACTAAAAGTTGTGGTGTGAGAAGGAGGCCTAAGGGGGGAATGCCCTGAACTTTGAACTTATTCACAAAACAGTTGCCTAGATGGCAAGGGAAGTTCTAAAGTATTCGGAAGATATAAGTTATAAAATGATAAGTGCATCAGTCAACATTCGAGGACGAATGTTCCAAAGGGGGGAATAATGTTACGCCCCGCAGTATTATGTCGACCTTATGCTCTGCAGTAATATATTACGATTGATGTTACGTCTTGCAGTATTAAGTTGCGACGATGTTGCACCCTGCAGTATTTTCCGTTGAATTTGTCGTAAGGTAATTGACATCAGTCCAAGGAAAAGATTATTTGGGGATTATAAGGATGATGCTATTTTACAAGGGATTAGTAAATTCATAAGGGTGAAAGGGGGAGCAAGTCAAAGAAAATAAATTTTTGTCCAAGTTTGAGATATGGGATAAAATATGGCCCGAGCTAAAATACTCGGTATTTATGGACTAGTGCCATACAAGGTACCACATGACCACAATAGTATGATATATAAGGGGTGTTAACATGAGTAGTATTTTAAGAAATTTGAGATAATTCTTGATTAGGTAAATAATCGGATAATTATTAATTTTAGTGGTAGCTTAACACTTAATTAAGATAATTGGTGGTCTATTATTAAAAATGGATAACCACCCACGTGGCATTAAGCCACCCCATGAACAGTGACTCTTAAATCATTGTAATAGGTGGCAAAATTAGAAATGTCGGATTTCAAATGCTTAAGAAACGTAAGTCACATATTTATCCATTATTAAAGAAAGGTTAAATGAACCTTTTCAGGGATTACAAAATGCTTTGTTCACCTAAAATCATTACCTACTATATATACGTTATAGAATATTTATGGTGTCTTGATATTGATAATTATGTATTGATGGATTGCTCTGGTCATTGTTGTTGGTATATGGTATTGGAGGAGGCCCTTGTTACAATGGAGATGCTGCCCAAATTTACGTAAACGAGCTACTAGCTTAAGTTATAGACTTAGCCTTTGCTCAGCACTGATTTTGAATCTCCTTATACTATGATAGATTGAGTTGACTTGTTTGAAGAGTTGCTTGGAAGGGATTAAGGACTCAACGGGTTTAAGGTATGTTAAGGCACTTTCTTCTTTCTTTTGGCATGGTCTAAAATGAAATGAACATAAACGATACGCTATTTCATAATGACTCTACTCCTAGCAACTAAGGTTGTCCATGTTGTTCTTTCCTTATAAAATTATTCTAAACAAGTGTGTATGATCCTTAAATCCTACTAAGGTTCATATTGATGGTAGGGATGTCCATAATGTTCTTAAGTCACTCCAAAAGGTTTAGAAGATGATTCCATGAGTCTAGCATGCATTATATATAGTATCTATTTTACTCTACCGAGCCGCGCTATAGTCGGCCGGGTACGGCACCTATTGTGCAACCACTGATCAGTTGGGTTTACCGAGCTCCACGTGGCCGGGTACGATTCTACCGAACCTTATGATGGTCGGGTACGCTTTTACCGAGTCCTCTTTGAGGCCGGGTACGATATGATGATGATGCCCACAGAGGCGAATGTTTTAAAAAGTTTATGTATATATATGTATTATGCATTTCATATCAGTAACCCCCAGAGGCACTCTGATGTTACAGGTTGTATCTCCTTTATCTCTCTCTTTACATTACTGTTCTTGTTTATGCTTTCCTGCCTAACATACTCGGTACTTTATTCGTACTGACGTCCCTTTTGCCTGGGGACGCTGCATTTCATGCCCGCAGGTCCTGATAAAAGGGTTGAGAGCCCTCCAACTAGGCTATCAGCTCAGCGGAAGATGTTGGTGCGCTCCATTTGATTCGGAGTTGCGTATTGGGTTAGTATGATTTAGATGTCTATTGTTTAGTATGGCGGGACTCTGTCCCGACCTTCGTGACACTTATGTACTCTTAGAGGCTTGTAGACATATGTCATGTATGTGAAAGATTGTACGGCCTTGTCGGCCGATATCTTGGGTTTATTAATAATCATGTTGGCCTATTAGGCCCGTATGTCATGTGTATATGATAAGGTAATAAGAAAGATACGTTACATTGGTACTCGGTTGAGTAATGTACCGGGTGCCTGTCGCGGCCCATCGGTTTGGGTCGTGACATTGGGAACCATAGATGCGGTGCCACAGAAGCGGTTAAGGGGACGCAGAAGCGGATTTTGGTCTCTTCTTCAGGTTTCGCAGATGCGGGCAATTTTCCGCAGATGCGGAAATTGGGGACTTCTTCATGAACCGCAGAAGCGGTTGTAATTCCGCAGAGGCGGTACCGCATCTGCGGATTGGGAGTTGCAGATGCGGGAATTGGCCTATAAGTGAAAAGTTGTGGATGCGGCATTAGTTCCGCAGAAGCGGGACCGCAGATGCGGTCCCAGGGCCGCAAATGCGGAAATCGCCGGGCAGAACATATAAATAGTTGCCTTCGGGAATTTGAGGGATTATTTCACCATTTTCATCCGGGTTTGAATCTTTTGAGAGATATTTTTGAGGAAAACAAAGGGGAATCGCTTGGAGGTAAAATCCTTGACTTCATAACTCGTTTTTATGTGATTAAAGACCTAATTAGTGGTGAGAAATTTAGAAAAAATGGGTAATTAGGGCTTGAGTTTAAGAGGCCTTTAAATGAGGATTTGAGGGGCCATTTAGACTCTCATTTCAGGTTCTTGTTATGTATAGACTCGTGAGAGTACGAGGTTTCTGAAAATTTATATTTCAACCGATTTCGAGGCGTGGGCCCGAGGGGCATTTTGGTCATTTTATATAATTTCATGTATTAGCTTAGAATTTAAATGTAGGATCAGTTACTTGAAGTGTTATTTACATTATGCAACTGAATTGAATAGATTTGGGCCATTTGGAGTCGAGTACTCGTGGCAAAGACGTGGTGTTGGGTTGATTTTGAGCGGGTTCGAGGTAAGTGGCTTGTCTAACCTTGTATGGGAGATCTTCTCCTTAGGATTGATATATTTGGTAATTGAAATGCCTTTTACGTGAGGTGAGGAGTGCATACTTGTGCAAATTATTGAAAATCCGGTTTTCTTTAAGTACTTGTCAGTATGTTCCTTCTCCTGCTTTTATTACTTATACTATTAAGCTCGTTATTAGCTTAGGAAAGCATGTCTATGTTATTTAATTGCTTTAATTGTTTAATCTGTTTACCTGAGCTCTGTGCAGCATGCTAGGCTAGAAATATTTGTTGCCTTAATATGAAATTTCACTTCTCTGAATATTTTTCTTGTTGTTGTTGCTGCTGTGTATTTACATTGGGACTACGGATGTGGGATTCTAGTAGCTCCCCCTTGTCTGTTTACTTTGGGACTGTGGGTTAGATTCCCGATAGATCCCCCGACACATTTACTTTGGGACTGCGGGTTAGATTTTCAATAGATCCCCCTGCACAGTTATATGGAACTACGGGAATGCACCTGGTAGATTTTCCCAGTACTGGGTATTTACATTTGGGACTACGGATCGGGATTTCGGTAGATCCCTGTGCATTGATAGTTGGACTACAGGACGAGATCCCGGGAGATCCTTTGGACATATATATGATGGACTATGGGACGGTATCCCGGGAGATCCACTGGACAGTTGTAATTGGGACTACAGGACGGTATCCTGGAAGGTGCCCCAGTTGTTATCTCTGTGTTGAGCTGTATTTCTTTCTGTGGCTTGTTTTGTCTCTGTTCTAGTTGTTGTTCTGTCAATTCTATGTTATTTCTTACTTGCACTTATTTATACTGTTTTATTCCACATTGTTAACCTTTATATTGTATTTACCTTTAGTAGGGCCCTGACCTTCCTCGTCACTACCCGACCGAGGTTAGGCTTGGCACTTAATGAGTACCGTTGTGGTGTACTCATGCTTCTTCTGCGCATGTTTTTCATGTGCAGATCCAGGTACTTCTACTTAGGCCTACCATCCTTGAGGGAGGCGACTGCTTAGAGACTTCAAGGTACATCTGCCGCGTCCGCAGACCGAGAAGTCCCTTTCTATTCATGCTTTTAGTATTTAGCCCTTCTGTACCTCTATTCTTATTAGACAAAATTTCGGAGTTAGAGCTATGTAGTATTTCTTTTTCTTAGATTGTGATTCGTGGGTTTCCGGTCTTGGATTTAGATATTGGTTTTCAGATCTATATAAGTATGGTGTATGGCGAGCGGCACATTTATCACTGTTATTGCCTTATTTCTGTTTTTAAATTGTTTTACTTCCACAAGTTTTGGTTATCTTCCTCAAGTTTAGGCTTACCTTGTTGTAGAGACTAGGTGACGTCACGATGGTTCACGGAGGGCAAACCGGGGTCGTGACACATACCAATTTTTTGTTTATATATACTCTTTGTTACACTTAAAAGCCACTATAGAAACTAGTAATCAGAAACCAATTTATCTCTTGTTGAGTTTGAAAAACAAAAACCTTTCACATAATCTAGTGATTCAAAACTAATATTCTTCAACAAAAGAAATATTATACCCTTGCAATATTGGCTTGACTACAGCTAAATGAAGGGGTTTAAGCTTATACCCTTCAATTCCTTGAATGTGCTAAATTGAAATTAATGATAGCAATTGTATATTTAAAGTTTTGTTCTTTGTTTGATGTCCATTTATGCAAATTGAATCTTCAAACAAATATTATTCAAGATAAAAAAAGAAATATATATATTGATTGATTGATTTTGTGATGTTTCTTTCTCCAGCATGTATGTTTACTTTATTATATATGTAAGTAAACTTTTATTTGATTTTGTAAACTCTTTTTTGTTATTTAAATAAATATAGATGTGTACCCTATATATTACATTTATTTTAAAATAATTTCATTTTATTCAAATCTAGTTACATCGTTTCAAAGAACTATACTTATAGGATTTTAAATGTGAAAGAGTTTTATAGTTATATGGAGTAGTTTTTTTTTTGCTAGAGGCGAAGTAGTACTTAAATAATTATAAAAAGTAACAAAGGTTCCTAACATGATTGCATATGATCATTAACCGATTTAAGTATGATAACATGATAAAAAAAGATAAATCTTATTTTTAATTTAAATTCGAATTTTAGAACTTTATCTATAAATTCAAAATTATCTTTTAATTCAAATATATATATATATATATATATATATATATATATATATATTATATTTGTATTTAACTAAAATAGTCAAATATAGAATAAAGTTATCATATACTATTGACATTTATTAGCTTGTCACTTGGCTTAACCATAATATCAATTATATATAGTAACTTTCTTGCTTTAATATATATAAAGATATAGATAGATAGATAGTATAATTTAGTGATATATATTCTCACTTTAATAAAGAAGAAAAAGAACCCATCCTCTTCTCTTTTATTGCTTATTTTCACTAGTTAAGACTCAACTTCTGCTTAACAGGAGAGGTTTCAATAGTTCGGTTCAGTCGATTATTTTTTAAAATTTATAATATATTCATTTATATTCATTTTTCAATTATTCTATTTTGTATAATCAAAATTAAATTTTTCGAAATTGTCCCAATCATCTCGGTTTCTCCTCAGGATCGATATGATTCGGTTAATATTATCAAGGAAACATAAAAGAAAAATGGGAGAACTAGATGAAAGGAAAGAAATGAAAGAGGTGAATTGATATATAAATGACAAATAGTTGTGTCAATCTGGAATAGCAAAAAACAATACTGTCAAGAATTAGTAGGCATGTGATCAATGGATGAAAAGTTGAGAAAATTATTTTATAAATAATTTCTACGTTCCGAGGCCTTAAAAATCTCTTTCAGCATAACCTCGATTTGCGTGTGCAGTCCGGGCGCATAGCCGGAAAGCCATTATGTGAAAATCTGTGAAAAATGATGAATTTTAACTTTAAAATAAATTTAAGTTGACTTCGGTCAATATTTTGGGTAAACAGACCCAGACCCGTGATTTGATGGTCCCAGAGGGGTCCGTAGGAAAATATGGGACTTGGGCGTATGCCCAGAATCGAATTCTGAGGTCCCAAGCCCGAGAAATGAATTTTTGAAGAAAAGGGTTTTCTGGAATATTTATGAGTTTTTGAAAATGAAATGTGTTTAAAATTTGATGGTATCGGGCCCATATTCTGGTTCCGAGCCCGGTACAGGTCTTATATGTGGTTTAAGACGAGATTGTGAAATTTGGTAAGAAACGGACTGGAAATGACGTGAATCGGACCGTATTTGAGAAAAAATTGGAAAATTTAAGTTCTTGAGTGATTTCATGATTTTAATGCTAAATTCATAGTTGTTGATGTTATTTTGGCAATTTGATCGTACGAATAAGTCAGTAGGGTATTTTTGAGGCAGTGTACATGTTTGGCTTGGAGGCCCGAGGGCTCGGGTGAGTTACGGATAGGTCTCAGAAGGTTTTTGAACTTAGAAAAAGTTGCAGGTTTTAAGTTTCTGGTGTTCTGGTGTGTTGTTCTTCGCGTTCGCGGAAGAACTCTCGCGAACGCGAAGGGTTAGTCAAGTTGAAGGAAATCTCCTTCTACGCGAACGCGAGACACAGGACGCGAACACGAAGCTTTGGGGGTGTTTCCCTTCGCGAACGCGGACCTGCTATCGCGAATGCGAAGGCCTTTATGTGACGACCTGGCCGGTCGTCTTAAGAATTTACGCTTCGATCCCCTATTAACTGCTGACCCCGAGTTTATTTTTGTGATTTTGATTTGCCGGGATGGTCGGGTGAGTTTCGGGTGCTTAACGGAAGTTGAATTTGGACTGAGGAAGATTTTTTGCATTGCTGGTATCTGTCATAACCTCAACTGCGGTTTGGATCCCGCAGGTGTGGAGCCGCAGAAGCGGCATTTCACCGCAAAAGCGGAATTGGGGAAGTCCAGCAAAGAGCCGCAGGTGAGAGAAGGATACCGCACCTGCAATGCCACAGGTGCAAAAAATGTATCGCAGGAGAAGATTTTTGGGACGTTAGTGATTTTCGCAGATGCGGTAGATTCTCCGCAGAAACGGGACTGTAGGTGCGGTCCCTTGACCGTAGATGCGAAAACAGCTGGGCAGAAATATGAAATTTCGAGAGTTTAGTTTCAAAAGTTGGAAATTCGATTTTGAGAGGAAATTGGAGCTCGGGAGAGGGCGATTTTGAGAGGAAATTGTAGAGGAGATCATTGGGTAACGATTCTTTAACCCTTTATAGTTATATTCCATCAATCTATAGTTAGTTTCATCATTTAATTTCAGATTGGAGATGAAAATTGGGGAAAATTGGAAGAAAGTTCTTAGACCTAAAATTCGACTTTTGATTGGGAATTTGACATTAGATTTGGATAATTTTGGTATGCATGAACTCGTGAAAGGGTGAGGATTCTGAAAACATAAATTTTACCCGATTTCGAGATGTGGGACCGAGGGGCGTTTTGGTCATTTTACATAATTTCGCGTATTAGTTTAGAATTTGATTGTAGAATCAGTTACTTGAAGTGTTATTTACATTATGCAATTGAATTGAATAGATTTGGGCCATTTGGGGTCGAGTACTCGTGGCAAGAGCGTAGTTTCGGGTTGATTTTGAGCCAGTTCGAGGTAAGTGGCTTGTTTAACCTTGTGTGGGGGACCTCCTCCTTAGGATATGATATATTTGATAATTGAAATGCCTTGTACGCGAGGTGACGAGAGTGTACTTGAGCTAATTGTTAAAAATCTGGTTTTTCCTTAAGTACTTCAATTGAGTTCTTTTACCTGTTTTATTCTACTTGCGAATTTAGCCTGTTGCTAGTTTAGAAAAGCATGTTTAGTTGACTTAATTGCCTATTTGCTTAAACTGCCTTAATTGCATTACATGAAGAATGTTAGGCTAGAATTAACTGTTTACTTGGTATGACATTTAGCTTAATTGGTATTCTTGTGTTGCTGTTGTGTGTTTTTACTTTGGGACTCTGGGACGGCATCCTAGGAGATCCCCTGTACGTATTTATGATCTGAACTAAGGTGTGGGATACCAAGAGATCCCTAGCATGTATATTGAGGATACCAAGAGATCCTCGGGATACCGAGATATCCCTAGAATATATTGAGGATACCAAGAGATCATCGGGATACCGAGAGATCCCTAGCATATATTGAGGATACCAAGAGATCCTCGGGATACCAAGAGATCCCTAGCATATATTGAGGATACCAAGAGATCCTCGGGATACCAAGAGATCCCCGGCTATCATCCTTGTTATGAATGGTAACTCCTGGTGTTTGCCTTTATTTTTGTTTCCATTATTGTACTCCTTATTATCCTGTGTAGATTCTTACTATAGGTTCTCAATTGTACTGTTTATCGTATCCTATCATCTTATTATTTATTTAACCTCAGTAGGGCCCTGACCTTCCTCGTCACTACCTAACCGAAGTTAGGCTTGGCACTTACTGAGTACCGCTGTGGTGTACTCATGCCCCTTCTACGCATGTTTTTCATGTGCATATCCAGGTACCGCTACTCAGACCTATCATCCTTGAGGAGGCGACTGCTCTAGAGACTTCGAGGTACATATGCCGTGTCTGCAGACCGAGAAGTCCCTTTCTATTCTTGCTTTTAGTCCTTCTGTATTTTTCTGTTCTTATTAGACATTCCGGAGTTAGAGCTATGTAGTATTGATCTTAGCTTGTGATTCGTAGTTTTACGAGTCTTGGATTTATGTGTTGGTACTGAGAGTTAAACATGGTGTATGTCGAGCGACACATTTAAACATTGTTACTGGTTTATTTCTGTTTTAAATTGTTTTACTTCCGCAAATTTTGGTTTTCTTCCGCCATTTAGGCTTACCTATTCATAGAGACTAGGTGCCATCACGATGGTTCATGGAGGGCGAACCGGGGTCGTAACAAGTTGGTATCAGAGCTCTAGGTTCATAGGAGTCATGGATCATAAGACGATTTATTAGAGTCTCGTTGATCGGTACAGAGACATCTGTACTTATCTACGAGGGGCTATGTAACTGTTAGGAAAATTCCACTTCATTTGATTTCCTTGTCGTGCGATATTTTTACATCACAATTCTAAACTTCTATCTTCTATTCTCTCACAGATGGTGAGGACACGTAATACCCGAGATGATCAGGCACCCGCGCCCCCTACTGCAGCCATTAGAGGCCAGGGCTGGGGTAGAGGCCCAGGACATGCACGTGGTGCAGCCAGAGCACTTGTGCAAGCTGCCGCCGAGGTACCACCAACAGTTCCAGCCAGAGTCCAGGCACCTGACACGCCTACTGCTACCACTACTCCATCTCTCGAGGAGACTTTAAAACAATTCATGAGCATGTGCACCACTCTGGCTCAAGTAGGGTTGCTTCCCCTTGCTGCAGCCACATCTCAGGCCGGGGGAGGAGCACAGACTCCCGCCGCCCGCACTCCTGAGCAGCGAGTACATGTTGAGCATGTCACAGAGATTATTCCTGTACCGCTTGCAGTGCCAGTTCAACCCGAGGACAGGGCAACGGCTTCCGAGGAGGAGTAGCTGAGGCTTGAGAGGTTCAAGAGGGAAAAGCCTCCTATATTCAGTGGTCTAGCATCAGAGTATACTTTGGGATTTCTAGATGAGAGTTACCGCATTCTCCATACCATGGGTATATTAGGATCGAGCGGGAGTTCCTTCACTACTTTCCAGCTTCGAGGAGCCGCCTATTAGTGGTGGCGCGCCTATGAGTTAGACAATCCGAATGAGGCTGCTTCACTAACTTGGACTCAGTTTTCAGATCTGTTCCTGGGAGAGTATGTTCCTCAGAGCCTCAGGGACGCATGGCACATAGAGTTTGAGCATTTGCGCCAGGATACTATGACTGTCTCAGATTATGTTGTCTATTACACTACTTTGGCTAGGCATGCACCAGCTTTGGTTTCTACTGTTCGCGAGAGAGTTTGCCGTTTTGTTGAGGGCCTTATTCCTAGCATCAGGTCTAGCATGGTTCGTGAGTTGGAGATGGATATTTCTTATCAGCAGGTGGTAAGCATTGCTAGGAGGATTGAGGGTATGTATGCTAGGGAGAGAGAGAAGAGGGAGGCCAATAGGTCTCGAGAGTCGGTCCATTATTCTGGTGCCCGTACCCCAGTTGCAGGTCGTCATGGTAGGGGTTATATGAGTCGTCCTGCTCATTCCGCTCTTCTAGCAGCCAGTAGTGCTCCAGCTCCTCCTAGGCCTCAGGAGCCTTATTATGCACCTCTGGTTTCTAGCGCGCCTCCTGCGCAGGGTGCTTTTAGAGGTCAATCCAGGAGACCTGGTCCAAGCTAGTCACAGTCGCCACATCCTTCCAAAGCTTGTTTTGAGTGTGGTGACACACGCCATGTGGTGAGGGATTGCCCTAGACTTGGGAGGAGTGCACCTCCAGAGACTTCTCAACCACAGCGTGCCCCGCAGAGTTCTCAGACTATGATTACAGCTCCAATTTCTACCCCACCTGCTCAGCCAGCTAGAGGTGGAGGTCAGGGAGGTAGAGGTCGCCCTAGAGGTGGAGGCCAGGCCAGATACTATGCCATTCCTTCCCGTACCATGGTTGTTGCCTCTGATTCTGTCATCACAGGTATTATATTGGTTTTCCACAGAGATGCATCGGTTCTATTCGATCCAGGCTATACTTATTCTTATGTGTTTTCTTATTTTGCTTCGCATTTGGGTGTATCTCGGGATTCTTTGAGTTCCCCTGTTTATGTTTCTACTCCTGTGAGAGATTCCCTTGGTGTGGACCTCATCTATCGGTCGTGTTTAGTTGCTCTTAGTATTTTTGAGACCAGAGCCGATTTATTGTTACTCAGCATGGTTGACTTTGATATTATCTTAGGCATGGACTGGTTGTCTCCCCATTATGCTATTTGATTGTCACGCAAAAATTGTGACGCTGGCTATGCCAGGTGTACCGCGTGTTGAGTTGAGGGGTACTTTAGATCACACTCCTAGTAGAATTATTTCTTTTCTTCAAGCTCAACATATGGTTGAGAAGGGGTGTGACGCGTATTTAGCTTATGTGAGAAATGTCAGTATTGATACCCCTTCAGTTGATTCAGTTCCAGTAGAACGGGATTTTCCCGATGTGTTTCTAACTGATCTCCCAGGCATGCCCCCTGATAGAGATATTGAATTTGGCATTGATCTGTTGTCGGGCATTCAGCCCATTTATATTCCTCCGTATCGTATGGCTCCTCCTGAGTTGAAGGAGTAGAAGGATCAGTTACAGGAATTGCTTGATAAGGGTTTTATTCGGCCTAGTGTATCGCCTTGGGGTGCTCCTGTCTTGTTTGTGAAGAAAACATATAGTTCTATGTGTGTATTGATTATCGCCAGTTGAACAAAGTGATAGTTAAGAACCATTATCCTTTGCATCGTATTGATGATCTGTTTGACCAGCTTCAGGGCGCACGGGTATTTTCTAAGATTGATTTTCGCTCACGTTACCATCAGTTGAAGATTTGGGATCTAGATATCCCAAAGACTGCTTTTAGGACTCGGTATGGTCATTACGATTTCCTTGTTATGTCATTTGGGTTGACCAATGCCCCAACAGCCTTTATGCATTTGATGCATAGTATGTTTCGGCCGTATCTTGACTCGTTCGTCATTATCTTTATTGATGATATTCTGGTGTATTCCCGGAGTTGGGAAGGTCATGAGCAGCACACCTGAGGACTATGCTTCAGAATCTAAGAGAGAAGAATTTATATGCTAAGTTCTCGAAATGTGAGTTTTGGTTGGATTCAGTGTCATTCTTAAGCCATGTCGTATTGAGTGAGGGTATTTTGGTGGATCCAAAGAAGATAGAGGCAGTGTAGAGTTGGCCCAGACCATCCTCAGCTACCGAGATTCGCAGTTTTCTTGGATTGTCGGGCTACTACCATCATTTTTTAGGAGGGGTTTTCATCGACTGTAGCCCCTATGACTAGGTTGACCCAGAAGGGTGCTCCGTTCCAGTGGACAGAGGAGTGTGAGGAGAGCTTTTAGAAGCTCAAGATAGCCTTGACCACAGCCCTAATTTTGATACTGCCTACAGATTCGGGGTCTTATACGGTCTATTGTGATGCCTCGAGGGTTGGCCTCAGTGCGGTGTTGATGCAAGACGGTAGGGTGATTGCCTACGCATCCAGACAGTTGAAGATACATGAGAAGAACTACCCTGTTCACGACCTTGAGTTAGATGCCATTGTTCACGCCTTGAAGATTTGGCTCCATTACTTGTACGGTGTGCCTTGTGAGATTTATACTAACCATCGGAGCTTGCAGCACCTGTTCAAGCAAAAGGATCTAAATTTGCGCCATAGGAGGTGGTTAGAGTTGCTGAAGGACTGTGACATCACTATTTTGTATCACCCGAGCAATGCAAAAGTGGTGGCCATGCTTTGAGTCGCTGGGCAGAGAGTTTGGGGAGTTTGCTTATTTACCGGCATCGGAGAGGCCTATGCCGATGGATATTCAGGTCTTAGCCAGCCAGTTTGTGAGATTGGATCTTTCGGAGCCAAGTCGGGTTCTAGGTTGCGTGGTTTCTCGGTCTTCCTTATTTTATCATATCAGGGAGGGACAATATGATGACCCTCATTTGCTTGTCCTCAAGGACAAGGTTCAACACGGGGATGCCAAAGATGTGATTATTGGTGATGATGGGGTATTGAGGATGCAGGATCGGATTTGTGTACCCAATCTTGATGGGCTTCGAGAGTTGATGCTAGAGGAGGCCCAAAGTTCGCGGTATTCCATCCATCCGGGTACCGCGAAAATGTATCATGATTTGAGACAACACTACTGGTGGAGGCGGATGAAGAAAGATATAGCTGAATTTGTAGCTCGGTGTCTCAACTATCAGCAGGTGTAGTATGAGCACCAGAGACCGGGTGGGTTGCTTCAGCAGATGGAGATCCCGGAGTGGAAGTGGGAATGGATCACCATGGACTTTGTAGTTGGGCTCCCACGGACTTTGAGAAAGTTTGATGCTATTTTGGGTGATTGTGGATTGGCTGACCATGTCCGCTCATTTCATTCCTGTGTACTACTTATTCTTCAGAGCGGTTGGTGGAGATTTATATCCGGGAGATTGTTCGTCTGCATGGTATTCCAATGTCCATCATTTCAGACAGAGGTACTCAGTTCGCATCACGGTTCTGGAGATCCGTTTAGCATGAGTTGGGTACTCAGGTGTAGTTGAGTACAGCATTTCACCCTCAGACGGACGGGCAGTCCGAGCGCACTATTCAGATTCTTGGGGATATGCTCCGTGCGTGTGTGATTAAGTTTGGAGGGTCTTGGAATCAGTTCTTGCCATTGGCAGAGTGTTTGCTTATAACAACAGCTATTAGTCCAACATTCAGATGGCACCATATGAGGCTTTATATGGGAGGTGGTGTAGATCCCCGGTGGGCAAGTTTGAGCTGGGTGAGGCTAGATTATTGGGCACGGAATTAGTTCAGGATGCTTTGGAGAAGGTTAAGGTGATTCAGGATAGGCTCCGTACAGCCCAGTCCAGACAGAAGAGTTACGCGGACCGGAAGGTTCGTGATGTTTCTTATATGGTTGGACAGCGGGATCTGCTTCGGGTTTTGCCTATGAAGGGCGTTGTCAGGAAGAAAGGAAAGTTAAGTCCGAGATTTATTGGCCCTTTTGAGATATTGAAGCGTGTTGGGGAGGTTACTTATGATCTTGCCTTACCTCCCTGCTTGGCCGGAGTTCATCGTATATTTCATGTTTCGATGCTCCGGAGGTATCACGATGATCCCTCGCACGTGATAGATTTCAGTTCAGTCCAATTGGACAAGGATCTATCCTATGTTGAGGAGCTAGTGGCGATATTGGACAAGCGGGTTAGAAAGCTGAGGTACAAGAACATTGCATCAGTGAAGGTTCAGTGATGGGGTTAGCCAGTCGAGGAGGAGACTTGGGAGACCAAACAAGATTTGCGCAGCCGGTACCCTCATCTTTTCACTTCTTCAGGTATGTCTTTATGCTCGTCTTAAGAATTTACGCCCCGATCCCCTATTAACTGCTTACCCCGAGTTTATTTCTGCTATTTTGTTTTTCCGGGATGTTCGGGTACTTAACGGAAGTTGAATTTGGACTTAGGAAGATTTTTTGCATTGCTGGTATTTGTCATAACAACACCTACAGTTTGGTTCCTAAAGGTGCGGAGCCACAGAAGCGGCATTTCAACCGCAGAAGAGAAATTGGGGAAGTCCAGCAGGAGCCGTAGGTGCGAGAAGGATACCACACCTGCGATGCTGCAGGTGCGGAAAATGTATTGCAGGAGCAGATTTTTGGGACGTTAGTGATTTTCGCAGATGCGGTCAATTCTCCACAGAAGCAGGACCGCAGGTGCGGTCCCTTGACCGCAGATGTGGAAACAGCTGGGCAGAAATATGAAATTTCGAGGGTTTAGTTTCAAAAGTTGGAAATTTGATCTCCTCGATGTCTCTATCATGATGCCAATCTCGTGATGTCAGCGTCTGAAGTGATTGAAGGTCGCGTTTGCACAGTTTCTTAGGTCATAATTAAAGGCGATTGTCGGTCGGCCTTTTGGCTTCCCCAATACGCTTAAGTGACTTCTATAAATAGGCCAACTTCACAATTTCGCAAACTTTACTTCTCAATCCGTTCCCAAATCTTGTTAGCTCTTTCAGTTTCGTTGAGATCACACTTCTCTCAATTTGTTCTTTACTCCATCATCAACCTTTTCTTCTTTACTTGAACCACAATGGCTAAAGCATCCAAAACTATTCCCCAACAAGAAAAAGCCTCTTCGTCATCACAGCCATCCATAAGTAAACCGGTGGTGCCACCTCGCATCGAGGAGTGCATTCCCCCGCCGTGTGAAATAACATCCGATTTCAAATTTAAGAAACTTGTATAGACACCAGGCTGATATGAGCCCATGTCTCGATACATCTATTTGATAACCAAGGATGAGCACGAGTAGGTAAAGAAGGATTGCAACTGGGATGATAAGGATATGGTGATTCCTTCCCCAAAAGAGGACATTACTACCCATAAAGTGGGGTACTTAAGTGTGTACACCTACCCATTCATGATGGGCCCCGCAAATCCAACTTTGGGTCCCATAGATCCAGTTATTCTCGACTTCTGCCAATGATACCAAGTGATGTTTGGCCAGATCTACCCTTCATTCTGCCAAATCGTTCATTTGATCAGATTCTTCTCAAGCCAGGTCGGGGGATGCCTTTCACCCTCGACCATTTAATCAGGTTGTACAGTTCTCGACTATACCAAGGTGGCTTGATCAAACTGCAACGCCGATCCTCTAAATCTCTCTTCTCCAGCATCGATGAGGACAAAGATCGAGGATGGATAAGCCGATTTATCTGAGTCAGGACCTCTGACCTGATTCCTGCTGAGAGGATGCCATTCCCCGAGAATGGAACATGAAACGTAAATACATAGTAACTTTATGCCTTGCTTCCCTTTTTCTTTCACGATTTTATCTTTTCTCGATATAACCCATTTTCGATGGTGAAGATGTCGCTTAGTTTCCTAGAGTGGTCCCAAACCTTGAAGGTTGGGTCCACAAACTGGCCTTTACTTCTTCATATGCGGAGCGCTGCTGGCGCGATTTAGCCAAGGGTCGACGGGAAGAAAAAAACCACGGTGAGTTTTCTTGATTGCTTACTTGTGTTTCTCAATGAAATACTTATTTTATCTTTATGCAGGCCTCAGAGACACTGTCAAAATGTGGACGCCCCCACTTGGTGAAGAAGAGATCCCAAAGCCTCCCAAAGAAAAGAAGAGAAAGAGGGGGTCGTCTGCAAATACCCCGAAGCCGAAGAAGAGCACGACTCGAAAGTATAAGGCCAATACTGTGGCCTTATCTCCAGAAATGGCCCAATGCCTCGGGGACCAAAAAGAAGAAGAAGAAGATGACGACCGCCTATTGGTAGCTCGTAAAAGAGGAAGCAATGGTGCTTCGAAGTCTGCCGAATCGGTTGTGGCAGATGCGGTTCATTCTAGAATCGAAGAAATCTCTGAGGGGAGCTCGAGCAAAGTCCCTGAGCCATCGGGCAGCAAAAGCGCACCTCGTTTTGGAGGTCATTTGGAAGGTGAGACTGAGGGGCCCGGTCCTGAGCCCCTTCAAATAGAAGAGAACGCCCCGAGCGGATCACTTGGGGTAATCAATGTGGATGATTCGCCGCCTAGCCCTGAGTTCTCCGAGGGGCATTTTCGAGATGCTCGGAACATGGGAACTCCCGATGTGGGGAAGAGCCACGAAGGACATGATATCTTTCGGGAATGGCTTGCTGGGATGGAGGATGGCCCTGACCCAGATGCTTCTTTCATTTTCGATGAGGCCCGGCAGCTCTTCAAACAAGTATGTTTTTGTCTTTTGAAATCACGCTTGTACTTTATCCTTGTTGTTCTGAGTCTAACCTATCCCTTTTTGTGAAGGCCGTTGTTCTCCATAAGAAAGAATTCTTCAATTCTCGAACTAAGCATGCTCGAAGTGAGGTCGAGCTTAAGAAGATCTCAGAAGAGGGACAGTCTTAAAATCCTCTATGTCAAGAAAGAGGGGGAGATCAGCGATTTCTGAGGTTAATTGATGAAGGCTCGCCAAGAGCAGATAGAGCTTACCAAAAAGGTAATATTCCCACTGAAGTTTTGTTATGGATTTGCCCGATCGGTCTTGTAACATTTTTACTTTGTAGTTTCCACAAAAGGGCGAGTTGGTGGAGCAGCTCCGATAAGAGCTCAAGATGAAGGAGGCCAGGACCCTAGGGTAGAGGCAAGGTATGGAAAATCTCACCTTTGAGAAAGAAACACTTCGGGAGTAGTTGGCTTCACTTGAATTTTAGTTTCAAAGTGTGAAGGAGGAGAGACTAGCTCGAGGCCGCAAAATCGTGGAGCTTAAAGCTAACTCCGCTGCTGAGTTGGCTAAGGCCAAATCTGACGCTGAGGCAATTATATCTTCGTATTGAGCCGATGTTGAAGTAGCTAACACCCGAGAAAAAGAGATTTCTGCTGCATCTGAAGTCATGTTATTATGTGCACTTGACCACACCAGGTGACAGTCCCGGAGAGAGACCCTCGAGGAGGTGCATGCTTGTGGCTTCGATTTCTCGGCCGATATTGAAAAGGCAAAGACTTTGGAAGAAGAGGCTGCCGCTTTGCTTTCTAATGACGGGATTTAGCCAGTGGCTCCGATAGTGAGGAAGACAAAGATGAAGACCCCGAAGATGAGGCTCTCGAAGGCGCGTCTCTCGGAGATGCAGCTACCGAAGATGCGGCCCCGGAGCGGTTTTAGGTTTCTTTATTTTGTTTTGTGTAAGGAACCCTTGTGGGTATTGTAAATATTTTTTGTAAATGTGTATTTGGAAATACAAAGGACCTCTTAGTTTGAGTTTTGGCTTTGTGTTGAATCTCATTTTGTCTTCATTTGTGAAAAAAATTGATTATGTAACTTAAATGATAAGTTCGAGCATTGGTTTGGACTCAGAACATAATAAACCCTTAGGTTTTTATTGATCAATATAATACCCCTTAAGGTTTTAGATAATCCTTGAGCTAAGCTTAAATTGATTTGATGTGAGCTCGGTATGTCAGAATTCTCGAGTTTGAGTTGAGTGAGAACGAGGTCTCGAACTCTATATGTTTTGGCCCTTAAGCCCTTTACGATTGGCCCTTAGGCTCTTATAAATCGGCCCTTAGGCTCTTTTTAAAATTGGACCTTATGCTCTTTAGGTTGGCTGATTCGGCCTCTAAAGTGGATATAATTTTTCCCTCTTTTTGGCTAAAAGACTTAGTGATAATTTTTGTATGCCTTAGCATGTGTTTTTCGTACCCGTTGGATTTTTCGAGGGTTCGACGTATCTTAACCTTATTAGTAACTTGTTTTATAATCGAATACCTCTTGAGGTTTTTTCGAAGGCTGATATTATCGAAGCCTTTAAATTATTCGAGGGCTGAATTTATCGAAGCCCTTTATATTTTCCTTTTGCCGAGGGTAGCCTAATTTAACCGGTTTTTTCGAAATGTTTGAAGGCCTTTAATTTATGGTGGAAGTCGGACGTCTTCGAGCCGCATTATTTTGGCTGTAGCCTTTTTATATTACCGTAGTCTTTAATATGGCGGTATCCTTCGGGGTATGTCACTTGGACTTGTTCCCCGATAAGTTTTCGAACTTGTCCGAAAAGTTAGCCCCCTAGTATATTGGCCTTGGACTTTGTTTCAAGTGGATTTCTATTTGAGGTCTTATGAATCCGAGTTTTCGATGACTCGGATGTGCTAATTGTTGATGACAGTCCCCGAGTATTCGGGGGTGTATTTGTGTTCCGGCTCTTGAGCCGTTTCCTGTAGGATTATAAGTGTAGAGCTTCGTATAGTAGACTTCTTTTTGAAACACAAAGTGTTTTTGATATAAACAGAATGCTTCTTCAAATAATTGATATATTCGTACATGTTTTGCCTTTGGGTCTCGACTATTCTATATGGACACGGTTCATCTGACCGTTTGGACCTTTACAAAGTTCTCCTATTGACGCCCTCTTAGGCGTAAAGTATTTTCCTTGAAATTATATCCCCCAAGGGTGATGCCCCTAGTATTCGAGGTTGATTGAAAAGAAACCTTGGATACTGTTTAGTTCTCCTTAGGTAACACGTAGTTGTTGCCTCGTTAAAAACCTTGCGGGTAAAACCCATTTGGGACAAAATCCGATCTAAGGGAAAAAGAGTGCAATGCATGCTTTAAAACCTAAGGCCTTCGTGTAAAAAGGGGGTCTTCGAGATCGCGTGCCTTTGATAGCTTCGATTGAAAATCTATAATTAGTTAGTTTTAAACTCAAATGGACAAAAGGATAAAGTCATACCTTAGCAGTAGTATCGTTTGAGTAATGATATGTTCCAATTGTTTGGCAGCTGTTCACCTTCCATTGTGCTAAGTTTGTAAGATCCCTTACCAACAACTACGAGGACCCGGTACGGTCCTTACCAATTCGGGCCCAGTTTCCCTTCACTCGGGTCTCGAGTATTGAGGGTGACCTTTCGTAGAACTAAGTCACCGATTCCAAAATGTTGAAGGTTGGTTCTTCTATTGTAGTATCTTTCGATTCTTTGCTTTTGTTCGGCCATTCGAACAAGCGTTGCTTCTCATTTTTCATCTAATAACTCGAGGCTAGCATTCATAGCCTTGTGATTTGTCTCCTCCGATGCATGTCGAAAGGTGGCGCTGGGTTCTCCGATCTCGACAGGGATGAGGGACTCGGAGCCATATACTAGTGAAAATGGGGTGGCCCCCATGCTAGACTTTGATGTAGTCTGATATGCCTAAAGTACCTCGAGTAGAACTTCTCTCCATTTTCCCTTCGCATCGTCTAACCTTTTTTCAGGTTTTGAATGATGGTTTGTTTGTTGACTCGGCTTGTCCATTTCCAGTTGTGTGATATGGTGTTGATAATATCCTCTTTATTTTATGCTCCTTGAGGAATTCCGTCACCTTGCTGCCAATTAATTATTTTCCATTGTCACAAACAATCTCGGCGGGTATCCCGAATCGGCATATGATGTGGTCCCAGATGAAGTCAATAGCTTCTTTTTCTCTGACCTTCTCGAAGACCTGTGCTTCCATTTATTTATAAAAATAATCAATCATAAACAAAATAAATTTAGCTTTACCTGGGGCCGTTGGTAGAGGGCCAACTATATCCATCCCCCATTTCATGAAAGGCCACGATGATAGGACCGAATGAAGTTGTTCTCCAGGTTGATGGATCGTCGGTGCAAATCGTTGGCACTTATCACATTTTCTGAAAAATTCCTTGGTATCTTTTCCATGCTATCCTAGTAGTAACCTGCTTTGATGATTTTGCGAATCAACGACTCGGTGTCGGAGTGATTCCCACAAGTGCCTTTGTGGATTTCTCGAAGAACATAATCGGTGTCCCCTTGCCCATCGAACGTTATTCTGTATAGTGTTCCATCCCCATCTAGGGCGAACCTAGCAGCCTTGGTTCGTAGAGCCCTCGATTCTTTGTGATCTGATGGGAGCTTTCCATTTTTTAAATAATCGATGTACTTATTCCTCCAGTCCCAAGTCAAACTTGTTGAATTTATCTCAGCATGACCCTCTTCAACCACAGATCTCGATAGTTGGACGACAGTCCCCGAGACGATGTCATCTTCTTTTACCGAGGATCCCAAATTAGCAAGTGCATCAACTTCACTATTTTGCTCTCGAGGCACATGATCGAGGGTCCATTCCTTGAGGCGATACAATGTTACCTGTAGTTTATCTAAGTATCTTTGCATTCTATCTTCCCGAACCTCAAAACTCTTGTTTTCTTGGTTCACCACCAACAGGGAGTCGCATTTGGCCTCGATGACCTCCGCTCCCAAACTCTTAGCTAGCTCGAGACCTGCAATCATGGCCTCATACTCGGCCTCATTTTTAGTCAATCTAGAATTTTTGATAGATTGCCTAATGGTATCACCCGTGGGTGGCTTCGAGACAATGCCAAGCCCGGACCCTTTCACATTCGAGGCACCGTCCGTAAAAAGGGTCCATACCCCCGATAATGTACCCAAACTTAGCAGAAGTTCTTTCTCCACTTCGGGTATGAGGGTCGGCGTAAAATCGGCCATAAAATCAGCTAGGATTTGAGACTTGATGGCAGTTCAGGGTTGATATTCGATATCGTACCCGTTAAGTAATTTGGCCAATCGGCCCGATAGCTCGGGCTTATGCAAAACATTTCGAAGGGGGTAAGTGGTCAATACACATATGGGATGACATTGGAAATATGACTTTAACTTTCTAGATGCACTTATCAATGCAAGTGCTAATTTTTCTAAGTGAGGGTATCTAGTTTCAGCATCTTTTAGAGTTTGGCTTACATAATAAATAAGGAATTGTGTACCTTGCTCTTCTCGAACTAGTAATTCGCTTACCGCTATCTCGGACTTGCCAAATATAGGTAAAGCTTTTCACCTGCCTTCGGGGTATGGAGCAGAGGTGGGCTCGATAGATATTGCTTTAATTCTTCGAAGGCTTACTGCCATTCTGGGGTCCATGCGAGGTCCTTTTTCTTTTTTAACAAGGAAAAGAACTGGTGACTCCGATCTGATGACCTCGAAATGAATCGACCCAGAGCAGCTATTCGACCAGTTAGCCTTTGCACGTCCTTCACACTATCCACGATTGTGATATCCTCGATGGCCTTGATCTTATCGGGGTTAATTTCGATGATCCGATTCGACACCATGAAGCCGGGGAACTTACCCAAGCCGGCTCCGAAGGCACATTTCTACGGGTTAAGCTTCATGTTGTATTTTCTCAAAATTTTGAATGTTTTCTGCAATTTAGTCAAATGGTCCTCTGCGCGCAGGGACTTAACCAATATATCATTAATGTAAACTTCCATTGTTTTACCTATTTGTTCTTCGAATATTTTGTTGACTAGGCGTTGATATGTAGCTCCTTCATTTTTTAGCCTGAAGGGAATTATGTTGTAACAATAAGTTCCAAATTAGGTAATAAACGAAGTCTTTTCCTGATCCTACGGGTTCATCTGAATTTGATTGTACCCGGAGTAGGCGTCGAGAAAAGTCAGGATCTCGTGGCCGGCCGTGGCATCGATCATATGATCGATGTTGGGCAATGGGAAAGAATATTTCGGACATTCTTTGTTCAAGTCCTTTAGTCTACACACATTCTAAGTTTGTTTCCTTTTTTAGAAACTACAACTACGTTGGCTAACCACTCGGGGTATTTTACCTCCCGAATAGATCTTATTTAAAGAAGTTTGGTTACCTCGTCTTTTATGAAAGCATGTTTTACCTCACACTGAGGCCTCCTTTTTTGCTTCACTAGTTTGAACCTGGGATCGGTGCTTAGAAGATGTGTGGTGATTTCCGGTGGAATCCCTACCATATCTAAATGGGACCAAGTAAAGCAATCCATATTATCAGTAATAAATTGAATGAGCTTTTTCCTGAGTTCGGGGGTCAATCCCGTTCCTAGGTATACCTTTCTCTCGGGCATGTATTCGATCAAAATGACTTGCTCCAACTCCTTGATAGTTGATTTGGTTGCATCAGATTCTTCGGGAATGATTAAGGTTCGAGGAGTAAGGAAATCCTTTTCTTCGTCTTCGATTACCTGTTGCTCCGACACCATCAAGGCTGGAGGCGGTGATTGTTATTTGCCCACATGCTTACCTTCAGTGCTCGATTTCTCCAAGGTCAAAGGCTCTCTAATCGGCACCACTTCCTCGATTTCAAACATCTCTTTTGCAGCATGTTGCTCTCCGTAGACTGTTTTCACTCCTTCCTCTGTTGGGAATTTCATCATTTGGTGAAGAGTTAAAGGCACTGCCCTCATTGTGTGTATCCATGGTCTCCCAAAGAGTGCTTTATATCTCATGTCACCTTCGATGACATGAAATCTAGTGTTTTGTATGGTCCCGGCTACATTTACTGGCAAGATAATCTCTCCCTTCGTTGTTTAGCTTGCCATGTTGAAGCCCTTCAGGACCTGGGATGCAGGTATAATCTGATCTTGTAGGCCGAGTTTTTCCACGACCCTCGATCTGATTATGTTTTCTGAGCTACCTGGATCCACTAAAACACATTTAACTTGAATTTTATTTAAAAGGATAGAGATTACTAGGGCATCGTTGTGAGGCTGACATATGCCTTCTGCTTTCTCGTTACAGAATGATAAGACGTCCTCGGGCACATAACTCCGAGTTTGTTTTTCTTTGGTGATTGATATTTTAGTAGGCTTGAATACAGGTCGTTGAGGGACATCGACTCCGCCAATGATCATGTGTATTACATGTTGTGGTTTTTCTTGCTCATTGTTCCTTGCATCTCTCTCCCTGAAGTGATTCTTAGCCCGATCACTTAGGAATTCCCGAAGGTGACCCTTGTTGAACAACCGAGCTACCTCCTCCCTTAGTTGCCTATAGTCTTTGATTCTATGGCCGTGTGTACCATGATACTTACACATTAAGTTTGGATTCCTTTGAGAGGGATCTGTCTGTATAGGCCTGGGCCACTTGGTATCCTTGAACCTTCTAATAGCTGACACGATCATTGATGAATCTACACTGAAATTATATTTCGACAATCGAGGTGCCTCCACGGGGTCGGTGTGTTTATCAAACCCATTCTTGCTCATGAGTCCCCAAGAACTTTGACTTCGATTGTTTCTCCGATCATTCCGAGGAGTGTTACGACCCGTGCCATTGTTCCTCCTATCGATATATGGTTGGCTGATACTGTTCTTTGTTGAATCTTTATTCCCTGTCTGCATCCCTCGGGGGCTTGGCTACAAATCTGTTAGGATGAAATGAACCCGAGGGGGCTCCCAACCGGTCGTCCTCGACCCTAATTTTTGATTGGTAACGGTTGTGCACATCCAACCATGTCACAGCCGGATACTCGATCAAGTTTTGTTTTAATTGTCGAGACGCAATCGAGCTCTTTTCATTCAAACCCTGCATAAAAGCTTGTACTTTCCAGTCATCCGAGACGGTGGTAACTCCATCCGCTCCATCTGGAACCTAGACACGAATTCCCTCAACATCTCGTTGTTCCTTTGTTTTATCTTGAAGACGTCCAATTTCTTCATAGCCACCTTTATGGCCCCGACGTGTGCTTTCACGAAGGCATCTTCTAACATAGCAAACGAGTCAATAGAGATAGGAGCTTAAGTTGTGATACCAAATCATAGCTCTTTTCGACAACGTTTCTCCAAACTTTTTCAACAAGACTGATCCGATCTCATAGTTATTCATATCATTTCCTTTGATTCCACAAGTGTATGAAGTAATATGCTCGTTGGGGTCGGTTGTTCCGTTGTATTTAGGTATATCGAGCATGCAAAATTTCTTGGGAATGGGCATCAGAGCAACACTTGGGAAAATGGTTTTTGTATTAACTTCTTGGCATCTAAACCTTTTAGAACTGGAGGTGCCCCGGTATTTGGTCCACACGGGAGTTGTAAGTTTCCACCTTTTTGTCATTGTCTTCAAAAAAAATTTCTCTGAACTCGATCCTCTTGGTGAGCTCTTCGAGCATCCTCATAATGGTGGGGTCAGTCCCCGAGTCATTTCCATTCGACCTCTCCGGTGCTGGTTCAGCATGTTGAGTGTTTTCATGTTCAGCTACGTTCGAAGTCTTATTCTGACTTTAAAGTTGAGCGATGGCGATCTACTGAGCTTGCAGATCATGCTCTTTGGCCACCAGATCGGGCTTCCCAGTGTGCATTGCCTCCGGGGTCTATGCCTGAATCCGCGTATAGAGCATTATGTGAACTGACATCACCTGACTCCATATTTGGCACTTCCTCAAGGTTTATTGGTGGTACACCTACCCATATACTGTCGTTTTCTCCAAGACTTTCGTTGTCATGAATAAGTGCATTTTGTGTGCTAGACATGTTTCAGCCTGAGAATCAAAAAATCTTGACAATAAAAAATGTAAAAACAACATGTGTAATGAGAATCAATAAAGAAATAATCACTATTATCTTTAGCTCTACGGTGGGCGCCAAACTCTTTACCTCGAAAATAAGAGTAACAATTAATCTTGATTTGTGGTTTTAAAGATATGTGATTTAGTTCAATACCAATTAATAATCAAGAAATATGATCTCGGGTCGAGCATACTTGTCCTTGATATTCCTCGTACTCCTATCTTCCGGCATTGCACTCTGCCTTCGAGCTCGAGCCTGGTCTATCGATCTTGAACTCGACCTCGCCCGGACTTGGACCTAGGACGGACCCTCGAGCCAATAAATTGAAGGCGTATGATTTTGACCGTAAACAGATGCTTTTAGGAATTTGTGCATAAATCAGAAAATAGCTTCCACTAGTCCCATTATAGAATCACTCCAAATTACCAATTTTCACTTGCCTTTTGTTTTGACAACGCAAGTTGCAACTTACATATCGAATGGTGGTTAACTTTTGCACCGTGAAACATGACTACAACAATCTTTTCATGTTAACTAGTTGTACCTTATAAGCAGTAGAGGAAGCAGAGTTTTTATTAAGGGGATTAAAAAAAAAGTAAACATACGAAAAAATTAAGGGGATTCAACATTAAATATATATATCTATGAAAAAAAAATTTAATTCTATATATACTGTGTAATTTTCGACGAAGGGAGTTTGATTGAACATTCTTCCTCCCACCTAGCTCCGCCGCTGCTCATAAGCGCCAATATAATTTATGTCATATTCAAGAAACAAAGGAACAAGCACTAGTACTCAAATATTCTGTGATTACGAAATGAAAAAGTTTACTTGACCTTATTCTTCTCATGAGTCAAGTTTAATTCAATCTGAAGGAGACATATTCAATGGTAGAGCAAAGGGGGTGTCTTGTTCTTTGCGTTGACGCCATTCCAATTGAGATTTTGGTTGTCTTTTTCCTGTTTTGGCACCATACGATGAAGACACCAAAGGTAAACATAAATGGAGCCCCTAAACTATACTGTTTGACAATGATCTGATGAATCATTCTAGCCTTTTCTTGTCATTGAGCTGGAAAAAACTTCCACCAATATGCAATATTTTACTTCTTGGGACCCAATTTATGTGGTAGTGTTCAGATTTTGGGAGTTAATTTTTTAATTTTGATCATCAAGTCGGAGATAGAATATTTTTATATTTTTTGAAATAAAGTTCATATATTTGAAAACTATATAAAAATATTATAAGTAATAATTGTTACCAATTACAAATATCTAAAAATTATACAAAAAAATCGGTAAAAAAATCTCTTCATTATCAAAATTCGAATAACGCCACGTAAAAGTAAGACAGAAGAAAAATTTAGTGGAGGTAGTGTCCATTTCTTTTGGTGGGGCACGGTAGTCCTACGCAGTAGAACAACGAGTGCGGAACCAAAATGCTGTTTATTTTTACTAAAAATACTCAAATAAGTGTAAAAAAAAAGTTATCAAACTATATATAACGCCACAAATAGTGGCACTATACAGTAACGTTAACTGCACCGTTACTGTATAGCGCCACTATTTGTGACGTTATACTGACACATCTTACATAGCGCCATTAATAGTGGCGCTATACGCCTTATTACCTAACTCCACCAATAATTTCTGGGTTCAATAATTTAAATGCGTATAAAGCCACTTTTTGTGGCGCTATATACAAAAAAAAAAAAAAAAAAAAAAAAACCCGGCTAGCCATTTTCTATATAAACATCGTAGAATCGCCACAACTTCATTCAAAAAAAAATTTTAACTCTTGTTGGTTTCTATTGTTGTTAAATTCTCCAGCATTTTTTCATTATATCTGAAGAACGTAGAATAAGAGTATCATTATATTGGGGGTGAGGTTGTGATGGAGAATAACTCTGTGGGCTACAGTTTACCTGCTAAGTGTAATGTTAAATTGCAACTTTCAATGGAGTACGAAACATTGATATCGTTGTTATGCAAAAAAATGAGGGTGAGAAAACGTTCAGTGATACTCAAAGTAACCAGAAGATATCCGTATTCCGTTACGCCGCAAGGGGTTGCTTTTTACTCAGAGTTTAACATCGACGATGATGACACTTTGAGTGATTTCTTGAGGACTCCGGACGAATGCCGGGAATTTCTTGTAATCACAATGTTGGAGATGTACGTGAAGGTCGAAGACGTTCCAAAAAATGAGGTTGTGCGTAGTAGAGATAACCCCCAGTCATCGGGTGGTTATTCTGGATCAGTTTTTGCCGGACATGTTCCAGATGAAAGATTTTTTCTTGATTTAAATTTATCACCGTCGGCGAATGAGCAGCGAGAAAATAATTTATACCCTGCTTTCCATAATTCACAAGAAGAGTGGTAAACTTCAATTTTCATTTGTGTTAATTATGTATATTTTTGCGTATTGAATTAATTTTAACGCTCATTTATTTAATAGGGGGTACCGGCCGGATATGAATTTTACAAGTGGCCCATCCGGTAGTCATCACCTAATTGAAAACGTCCATCATGGAATGTCATCACATTACAACTTGTAAGTGAAAAGCTACAGCCATATATAAAGCATTTATTAATTTAGTAGCTTATATTTTTGTTGAAATGTGCAGTGAAACCGAGCAAGTTGAACTACCCGTACTCACTCAATTGCCCGAAAATGACGTATTACATCAGGATCTGGCAGATGAACAGAGTGAGGAAGAGAACAGCGATTACGATAACAATGCCAATGAATCGGGAGACGAGACACCATTTGCTCGTGAGCATGGTGATGAAGAGGACGAGGAGGAAGGACCCGATTTGAAGAGAGCCCCCCATAGATGAAAAGTGAACGAGTGTGAAGTGCCGTTTCATTCAAAGGAGATTCCTTATATTGATAACTTGCCAGTCGTGCCGGATGTGGAAGCTCTCACAAGAGATTTTGATGAAATCCGGACAGCAATGTGGGATGAGTCTAGACCAACGGTGCTTGCAAAGGGGATGCTTTTTCCTAATAAATCACGCGTAAGCATGGCTTGTAAAATGCACAATGTTAAAGAGTGTCGTGAGATGCAGGTATCGGAGTCAAGTCCGACGGTATACAAGGCTATTTGCCGCATGTGGTTTTGGCCATGTAATTGGATGTTGCGTGCGTCGAAGAAGAAAACAGGTATGTGGAAAGTGGGTAAATACATTCCCACCCACACATGCGAAATGGACACTTTCAATGGGAATCACTTCAACTTGGATATTGACTTGATATCTCTTGTACTTATTCCGCACATCGAAGCGTCCATAAGGTATAAAATCAAAGAGTGCATTACAGCAGTCTACCAGGAATATGGCCACACAATTACTAAAAGAAAGGCATATCTTGGGCGCAAAAGAGCGTTTGAAATAGTCTATGGTAACTGGGATAAGTCATTTGCAGATCTGCCTAGCTACATGGCTGCACTGCAGCACTTTAACCCCGGAACAGTTATTGAATGGAAGCTTGAGCGGAGTCCGGGTAAACCAGAATATATATTCAATTACGTGTTCTGGGCGTTTAAGCCAGCAATTGATGGTTTTCCGTATTGCCGGCCCGTAATATCCATAGACGGAACTCATGTCTATGGAAAGTACGATATCAAGCTATTGATAGCCGTGGCAGTGGATGCTAATGGACAGATATTTCCTCTAGCCTTTGCTATTTGTGCAAATGAAAGCACAGAGACGTGGACAATGTTTTTGAACCACTTGAAAGAGCACGTTGTCAAACATCGTTCAGGTATTTGTCTAATATCTGATCGGCACGGGGGTATATTAAGTTCTGTGGAGAACCTTCCTGCCTGGCAAGAACCTTATGCATACCACTGTTACTGTGTGAGGCACTTTAAGGCCAATTTCAAGAAGGCACATCCCAAAAAAGATCTACATGAGTTGATGTGGATGGTAGCAACAGACCACCAACAACATAAATTCCGGAGGCATATGGATTCTATCAGGCAAGAAGACGATGCAGCATATCGTTGGTTAATGCGACATGATCCTGAAAAGTGGACGTTGCATGCAGATGGTGGCAGACGCTGGGGAATTCTTACTACAAACGTGTCAGAATCCTTCAACGGGTTATTAAAGTCGGCAAGAGGATTGCCCGTCACAGCCATGGTGCGTATGTCGTTCAAGCAGATGGCGGAGAGGTTTGTACAACGGTCTGCAGCTGCAACGGAATTGATGGAAAGGGGTGTTGAATTTATGCCAGTGCCTATGAAGAGATTAGAGAAATACAGACGGCGAGCACATTGGCATTCCTTTTTGCAATATGATAACGAACGAGGTATTTTTGAAGTTCGCACCGCTATCCATAATAATCGGGGTAATAATGTACATACTGTAAATGAATCCACAAGGTTATGCTCATGTGGGAAATGGTCAATCTACCACATGCCTTGTTCACATGCCATCAAGTGTTTTCAACGTGTTGGTTATGCGGAGACCAACTATATTGATCAACAATATAGTGTTTCCAAATACCTAAACACATATAGTGGTCAGTTGCAACCAGTGGGTTCTGAGCATTACTGGCCCCCAGAACCATTTAAAATGGTGTGTAACAAGTCCTATTTGCGTAAAAGACAGGTGCAGAAGAGAACGCGTATACGGAACCAAATGGATGTTAGTGATATCGTATATGCACGCAAATGTGGTATATGCTCGCAAACAGGCCACGACCGTAGAAAATGTCCTTTGGGTGGCAACAATAATCAAGCTCAGGGCGGGTGTTCTTCTATTGTACCTAACTACCCATGAGTTCATGTTGTAATAATTAGTTGTTATGTATACGATTTAAGTATTTATGAAATAATATTTTCTTGTTTGTTAATTATGATTTGTACTTTCCCTTTTTACCTATTTAAATAATAATTTAATATAATTATCGGTATATTTATTATGTGTGTTGTCTTGTCGCTATCACGATATTTAATACACAAAATATACATATGGCGCTATGTGTGTCTTGTCTTGTCGAACTGACAAAGCTGAAAATATCATGATATGGCGCCATTAGATATGTGTGACCGGCTGACATAAAGTCGTCTCGTCAACATCATGATATGGCGCCATTAGATATGGCGCTATCTAATATAGCGCCATTAGATATGGCGCTATATGTGTCTTGTTTAGCCTATAAATAATGGGGTCATTGTAGTTATTTTGTGTGCTAAAAATTTCCCCCAAGAAATATTTCATTAAAAGTAAGTAAGGTTTTTATTATAAGCAAATAGTTCACAAATGGCTCAACCTGGTCGTCCACCAATTTGCTTATGTGGAAAACCATGCATGATGGATTGTGGGTGGGAAGGTGCTAACGTTGGACGCCGCTATTGGTGTTGTATGAACAAGTTGTACAAGCAACCCGACGAACCTACTTGTGAATTTGATGAATGGGCTGAGGAACCATGTTATCAGGAAAGCTACAGGGATAGATTACAGGAATTTCATAATATGTTGTTATACCAGCATAGAATACAAAAGGAGGGAGATAGAATTATTACAGAAATGAGGGAGAAACTGAAGGAGGTGGAAGATAAAAAATGGAGAGCAGAATGGAATTGTGAAGCACACAAGGAACGCAACGAAAAATATAAACGGGAACTTGCGGAGGTGAAGGCGAGAGTGAAAGAGTTAGAAGAAGAAAAAGAACAAATGGAAGAACGATTTAAGTGGTTGGAGCGAAGAATAAATGACAACTGAGGATGGAGCATTGGCGTGTATGTGTTTAGTGTCATTTTCATATGTCATGTATTTTTATTATGTTGGCCTGTTATGTTTGTGTTTGTGTTGTAGTAATGTTTTCCTTGTTTGTTGTACTAAATTTTATTTTAATTTAAGTGGAAGTTAAGTTTAAGTTGTTGTGTTACTATACCAAATACTATAAAACGAAATGAGAACTAAAAAAAGTAACTGTCATATTCGACTAAATATTATTTACACCAAAAAAACAAAAAAATGGAAGACCGAATCAATGTGTCCCGCATCCGGTGTGTCTCAAAGTAGCCGTTGGCCTGAGGCGCATCCCCTGTCGCCCGGGTACGCTATCAGGATCATCATCATCAAGTCGTCTCCTTATGGCCGGATGCGGCACAAGATGACATGTATCAGTGGTGCTGTCAGGTCCAGTAGAAGGCTACATAATAATATCAAACTTAGTATAGAAAACTACATAACAATTCACAAAAATTTATATTGTCTTACCATAATCGTGTCTGGATCCTGAATGTAGTCATCTGTCGCAGCATCGCATGAAGCCTAAAAAAGTAAATTAATAAAGTTAAAACAAAATAAATAAGTTATAGTAAAAACAGTAATAAAATTAATACTAATAAACTCATACCTGCGCATGTGATGAGCTGCCATAACTCAGTCGGTGCCCACTATCAAAATCTCGGATCGGTCGAGACTCATCAGTGGTAGACGGGCCAGGGAAATATCTACCCAACTCCACTCCTTGAAAATCCGAGCCCATGTTCAAGAATTGACCTGATGGGGTCACCTGCGACGTCCCTGGAGTGTCATAAATGCCAAGGCTATAAGACGGCATGTCGGTCTCATGCATGCCACCTCCCATATCAGCAGCAACATCATCAGCAGGAGCCTCAAAGCCCCCTTGCTGGGGACCTCCTCTCCGCCCACGACCACGTCGTCCAACACCAGTAGGTCGTCGTGGAGCAGCAGCAGCTCGTCGGCCACCACCCCGTGGCATACCACGACCTCGCTGGTACGTGGCTGGGTCAACATAATCTGGCTGGTATGCCAAACGCTGATCCGATCAGCCTCGCTGCAGTGTCTGGGCAGCCACATCCATTAAGCGACGACTATAGTCCTGCATGATCACAGGGTCGTGGACATAACTCTGCATCTGCTGCCCCATACGATATACGGTATGCAATCCAATCGCCTGCACAAAAGTTTTTAATATAAACTACGTATTTGACTAGAAATTACTATTAATGTAATTGATAATAACAGAAAACATACCAGAGCCTCATGTCTCCCGGCGTATGAGACGTATCGACCATCTACCTGATGAACTGGGTTCCCGATAAAAAGTCGGGAAACAGTGCGGTACCATGCCATATAAACTTCGATAGGAAAGTGTTGCGGAGCTGGGGTCAAGTCCCCTCGGCTGTCCCAAATACCCAACTGCGCTGTCAGCCACTCAATAAATGTGTCGTCCACTCTCATCCTATCATCCCTCTTATAATGTAAAGGATCCCATGCAGGCTGAGTCGGTATAGACTGCGGAAATCCAAACTGACGAAATACTCGCTCTGAGGCATGATGTTCAACAATATCGAGGCACGTGAGAGGGACGGAAGCCCTCCAAATATGGAGACCGTGCGTGCAATACGCTGGTAGGGTACCTATCAGCTCTTCGTTGTACGGCGTCCAGATGAACTATCAAATAATAACACAAACCGTTAGTATGCGCAACACCTAGTTAAACAATAATTGGTAAGTTTAGTTAGATATTCACCTGTGCATCCTCCAGAAAATCCAACACATCCCTACAGAAGGGGAGATTATGATGGCCATGATACTCTCGTGCAAGTCTACGACGCAATACCCACCTACAAGCTAGAGGGAGATCAGGAATATGTACATTAGCCGGTAGCTGTGGTAGAGGTGGCCGAAGTTGCAGAAATCGCTCCCACACCCAAACCTAAAACAGAAAGTTGACGTAAAGATTAACTATAACTAGGTAGAATTGTAACTAAACGACAAATTATTTGAATAAGTTGTCACCTGTAGAAGTGGCAGAAATCCAGAAACGTCTCTTTGTGTGCCCATGGATGCCCGACACATCTGCCTGTACAAAAAAGATAGGACAGCACCACCCTAGCTGTAGCTGACTATATCATCGAAGTCCGCAATATGATGCAGAAAACGAAGGCTCACTAGGTTCCCCGAAGTGTTCGGGAACAAGACCCCCCCAAATAGAAGGAGCAACAACAGCCTTGTATATTGCTCCACATCCACCTCCGCTGAGTCGTCGGTGATAGTATCGTGGATCTGCACCAAGTGGTCTCTAATGGGGACCAACTGCATACGACTGCTCCCAATTGCTACATCTGGGTCCTCGGACCTGAAGCCCGTGAGCCTGTGCAGCATATCCATATATGAAGCCCGGTTAAAATATCTCATGTTCCCAGGCAGTAAAACTGGCAAGCCATCGGTGGACAGGCCATATAAAATCTCGACGTCCTGGAGTGTGATGGTGGCTTCGCCGATGGGCAGATGGAAAGTGTGCGTCTCCGGTCGCCACCGCTCAATCAACGCCGTGATCAAAGCATAGTCGAGCTGTATCCGGCCAATGCTAATGATCCTATATAATCCCATCTCCTCCAGGTGATGGACCACACGGGGATGTAGAACGCGGGGAGGAGTCAAAAACTCCCACAATAAATCCACTCTCCTGCCCCGAAAAGTCTGCGTAAGCAACTCTCCCCCCCATATATGCTCGGATCTATGCTGGGGCTGTAGGGGTAGTAGCTCCGACGTCCGAGGGCCGGGATGTATAGGTGCATCCATGTCGTCAACTGAAAATTCATAATTTTTAATAACTATCATTAAAATTTATGTGTGTTTTTTATAATTTAAATTCATATTTTTAACAACTTAATTTTAAAAATTATATATATACTTATGGGTTTCGTGCTTGATTTTCTGAGGCCCAGTGGTACCAAACTATCATTAATAATTTTATATTTTTTTAATAATTTTTATTCATATTTTTTAATAACTTAATTGTAAAAATTATATATACCTATATATAATTTTTATAATTATAGGTTTCGTGCTAGATTTTCTGAAGCTCAGTGGTACCAAACTATCATTAATAATTTTATGTTTTTTTAATAATTTTTATTCATATTTATTTAATAACTAAATTGTAAAAATAATATATATATATATATATATATATATATATATATTATAATTATGGGTTTCGTGCTAGATTTTCTGAGGCCCAGTAGTACCAAACTATCATTAATAATTTTATGTTTTTTTTATAATTTTTATTCATATTTTTTAATAAATTAATTGTAAAAATTATATGTATATATATATATATATATATATATATATATATATATATATTATAATTATGGGTTTCGTGCTAGATTTTCTGAGGCCCAGTAGTACCAAACTATCATTAATAATTTTATGTTTTTTTATAATTTTTATTCATATTTTTTAATAAATTAATTGTAAGAATTATATATATATATATATATATATATATATATATATATATATTATGGGTTTCGTGCTAGAATATAAAATAATTAAACAATTACTACACAATACTATGCTACAAGGCTCTATATTTTACTACGCTAAAAGGGTCTACGTTTTACTACGCTAAAAAGGTCTACGTTTTACTACGCTAAAAAAGTCTACATTTTACTACGCTAAAAAATAATCTAAACTAAACTGCATAAAAACACATAAATATACATGAGGATATTAACAAACACATTTTTTAGACTAATTTACATATTTTTATACAACACTAAAATTAAATCCGGATAAAATTTAACATGCTAGTTTCGGAAAAAATAAACACAAACCGAAATAGAACACATACAAATCAAGTAATATGCATTGTTATAAAAGTTTCAACTTAAAATAAATCGAAATACCTCGATTTAGAATTTTCGGAATGTAGATAGATCGAAATTTTGACTCCGGAAGAGTGAATCCACAATAACACGAAGCTCTACTCGACAGTGGGACCACAAATATTAAACTTTTATGTGACGGGGGACCCAAAAATTGTTTTTTTTTTAAAAATGGGGGCAGAATCGGTGGTGGTGGGGGGGACCAGAAATGAGAAATGAGGGAGATGGAACGAAGAAGAAGAAGATGGAGGATTTGTATTAAGGGGTATAGCGCCACTATTAATGGCGCTATGTGTTCAGGTAATAAGGCGTATAGCGCCACTATTAATGGTGCTATGTAAGATGTGTCAGTATAACGCCACAAATAGTGGCGCTATACAGTAACGGTGCAGTTAACGTTACTGTATAGCGCCACTATTTGTGGCGTTATATATAGTTTGGTAACTTTTTTTTTTACACTTATTTGAGTATTTTGAGTAAAAATAAACCACATTTTGGTTCCGCACTAGGCAGTCTATGTGAAGCGTGAAATCCACGTACCGAACTACCTTGATGCAGTGACGTAGCTAAAAATTTGAAATTTTCATACAAGTTAATTTTTTCCCGATAAATGAGTGCACCAAATTTTTAATCAAACTAGCTACATTTAGCTAAACAATAAAAATATCTGTAATAGAATTATAGTTTTATAAATCAAAACTAATATCGAAAGACAATATTAGAACTTTTACTACAAAAAAAGAAGCAAGCATAAAAAGAAAAAAGAGAGTTGAGGGGATTGTAGTATTTAAAGTGTTTCTGTTGAAATTTTTTTTTGTAGAGCTTGACTTTTAAATTATAAAATTTATTTAAGAAATAATTTTAATGTAAAAATTACTTTTAAGATTATTTGTTTATTTTTAAATAAAATTTAAGTCCTAAGAGCTATTTATTAAGTTCAAACAAATAGACCACATATGGTGAGGTATTATGTTATTCTTAAAAGTAATTTTTACAAAATTTTGTTTAAGTTCTAAGAGCTATTTATGCGGCGTGTAACCCGATCCCACTGTACAAACACAATCTTCCCTTATTTTACTATATCAATATCAAGAATAACATGTAAAACCCATTGCGGCGCGCAACCCGATCCCACCATATAATTAGAATCAATATCATAATCCTCCCTTATTTTAGCATATCAAAATTACATATAAAATCCGTTGCGGCGTGCAACCTGATCCCACCCTATCAATATTAATCCTTCCTTATTCTACCTGTTGCGCCGTGCAGCCCGATCCATAAATAAAATCAATAAATGTAATCAATTCAACAACTCAATTCACAAGAATCTCTATGATTAAATAATATGAAAGAAAAGTCATAAAAGAACCTCGTACCAAAACAAATAATGCTACAATTAATACAAAGCAACAAGACAAGCCAAATATATGACAATTAAAGTGTATAAGTAAGACAAATAAGGCATGTAGCAATTAATCATGGAATCATGGAAGATACGAGCATTTCAATACAAGAGTAAATAGATGACAAGTAACAAGTTACGACATGGAAAGCAACTAAGACATGTAACAGTTAAGCTATGGAATGAGATAGTTAATGAAATACGGGAAAGCATGAAAACAACTATTTTGATGGTGTATATACACTCGTCACCTTGCATATACGCTGATACACATGTAATTCACATAACACATAGCTCAAGGATTCCTAATTCCCTCAAATCAAGGTTAGACCCAATACTTACCTCGCTCGGCAAGCAAATCAAAGCTCAACCGGGGCCTTTCCTCTAGAATTTGCCTCCAAACCAATCAAATCTAACCAAAATTGACTTAATATCAACAAACAATGCGAGAAAAATCAATTACAACACATAAAGCTAAGATCTTTACACTTTTCCCAAAAAGTCAACAATAGTCAACCCCCGCGACTCGCTTGGTCAAAATTCAAGATTCGGAACAAAACTCAATTACCCATTCACCCTCGAGCCCGATTATGTAATTAGTTTCGAAATCCGACCTCAATTTGAGGTCTAAATCTCAATTTTACAAAAACCACCAATTCTTCCCAAATCCATAATTTTCTACCATGAAAGAGCATAAATTAAGGTTAGAAATCAATGGGTGTTGATGAAAATGGAAGAAAACAAGTTAAAGTATATTAACCTATGAAATAATGATGAAATTTCTCTTTAAAATCGCCTCTAGGCCGAGCTCTAATGAGAAGATGGTGAAAAATGGGTGAAATCCCGTTTTTTGAAAGTTTAAATGACTGGCCGTCAGGTTTTCATAGCGTTCACGAGACACCTGACGCTATCGCGTAGCAGCAGCGGACAAAGGCCTTCGCATTCGCGAGCTATTCTTCATGTTCTCGAAGGCTTACACCCACTAGCCCTCGCTTTCGCGGTCCACGTGCCGCGTTCGTGAAAAGTAACGTCTAGTTCCCCCTTCCAGGCCCATAAACCTATGCGCTCGCGAGTGGCTGGTCGCGTTCGCGAAGGGTAAATCCCCCAAATGCTCCGTGTTCGTGACCCAGCTATCGCGTTCGCGAGGAAGAAAACCACCCCAGCCCCAAGTTGCCCTTCGCGATCGTGAAGCACATGACACCAGATATCAGCAGTAGCCAAAATCAACAATTCTTTCTAAGTTCAAAAAGCCTATAGCCTATTCGAAACTCACCCAAACCTCTCAGGTTCTAAACCAAGCAGGCACACGAGTATAATAATATCAAACGAACTTGCTCGCGTGATGAAAACATCAAAATAATATACAAATCGGACATCAAAATGAATGATATTTTCAAAGAAACTCAAGAACATGAAATTTTGCAACCGGACATCCGAATCACAACAAATCAACTCCGTTTTGCACCAAATTTTACAGACAAGTCATAAATACTGAAATGAACCTATACCAAGTTCCGAAACCGAAATCCAAATCCGGTAGCAACAATGTCAACCTATAGTAAAACTTAAGAATTCTTTAAACCATTAAATTGCTAGTTTCCAACAAATCACGTTAAATCAAGTTACAGACTTCCAAATTCTATCTGAGCATACGCCCAAGTCCCAAATCATGATATGGACCCATCGGGACCGTCAAAATACTGATCCGAATTTGTTTATACAAAATATTTACCATAGTCAACTAAAATGAGTATTAAGGCATGATTTCACATTTTTCTCAATTTTTCTCATAAAAACTTTCCGAAAAAAGATACGGACTGCGCATGCAAATTGAGAAAGACTAAATGGAGCTATTCGAGGTCTCGGAACACAGAAATGAAGGGTAAAACTATAAACGGAGAAGGGACAAATATATCCTTGTACTATGAGAAAAGGTTTAAATATACCCCTTGTTATACTTTCGGTCCAAATATACCCCTACCGTAATACTATTGGTTCAAATATTTTTCTCTTCCGTTAAGTTTGTCCAAGGTGGACATTCAATCCTATGTGGCACTAATATTTGATGCGGTGGATGCCACATGGCATGCCACCTCAACGCCCCTAGCCCATTTTAACCCTTCCTTCTATTTTTTGTTCCATCACTAAACTTTCCTTCCCCTCGAAGAAAATTTTGGTGGTGAAAAACAAATATAGGGGAGGGATAAAATGGGTTAGGGACGCTGAGATGGCATGCCATGTAGCATCCACCTCAACAAATACTAGTGCCACGTAGGATTGAATGTCCACCTTGGACAAACTTAACGGAAGAGGGGTATATTTGAACTAATAGTATTACGGCAGGAATATATTTGGACCGAAAGTATACCGAGGGATATATTTAAATATTTTCTCATAGTACAAGGATATATTTGGCCCTTTGACCTATTGGGTCATCATAAACTCCACATCTAAAACAAACGTTCGTCCTCGAACGGACATAAAAAGGTACCTGAACTGGTGAAAAGATGCGAATATCTACTCCGCATGTCTGACTCGGACTCCCACGTGGCTGCCTCAATCGGCTGACCTCTCCACTGCACTCGACTTGAAGGATAACTCTTAGACGTCAATTTCCAGACCTGCCGGGCTAGAATACACCGGCTCCTTCTCATAAGTCATATCCTTATTCAATTGGACTGAGCTAAAATCTAACACATAGGACGGATCACTGTGATACTTCCGAAGCATGGACACATGGAACACCGGATGGACTGATGACAAACTAGGTGGCAATGCGAGCCTGTAGGCCACCTCACCCACTCTCTCAAGAATCTCAAAGGGTCCGATATACCTAGGGCTCAACTTGCCCTTCTTTCCGAACCTCATCAACTTGCCCTTCTCCCACTTCTTAAAGTTCTCAGCATTGCAATTCGCCCTTTTGTTTGTACATCTACTCCTTCACCATTTTTTTAAGGTTGCCAGTGGACCATCAGTGATAATGTCCCATAGCTCATAGTCTTTTCCTTGAATGTGATCTCTCATTTTGTTCTTCTACCAAGAGTAGTATTGGTCATTAAAGAGTGATGGCCTAGCAGTGGATTGCCTCTTCCAATTTTCAGGAGGTGCACTCATCTTGATCTTCTCCTAAGGTGTTAGCCTTTTCAAGGATAACATGTTTTGATACCAATTGATGTTTTATACTTCAATACCACACAAGAGAGGGGGTGATTTGTGTGGTGTCTAGTTTTTCGTGTGCGCAGATTCTAAAAGGACCTGGTTCTTCTATGTGTTCCTTAAACTACTTTTGCAGAATAATAAATGCAAAAAGTAAAGAACAAAAGTATTTTTATGTGGAAAACATCTGGCTCAAAAGGTGAAAAAACCACGACCTACTACATAGTAGGATTTTTCCCAACACTTCACTAAATTACAGAGCTAAAACAACATTTACAAAATTCTTGTAAACCTAAGAATTACCTCTAACCTTTTGTGGCAACCAGCCTCAGACTGTTGCGATAATTTCAAGTTAACTCTAACCTGAACAATATACTTAGAGTACCTAGTACAAATACTTCTAGATAAAGCTGAAAGGTACAACTCAAAAGCCCTACTACAATGAAACTAGAATAAAAGACAGACACTTGAAACTGGTTCTTCTATCTGGTTCATGTAGCTTCAGATTCGCACACTTGAATCACACAAGAATTGCTTGCAAAATGCCTTGCTATTTTGTTCTCAACTCTCGTTTACCTTCAGCGTTTGTAGGTACCTGTAAAATGAGAATATCCTGAAATATATAGAGTTAGTAGAATAGGAAATAACTAGAAGTCTAATGTTTTACTCTTCCTTGGTAGAAGAGTTCTAGTTATCTTCAACTTCTAACTCCTTCCTTATCTAGGATAGAGTTCTCTTCGAGTAAGGAGTCCGTTTCCTTATCAACTATGCAACCTTTTTGTTCAGGAGATATCAGATATAATTGCTTAAGCTTATCTCTTTCACGTCCATGCCTTGCGCTTGAATCTGCCCGTGTATGTGTATATTGTGTATGGACCTGGTTCATGCTTGAGTTCTTTTGTCAGTCATCAAAACAAACTTACTTAGGCCAACAGAGAGCCTTCGCGATCGCGAAGCACATGACACCAAATATCAACAGTAGCCAAAACCAACAATTCTTTCTAAGTTCAAATGGTTTGTAGCCTATCCGAAACTCACGCGAGTCTCTCGGGTTTCAAACCAAGCATGCACACAAGTGTAGTAACACCATATGAACTTGCTCGTGTGATCAAAACATCAAAATAACACCTAGAACAACGAATCAGACATCAAAATGAATGATATTTTTAAAGAAACTCAAGAAATGAATTTTTACAATCGGACATCTGAATCACGTTATATTAACTTTGTTTTGCACTAAATTTTGCAGACAAGTCATAATACTGAAATGAACCTATACCAAGTTCCGGAACCGAAATTCGAATCCGGTAGCAAAAAATTCAACCTACGGTCAAACTTAGGAATTCTTTAAACCTTTAAATTGCTAGTTTTTAATAAATCACGCTAAATCAAATTAGGGACTTTCGAATTCGATCCCGGGCATACACCCAAATCCCAAATCACTATACGGATCCACTAGAAACATCTAAATACTGATCCGGGTCCGTTTACACAAAATGTTGACCGTAGTCAACTCAAATAAGTTTTAAAGTACGATTTCATATTTTCCTTAAATTTTTTTCATAAAAACTTTTCATAAGCAGGCAAGGATTGTCCACCAAATCGAGAAAGGCTAAACAAAGCTATTCGAGGTCTCGAAACACAGAAATGAAGGGTAACACTATAAATGACCTATCGGGTCATCACATTGCCTTGACATGCCTTCCTTCTAAAAAAAATCAATTAGTAACATATGAGTGAATAATAAGCATATAATAATAAATTAAACCGATAGGAACATATATTTGTCACGCCTAAGTCTATAGCATATATATATATTGCCTGCATTTATTAGTCCAACAGATTTCACAAATTTGTCCTTTGGGCCATGTCATCATTACACATTTTACTAGCAACTTGTCAGTCTATAGGTGTGCTTGTCCTTTATTTTTACCCGCCTTTCGTCATAGGTGTTACGTATACTCTTTTTAGGGACTCAGTATCCTCGCTGGAATTTGCCCTACCACCACAGTACGAACCAAGTTCTGATACCATATGTTACATGCCTAACATATGACACATATTGTTCACTTTGGTGCATCACACATCACGAATTTTTTATGTAGGCGAGGCCATTATTGAGTTCAAAAGCGTGTATATAACATGAATTTATGCTATGTCTTATAAATTTCCACTTTACTCTCTTATTCTTATGTGAGATTCGCCTAAAGTGTCATGTGCGCCTTTTCTTCAGAAACTTGCTAGTCTTTAAAGATTATCAGTCCTTCTCTCCTTTCTCGCCTTCGTCACTGGAGTCACAATATAATACTTGATCTTAGCCTAAAGACCGAGAAAGGTGCTGTGGAGATAGTGTTCAATCAGTAAAGGTAATAACTGTGGGGGAGGAGGAAGGAGTATTGGCTTGGCGTTATAGACAGTGATGGAGACATTGCAAGTAAATTTAGGCGCTAACTAACGAATTAGCATATATCTTTCCAGTTTGGATAAGGAACAATCAGGAAAATGGGATCATCGGTTGTATATATAGCGTGTCTTAGAAAAAGATAAAATATGTCTACTTCAGTTTATCTTTCTATCATTTGGATGATTGATGAATGTGTTAATCATTTTGATAAACAAATGAAGTTAACTCTGTAAAATAATTAATTAACTATAAAGAGCAACTTGCTTAATGATCTGAAAAATAACTAACGGATAAATATACTGCAAGTGGTAACTATAGTTGCTTGGTAGAAGATGACACATGTCATAGTACTATATCTAATTTATATGCATTCCACAATTTAGAATTCAAAAGTGACATCCTTTCCCGGTCAATTCCCCCTAATTTTTTGAAGGATCCTAGGAAATCAAAAATTGTTCAAGTGGGAGAGTTTAAATCAGTTCAGTTGGTAATTTTGAATTATAGAAATTTGATATACTTGTTTGTGCTTGGAGTTGTGAGTACGTGTGTAGATGCCTATTCAATATAGGCTCTAGTAACGAGGTTACACTACAATAAAGCGCAGAGATTTGTAGGGTTATATCATGATAGATATGTAATTGCATCTTGGTACACCAGGTATTCCGCGTGAAGCCGTACCTCAAGGGATGTGATATAGACACCATATCATAATGAAAACATTAATGGTTGCTTCTACGGTTTGAATTCATAACCTATAAGTCACTCAAAAATAACTTCACTATTGCTGCAAGGTTCCATTGTATCATGATAGATATATTCATCACAAAATTGTGATGAATTTGTGATGGTTTTATGATGAAATTCATTGATTTATGGGATTTATGACAAATTTATGACAATTTTATTCTTTCATCACAATCTTTGTGACGCTCGGATTTGTGACTGGATCCATCCACATGTGTCATTTTTTCTTCTAGTGATGGGTATGGTGGCATATCCCAAGCAGATTCAGCTACACTACTAAACAAGGTGCTGGAAAGGGACTTTTTAGTGGATTCATTTATCATTTTGCATCATTTTCAGAGTCAAAATCTGTCATATTCCTTCAAACATATACACACTCGTTTATAGCATTTATCTTTTTGGTGACCTTTCCACCATTTCAAGGGACAAAGAGAATAGTAAACCAATTCATAGTACATCTAGCCACGACACCGTGTTGAGAGTTTTGTACTATTGGTAAAAATATGTTTTGTTCTTATGCTTTTGTATAAGTTATTAGCATTATTATTATTATTATTATTATTATTATTATTATTATTATATCTACATGGTTCTCATCATTTTATTAGGGTTTTCCCATCAAGAAACAATGGGCGCTACTTGTTTGCACCATTTCACTAGAAGTATTGAAAGTATAGAAAATATTGAAATGATTCGGAGAGGGCAATTTGTGGAATCCTTGAAAAAACTTGTGTAGCCTTCAAGAAATTTAAGTGAAACTTTTGGGAAAAAGATATACTCTGCAAGACAAAGCAAAACGTGTTATAAGAATGTTCGGAATTCCTTCGTCCTTAACCAAATTTAGAAATCTTGAGTTATGAGAACGAAAATCTTTCGATAGAAAACGTTTTATCTTCTAAGTAGGTCTATCTAATGAAAATTCAGATTAACCAAAATAATGTACCTCAAATGAACAACTAGTGTACTTAGGGGTCGTTTGATATGATAAATAAACAAAAAAAAATCCTTAAATAAAGATTTAATACTGCTTTATCCCTTGTTTGGTTACTAATTCTATAATAAGTTATCATACTATTAAAAATAGTACCTGAATAATGTATACTTGCCAGAGAGTGGAATAGCATTCCTAGCAGTAAAACTGACAATCTCAGGATTAATACAACATACCAAACAATCAATAAAAAATAATACCAGAATAACTAATCCCAACATAATTAATCTTAATATAACTAATCTCACCCTAACTAATATTAAATGACTAAGAGAACGACACGAAGATTTATGCAGTCGCTTCATCGATCAAGTTAAACTTTGTACAATGTTTGTTTTATCTTTTTGCAATGGTGATTGGCGATATGATCGAACATCAAGTTATGCTTTGGAAATATTGTTGCTATGAATGATGATGAATTCCGTGGACCATTATTAGTCCTTTGGATTTTGACAGACACTCTTCAAAGTGTACGAGTTTTAGCGTATCTGATTTCAGAATTTTTATTATTATTATTATTATTTTTTTTTTTTTTTTGCGTTGAACCTTTCAACAGTACCTTATTGCCCCATTAGGACTCATTTGGTACGAGAGATAAGAGATAATTAATTTTGGGATTAAATTTAAAATGAATTTATCTCATATTTGATTTGAATAAAATCGTTGTATAACTAATCCCGAAATTATGGTATTTTTTATCCCTATAAAAGAATGAGATAATTAATCTCAGGATAACTAATCTTGAAATAAGTAATCATGGAATAACTTGTTTTCAATGAACGGCTCCTTAGTTCAATCTTCCAAAACCCACTCGAGCTAAGATTTTTTCAACTGATTGGTAACTGCTTATTTTATCAATTGTTCACATTTCCTAGATTTCTTTTTTTAGGCTCATTTGAGAAGAGATAAGTAAAAAATAACACAAAAAAGTTTATAAATTAAATATATTTTTATAAAATATTAAAAGAAGAAGAAGAGTATTGCAAAGAAAAATAGATAGACAAAATCTTATTAATTTGGGATCAATTACAATGGTATAGAATCCGTCTATTTATAGGGAAAAATGACTTAGTCACCAAGTAACAAATCCTAAAATCTCTCTAAATTATAGACATTTATCTTAAATACAATTTTATTTATAATACTCCACCTTGAATGTCTATTCAACAAATAATGTGTCTCGTTAAAACCTTAACTAAAATAAAACCCAATGGGAAAAAATTATAGAGAAGGAAAAAGAGCACATGTTTAGAAATACGCCTTTTGGCCTCGTTAAAAACCTTGTAAGGAAAATCCAGTGGGAAAAAATCTTGTAAGGAAAGAAGAGTACAACGAGCATTTAACTCCCCTGATGAGAGCATCAATTCACTCTTTGAGCCTTCATTCCAATCTTGTGCAGCATCTTTAAAATATCGTTTGTAGAGATTTGATAAACAAATCACCCATATTAACTTGAATGAATATGTTACACTTAGACAATCATCATTTTTGATAGAGATATATTGTCTTAATATAATGTCATTGTCATGACCTGAATTTTTCATATTCGGGACCGTGATAGCGCCTAACATTGCACTCGCTAGGCAAGCCAACGTTACAAAATATTTCACATCTTTTCCTTTATTCTTTTATAATTAAAATTTAACAAAAACTAAATCAGCGGAAATAAAAAACGAAAGTACATGATTTAACTGATTACTCATATACTATTAACGAAAGCCGAAATAGATACCACCCTGAAAATGGTGTCACAACTTACGAACATTCTATGAATACTACAAGTAATAGTTTGAAATAAAATGCATCTGTCTCGAAAAAGTAAAATAGAAATGAAGTAAAGATAGGAGGGGACGCAAGGCCTGTGGACGCCTACAGGACTACCTTGGGTCTCCTAAGTGAAGTATCATCAACCGACCTCTTGATCAGCCACTACCAGCTCCGAAATCTTCACAGAAAGGGCAGAGCGCAGTATCAGTACAACCGATCCCATATACTGGTAAGTCCAGAGCCTAACCTCGACGAAATAGTGACGAGGCTACGGTGGGGCATAAACAATATATATCGTGGAGCAGTTTATAATAGGGCAAAAAGAAGATACGAAATGAAATATGTTAGTAACTTGCATTAAATAAACATGGAACCCAGTCATCCTTCAAATACTCAGTTATAACCAATCCTTAAAAGAGTTTCAACACCACAATAATGAATCACAGCTGAAGAGAAGTACACAAACAACAAATGATGCAGCGCACATCGCGATCCCACCATATAATCACTAACAATATAAATATTCACCCTTATTACTCCTTATTGCGGCATACAACCCGATCCCACCAGTCCACCCTTATTACTCCTTAATATATTACCCTTATTCTTCTTGTTGCAACGCGCAACCCGATCCCACCTGTCCACCCTTGTTACTCTTGGTTGCGGCGTGCAACCCGATCCCGCCAGACAATCACATTTCACCCTTATTCTTCTTGTTGTGCGTGCAACCCGATCCCAATATATGAGTACCAATCACAAAATAAGAATAAGTATTTCACAATTTAGTTCAAAATCCTCCACAACATTTATACTTCAAATCATAGCAACGGGGAATCTATACCATTATGAAACTTCAACAGTTAATACTACACAGTGAGACTAACCAAAGTGTACCATGAAGCATCATTAAACCCACGTAAACCAACTGTATAATATAATGAACTACAGAACAATTAATACGTTCAATAGAGAAAACAACATTTAACAAGAAGCAATTAGACATTGAAATATCATTAAGCAAGTAACAGTTAAGACATGAAAGCAATATATAAGGAAATGGGGAAGGGAACAGGCTAACAGATCATTTAGCGGCGTATAGGTACTCGTCACCACACTTATACGCCAGACACATGGAATTTCACATAGCAAATAAGTCAGGGTCCCTAATCCTTTAAGTCAAAGTTAGACCAAACACTTACCTCAAGCCAACGGGTAATTCAAAGCTCAAAAGCCGCTTTACCTCTCGATTCAACCTCCAATCCACTCGTATCTAACCATAATTAACTTAATAACATCAATTAATGCTAAAGAAACCAATTCCAAAGCATAATTATAGATTTTCCAACATTTTCCTCAAAAAGTCAAAAATTGACCCCAGGCCCGCTTGGTCAAAACTCAAAATTCGGACCAAAACTTAATAACCCATTCACCTCTGAGCCCGGATATACAATTGGTTTTGGAATCCGACCTCAATTTGAGGTCTAAATCCCCAAATTTTTAAATTCCCAAGTTCTACCCCAAAACACCCAATTCTACCATGAAAAACCATAGATTATAGGATGAAATTTTGTAAAAAGATGAAATAGATTGAAAGAAATGAGTTAAGAATCATTTACCTATGATTTGGGGATGAACATACCCTAGGAAAATTTCCTCTTGAAGTTTAGGTTTTGAAAAATGGGAGAATGAATGAAAAATCCCGTCTAAGACCCTTTTTACTCAGCTGTAGATGTCGCAATTACGACCTGACCTTTGCAAATGTGAAGAACCATTGCAAATGCGAAGTTCCCCACACTTCTGCCGCATTCGCAATTCCGAAGGTAATGATCACAATTGTAATCAGGGACCTCCGCAAATGTGACGAGCATATCGCATTTGCGATCACACCCCTTCCCAGACTCTCTTCGCAATTGCGAACTCTGCTGGCCCAGGCCCTCTTCGCAATTGCGATAAAGACCTCGCAATTGCCATGCCTGTTTTGCTCGCATTTGCGAAATCAGAGGCCTGCAACAGATATCAGTTACACCAACAATTCTCTAAGTTCCAAAATCACTCCGTAGCTTATTCAAAACTCACTTGAGCCCTTGTGGCTCCAAACCAAATATGCACACAAGTCTTAAAACATCATACGAACTTGCTCGCGCAATCAAATCGCAAAAATAACACCTAGAGCTACGAATTCAACACCAAAACACATGAAAATTTCAAGATAGTTTCAAAACTTCTATTTTCTCAACCAAGTGTCCGAATCACATCAAATCACTTCCGTTTTCTACCAAATTTCACAAATAAGGTTTAAATATCATAATGGACCTGTACCGGACTCCGGAACCAAAATACAGGCCCGATACCAACAAGATCAAATCTTCTAAAGTATTGTATTTTCAGTCTTATCAATTTCTGTCAAAAATTCATTTCTCGGGCTAGGGACCTCGAAATTCGATTTCGGGCATATGCCCAGGTCCCATATTTTACTACGGACTCTCCAGGACCGTCGGAACATGGGCCCGGGGCTGTTTATTCAAAATGTTGACCAAAGTCAACTAAAATCAACTTTTAAATGCAAAAAATATTATTTTCTCAAATTTTCACATAAAGGCTTTCCGGAATTGTGCCTGGACTGTGCACGCAAATCGAGGATAGATAAAATAAGGTTTTTAAGACCTCGGAACACAGAATCGGATTCTATAATAGAAGATGACCTTTTGGGTCATCACATTCTCCACATCTAAAACTACCGTTTGTCCTCGAACGAATATAGAAAAGTACCTGAGTCGGTGAAAAGATGGGGATATCTGCTTCGCATATCAGACTCGGACTCCTAGGTAGCTATCTCAATAGGCTGACCTCTCCACTGCATACGAACCAAATGGTAACTCTTCGATTTTAACTATCGAACCTGCCGGTCTAGAATAGCTACTGGCTCCTCCTCGTAGGTCAAGTCCTTATCCAACTGGACAGTGCTAAAATCTAACATGTGGGATGGATCACCGTGATACTTCCGAAGCATGGACACATGAGACATTGGATGCACAACTGATAAACCTGGAGGCAACGCAAGTCCGTAAGCCACCTCTCCCACTCGATCAAGGATCTCAAAAAGCCCGATGAATCTAGGGCTTAGCTTGCCCTTCTTCCCAAATCTCATCACGCCCTTCATGGGCGACACTCGGAGCAACAGTCACTCTCCGACCATGAATGCCACATCATGAAACTTACCATCGGCATAACTTTTTTGCATGGACTGAGCTATACGAAGTCTATCCTGAATGATCTTAACCTTATCCAAGGCATCCTGTACTAAATCTGTACCCAACAACCGATCCTCCCCTGGCTCAAACGACCCAACTGGAGATTGACACCGCCTACCATATAATGCCTCATAGGGAGCCATCTAGATGCTCGACTGATAGTTGTTGTTGTAGGCAAACTTCGCTAACGGCAAAAACTGGTCCCAAGAACCTCCAAAGTCAATAACACATGCACGGAGCATATCCTCCAAAGTCTGAGTGGTACACTCGGACTATCCATCAGTTTGAGGATGAAATGTTATGCTTAACTGGACCCGCGTACCCAACTCATGCTGCACTGCCTTCCAGAAATATGAGGTAAACTGCGTACCCTAGTCAGAAATGATAGACACGGGCATACCATGAAGACGAACGATTTCACGGATATAGATCTCTACCAACCACTCCAAAGAATAGGAAACTGCCATAGGAATGAAATACGTTGACTTAGTCAGCCTATCCACAATAACCCATACTGCATCGAACTTTTTCTGAGTCCGTGGGAGTCCAACAACGAAATCCATAGTGACATGCTCCCACTTCTACACAAGAATCTCAATCTTGTGAAGCAAAACACCATGTCTCTGATGCTCGTACTTTACTTGCTGATAATTCAAACCCCGAGCTATATATACAATAATATCTTTCTTCATCCTCCTCCACCAATAATGCTACCGCAAATCCTGATACATCTTCGAGGCACCCAGATGAATAGAATACCGGGAACTATGGGCCTCCTCAAGAACCAACTCACGAAGCCTATCCACATTAGGCACACAAACACGACCCTGCATCTGCAGGACTCCATCATCTCCAACTGTAACCTGCTTGGCACCTCTGTGTCGCACCGTGTCCTTAAGGTAGACAAATGAGGGTCATCATACTGTCAATCTCTGATACATTCAAATAAGGAAAACCGAGCGACCGTACAAGCTAAAATACGACTGGGCTCAAAAACATCCAACCTCATGAACTAATTGGCCAAAGACTGAACATCCAAAGCAAGCGGTCTCTCACCAACTGGAATATATGCAAGGCTACCCATACTAGCCGACTTCCTACTCAAAGTATCGGCCACCATATTGGCCTTCCCAGGATGATACAAGATGGTGATATCATAGTCTTTCAATAGCTCCAACCACCTTCTCTGCCTCAAATTGAGCTCCTTCTACTTGAACAAATACTGCAAACTCTTATGATCCATGAACACCTTACACGACACGCCATATTAATAATGCCTCCAAATCTTCAGCGCGTGAATAATGGCTACTAGCTTCAAGACATGAACTGGATAATTCTTCTTGTGAATCTTCAACTGTCGTGAAGCATATGCAATAACCTTGCCATTCTGCGTCAATACCGCACCAAGTCCAATGTGAGATGCGTCATAATATACTATATATGGCCCTAAACCTATGGGTAACACCAAACCGGCACAGTAGTCAAAGCTGTCTTGAGCTTCTAAAAGCTTGCCTTGCACTCGTCCGACCACCTGAATGGGGCACCCTTCTGGGTCAATCTGGTCATCGGGGCTGCTATGGATGAAAACCCCTCCACAAACCAATAGTAATAACATGCCAAACCTAAGAAACTCAGGATCTCTGTAGTTGATGTGGGTCTAGGCCAGTCCTTGACTGCCTCAATCTTCTTAGGATCCACGTGAATAGCCTCTGTTGATACAACTTGACACAATAATGCAACTGAACTCAACCAAAACTCACATTTTGAAAACTTAGCATATAACTGGATGTCTCTCAGAGTCTAGAGAACGACTCGAAGATGTTGATCATGCTCCTCTCAGCTGCGGGAGTAGATCAAGATATCATCAATGAAAACAATCACAAAAGAATCTAGATAGGCTTGAACACCCGGTTCATCAAATCCATAAATGTTGCTGGGGAATTTTTCAAACCAAATGACATCACTAGATGTAAGCACGTGATTTTTGCCCTATATGAATTATTCCAACAAATACAAAACAAAATAATTTCTTTCAGCGTTTGCAATTTTGTTGGATTTTGTGGCATTTTCTATTAATTATTTGCATTCGTCTGTGCACGTTTATTTTATCTAATTCATGAAATTACAAAATATCACACACTGCATTTAGGATTTAATTTTATATATTTTTAGATTAATTAGTAAATTAGTTTGTTTTATAAAAAAATAAAAATCACAAAAATAGTTCATTTTGCATTTTAACCTTTTAATTTTGAATTGTATAGTTTTTCTTTAAATTTAGGATTTAATTAATTATTGTAAATACCACGATGAGTGATTAATCTAATTGGGTAGGTTAATTTAGTTAAAAATTTATTAATTAATTTAGGTTTTATTTTAATTTTGAAAAGAAAAGAATTTGAAATTGAAAAAGAAAAAGAAAAGAAATGAAAGAAAATCTGAATTTGGGCTAAAACCAATTCATTTTTCCCCAGCCCAAACGAAAATTCCCCCCATGCCCGTCTAACCAAGCCCAAACCCGCCTCCAATACCCTGTGTGCCCCACTCAAATCAAAACGACACCGTTTCATGGGCAACAGATCAAGACCATCGAGGTTTCTTGATCGGACGGTCCTGAAGCTCGGTTCATTTGATATTTAAGTGTCCAAACGTGCCCCTACCCCCCCTCTCATCTCTTTCACCCGACTCTCATCATCCCCGCCGGAACCGCCAGCCGGAAATCGTCTCCGCCAGTGGTAGGTCTCCGATGACCACCGGATTTACACCCTAGATCCCTCTCCTTCTCCTCATTCCGAATCCACACTCCTTTCCCCTCGAATCACACCCGAATGTCTCAAATCTGGCTCAGAAGTTTCAAACCCTAATCCGCCGCCCTACTTTCCACTACCTCGGCCCGGCGGCGCCGGCTCCAATCCTCACCAAAATCACACCACAGAACCACCCTGACCCCCTCTTTCCAAATCCTAGACTAGTTCCCCTCAAACATGCCCAGAGCCTGTCGAATCTTGAGTTGAAGATAGGACCTAAAAACCGTCAAACTTCAAAAATCGGCGGATTTGATGGCGATTGGGACCACAACGGACCTTGACCACGTTTTAGCATCTGAAAACACATGGTTGAGACCCCTTTTGGTCAAAATCGAGAGGTCGAGGAAGGACTCCAAGGCTTGGCCAGCCCGTTTTATGTATTTTACGTTTTTGTTTCGTTGATGTTTCTTTTCTTAAATTTTTCTTTTAAAGACGTCCTTCTTCATCTCTATTTCTGTGTCCGTATTCTGTTTCTTCATTGTATGCCCATCGTCAATGTCCTCCATGCATGACTCGTTTGAAAGTTAGCATAGTTATTTTGTTATTGTTTAAGATTAGTTAATTTATTTTTTATTTTTTTCCTTTTTGGTTTTGGGCTTTGGTTTAAGGTTCCCGAGATTTGCTTTTTAATTTTTAAGTCCGTCTTTTGAGTGGTGAATCTTTGATAGATTTTAATTGGGCTCTAAGGAATCAAAGGTCCAAGGGGAGTTTAATTTGAGTCTATAGACCCTTCATCTTGGGTCAGTTAACCCGGTTGGGTCCTTAGAGTAATAAACAGGGTTCAAAGGGATAGTTTGGGTAATCTAGGCCTGAGAATCTCTTTGTAATTGACTAGGGAAGCTTCCTGGAAGCTGAGGTGGGGACTAATGTGAAAATCTGATTTCTGGCTAGGGATTTTTAAGCTAAAACGAAAATTAGAGAAGGGGAAAAGTGCAAGATAAGTATGCCCTAGTATCTTGCCTATAAAGGCATCCAAAACTTGCCTTTCAAGGCAGACCTAAGAGTTGAAGAAAAGGAAATTTCAGAAAAATCAAAACGGTTGAAAGATTTGATAAATACATTGTTCCATTGAACGTTTTGCTTTGAAACCTGGAGGTCTTCAATTCCTGAAGTAATTTTGTTTTATTTGGGGTTGAAATGGATTGAGTTCGAGTCTTTAAAGTTTGGTTTTGATTTCTGCTCGGATTTTGTTCGACTGAAGTTGATTTGTTTTTGGACTTTTGCACCTCATTTTTGGGTTTGAAAGCTTGGGTTGATTTTGTTCGTGTGGAGTACTGTCTCGTTTAGGTTTCAGCTTGAATTCCTTGGGTTTAATTGGCTGATTCCAACACTGTTCCATTGCTTCTCTGATGTCACTCTGTTGATCTTTCACTATTTCCTTTTCTGTTTCAATCTCCATGTACTTCTCCTAAATTCTATTGGATGTAAGTCTCAATTTGAAGATGAAGTAAAAGTTGAAAGCATGGCTACAGATTCCTTTGTGTTTATTTATACCTCTCCATGATGTCTGTGCTCTATACCACATGAGCTATTATGTATTTAATTGAATTTTTAAGTCTGTATTTGTTTAAGGACTGTTAAAACATTGTGTTTAGAAGTTCAATCAAATCTAATGTGTTTTAGATTCGTTAGCTCTAAATAGCATAAACCGCCGTGCTTGATAACAGTTCCATGGTTGAATCGATGTAGGAAGGCTAGGGGCAAAACGTTGATGCTGGGGTATTAGTCGAGTTTTATGATTTGTTTAAAAATGATGGTATTGTTTTGTTCATGAGAAGTATGGTGGGTGTATGTATCAGGTAATTAATGTTTCGTTTAACATTAGGTTTGTTTAATTAATGATTTGTATGTATCAAGTAAGTTGTGATGTGATATCATGATTCTCTAAGTAATGTGTTCTATGATTTTTAGCTTCTAGGGTGTATATGAATATCATACGCATGCGGTTAACTTAAAATGACTTGGGGCATGGGTTTCAGTCAATTTCAATCGCAGCTTCCACACCTAGCAATTATAGGTTTAACTTTGATAATCATTCAATACCAAGTTTTCGGATCTGTGATGTTTAAATCCCTTTGTTTTGGTTAAGAAAGTTTGGACGTTTTTGCTGTAATCTGGGTTTGACGCGCGTAACCCATTAATACCCAACTTGTAAACGATTGCTAATTTGGGCTTCCTACATGGGCTCGTTGAAATTTGCTGTGGAGATTCACTTTTTGCAGCTTGTGGGTTTAGCAATTGTTGGGCCTCCCGTCGGACCAGTCCTAGATGAGAAACAAATTGAAAGTATTGGTTCATTTAAATTCATACTTTAAATTCAGCTTAATCTAGGAATAGATGCCAGTATCTTGAGTTTTTTTATTGGTAAGCCCTTTAGATAATTTGAGGCGAGCTATTAGCCAAGTCACAATTTATGGCCCTCTATTAATTTCTTATGATTTGACTATAAAATAACAGATGTCCGTAGTTTTTTTAAGCCCGTTTAATATACCACTGTGATTGTGTATACGTTCGCGTAACATTATTACGATTCTAAAACTAATTCGGAGTACACATTCGCGCAACTTCGGCCAAACTTTCTTAGTAATAATAAGCGTTATTAATTGTGGACACGTTCGGGTGACATGATTTTTGACGGGCCAAACAAATGGGTACATGTACGGGTGACTCGTTTCAAGATAATTTTCTTAATTAAAAAGCGGTAGAAGGTAAATGCACCTAGGTTCTAAAATCAGTAATTAAACGATTTGTAATAATCCAAGTATGATCAAAGCCACCGTGTTAGAACCACGGAACTCGAGAATGCCTAACACCTTCTCCCGAGTTAACAGAATTCCTTACCCGGTTTTCTGTATTCGCAGACTGTAGTACAGAGTCAATCTTTTCCTCGATTCGGGATTCGAACCGGTGACTTGGGACACCACGAATTATCCCAAGTGGCGACTCTGAATTTTTAAATAAACAAATCCCGTTTCGATTGTCCTTTAATTGGAAAAACTCCCTTGTATTTATACCCTTTACGAGGTGTAGGTAAAAAGGAGGTGTGACAGCTCTGGCGACTCTGCTGGGGATCGAACCTAGAATCTCTGGTTCAGGGTTCAAGAATTCGAGCTTGTTGATATGATTTTGTTTGGCTTTATTGTTAATATTACTGTATTCTGTGAATCTTTTGTGCTAAATGCTATATGTTTATCGCTTTAATATTATTTGAATTGTATATAACTGTCTTCTTACGCCACCCATCTGAATCTTCTGGAAATGCTGCATACGTTCGCATAATCCACTTTTTCCGTAGAAATTATACCAAATAGAACGAGGCTGGGCAAGCGACAAGGCAGGGTAGACTTCAGTGCTCCCGGTACGTCGCCCCCTCCTCGGCCCCAGTTGTCCGCTCGAGTACCCCAAGTCTAGAACGAAACCCCAGGATTTAAACCTAGAAAAACACAGCCTCATGCCGGATCTCTAGTAGGAACGTTTGTTTGCATCATGTGCATTTGACTTAGGGGACTCAACACAGGGGTTGGGTCCGTCTAGGACAGGTATGCCAGAAATAACAGACCATCCTGATGCATTCTACGTGTTATGTGAACATTTATTTGTTTTGGCTTGCATGCTGACCGGCCAGGGAAAATAGAGAGAAAAAAAGGAAAACCAAGAGTGATATAGGGAAGGAAATAAAGCCCGATTTTTGAAAAACGTCCTGAAACTCTGCCTAAAATTTTTCAAAAAAGAGAGTTATTTCAAAAGAGTCAAACATTGTGTTCTTTCAAATATGTCAAAACTGACCGAACTACGCAGGTCTGATTCTCATCGGATGTGTGATATGTAGACAACCTATATAAGGTTCGGCCTTATTTTTTGAAAAAGAGAAAGAAAAACAAGAAAAGAGAGTCGGTGGTCGAGTGAATGTAATCTTGATTTTTGGTCAAAATAAGCCGATCCAGCTTCAGCGATGTCTTAAACCGTTCTTGCCGAGATAGCCTCAGAGTATTCTTCAGTTGTCGAAAGGCTATTTTTGTAAAAGAATGGACGAGTTTGTGGAGGGTCATAAAATAATTCCCCCGGCCTCAAAATTCGTGTGAAATTGGGAAGGGACTGCATTTCCAAAAACAGTCACTTGGCTAAAGTTGGCATATAGGGGAAGAAATTATGGTTCTTTTCTTCTTTTCTTTTCCCTTTCTTTTCCTTTTTTTTTTCTTTTTCTTCTTCAAAAACTGTTTACAAAAGGGTCCACTCGAGTCAACCCTAACCTTAATCTTCCATAGGAACAAATGAATACCATCCAGGAACCACCAGAAGTGGTCAGGGAACAGGCTTAACTACACTTGCATATGTGGTGGAATGATCTAGACGAAGATGGTCAGAAATGGGTGAAAAAGTAGTTGGGTGCTCTTATAAATATTTTTGAGATCAAACCACGGGAAGATTTGATCAAGGCCTTGGTAACTTTCTGGGATCCTGTCCACAATGTCTTTCATTTCTCGGATTTTGAAATCACCCCTACTTTGGAGGAAATAACCGGGTACATTGAATTCGGACGATATTTGAGGAAGCAACGACTTATATTTCCAAGGGCTCCATCGGTGCACAAGTTCTTTGACCTCTTGAATATTAGTAAACAGATGAATAAAGAACGTGTGAGCAACGGGTGTTGTGCTTTCCATTTTTTATACTTCAGGTTCGGGCACTCTGCTGGTTTTGAAACACATGAAAAGGGTCTGAGTAACAAGCAAGATAAGGGCCTTTGGCAGATTCATCGCCGGTTCGCATTTATTGTGGCATTCTTGGGGATCATGGTTTTTCAAAATGAGAAAGGGACGGTGGATATTCGTATGGCTAGAATTGCACAAATCCTTACTACCAAGGAAGATCATACACTTGCCCCGTTGGTGCTGGCGGATATTTATCGGACATTGACTCTATGCAAAGCAGAGGCTCAATTTTTTGAAGGTTGTAGCATCCTTCTGTAAATATGGTTGACCGAGCACTTTCGCCATCATCCCAGATTCATGAGTTATGGTTCGAGCTCGATAACTTCATCACTAGTTATGAGGAGAGGATAAATGATTATAACGCACCAGAAGGGTTTGAAGCATGGGTCTCTCACTTGAAAGTTCTTAACGCAAGTCAGGTCGAGTGGACTATAGGATGGCTCCCAAGGATAGAAGCCATCTATATGACTGTTACCAAAGGCTACCTGAGGTTAATGGGCATAAGGAGTATTCAGCCATATGCACCACAGAGGGTCTTGAGGCAATTGGGAAGGTATCAGATTGTGCCTAAAGATGAAGATCTAAGCACCCAGGTCATAGAGTTACATCCAGAAGCTGCATTGCTCGAGGCTGTAGTTCAGCAGGATTGGAATAGCTGTCGGTATCTAAAAAATGGCACCCAGGTACCAGACTTCGCCAAGGGGGAAGTAGATCCAAATTATGCTGCTTGGTTTGAGAAAATGTCTTATGTAAACAACGAGCCAGAGACCAAAAGGCCCGCCAAAAAGCCTCATGTTCAAGCCTTTGATGATAAAATTCAGGAGAGGTTAGCTTGGGGGGGAGACGGAAAAGGAATATAAGGCCATCATCCATGGTCTACAAGAAGAATTGAGAAATGTCACCTTCAACAATGATTTGCAGGAACAAGAGGCCGAAGGTGAAAGGAGAAGATTGGTGCGAGAAAATGAAGCTCTCAGAGCTTAGGTTCGACAGTTGAAAATGGAAGCCGAGAACCCAGGCCGAAGTAGGAAAGATGAAAGGCTCATTTACAGTTCTTGCGGGTTGTTTGTTTTTTGAGTCTGTATCTCGTTCTTTCATCAGAGTCTGTTAGTTTCTTTTGAGTCTGTTAGTTTCAATCTTTGTAATAGCATTTTTTATATATATATGAAAACTGAAAATCCCAAAATGTTTTTTTACCTTATTTCACACTTATCCCCAAGAACTACGCTTGGTCTGATTCATGCGGGGTCATGATACGTAGGAAATCTCCATAGGATTCAACCGTAACCAAATAAAAGAGATAAAGAAAGAGCAGAAAAACAAGAGAGTAAAGAAAAGAAAAGAGCGGAAAAATAAGAGAATAGAGAAAAGAAAAGAGCGGAAAAACAAGAAAGAAAAGAGAAAAATAAGAAATCAAGAGAGAATAAAACAACGAGAGAACAGAGTCAAGAGTGAAAGGAAAGAAACAAAAAGAAAGAAAAGGGGGAAGATTGCAATTAAAAGGTCGGGATGACGCATGCAACCGATCGGATACATAGTAGAGATGGTTAACTGTTTAGGTGCATTCATGCCCAATATGTGGGTTCCAATCTGTTAAAACCTAATCGCTAAAAATGTTGTTGTTGATGTATATAGTCCAGGCAGGTGGTTAGTTGATTGGCATTCTAGAAAATCACTCGTACAACACCCGATTAAAAGACAGGCTGAATATGGCCAACCAGGAACCAGAAGCAAGTATTGTCGACCCATCGAAAGAAGTGGAAGAATTGGACGTTAATGTAATGAGGGAAGAAATGTATAAGCTGAAGCAACAGATGGCTGAAATGTACCAAGACTGGGCGAAGGGGAATCCACCATCGGTTTATCCCGCCAACCCTGCTTATATCCCACAGCCTAACCTCTAGAGCCTCCCACTGTGAACTCATCTCTAACCTTTCCCCTCTGCCAACAATGCCATGGCGCCACTTCCCATACTTCTCAAGCTCCACCACCCAAACAAGTCCCATACCCTCCCCCACCAATTACACCTATTTTTGTGGCACCTCCACCTGCTACATTACACCGATCTTCCAGTGAACCCCTGTTCCAAACTCACGACAACTAGTACTATCCCCTTGAACCTACCTTCAAAGTTCTAGAACCATATCCTTACACCTCTCATCTTGATCTCCCGGTAGAGACCGAGAAACCGACCAAAAATCCCGAGTATAAAGAGATGATCAGAAAGGTCAAAAGCTTAGAACAGTCGTTCCGAGATATGAGGGGGTTGGGAGGTCAAGTAAGTGTGGCCTATAAGGATTTATGTCTGTTCCCAGATGTTCAGTTTCCAGCGGGGATCAAAATGCCCAAGTTTGATCTGTACGATGGGCATGGTGACCCAGTAACACACTTAAGAGGATTTTGTAGCAAAATGAGAGGAGCAGGTGGAGGAGATAAATTGCTGATGGCATATGTCAGCCAAAGTTTAAGTGGATCGGCCTTAGAATGGTATACCAGACAAGATCACAACAAGTGGTACACATGGGACGATTTGGCCCAAGCCTTTGCCTGCCATTTTCAGTACAACCTCGAAATTATCCCAGACCATCTGTCGTTGACAAAGCTTGAGAAAAAGCCCGGTGAGAGCTTCAAGGAATACGAATTTTGTTGGAGAGAGAGCAAGCAGCGAGGGTTTACCCTCCGATGAAAGAAAGCGAGATGGTTGATTATTTCTTGCAGGCTTTGGAACCCACTTATTTCGGTCACTTGGTGTCAGTAGTAGGTAAGTCCTTTAATGAAGTCATAAAAATGGGAGGCATGGTTGAAGAGGGACTCAAGTCCAACAAGATCATGATTTATTCATCAATCAAAGCAACCACTCAGGCCATTCAAAATGGTACTGGGGGTGTGCTCGGGAAGAAGAAGAAGGAGGATGTTGCGACAATTGAGTCAGTAGCTTAGGCTGGATCCAAGAACCTTCCCCGTTACTACAACCAGCCGTGACCCTATCTCCAAACTTACCCCCACACTCCGTATAACCCACTACAACACTATTACCCACCGGCAGATCCCCATTTTTCTGTCCATCACACACAAACCTATACCCAACCTCCCGCTCACTCACAATGGTGTGTGCCAGCTCCATAGAATCTGTACCAAGCTCCACAAAATAACTATCCACCCCCAAAAGCCTACAGAAATCCTCCTGGAACGGGTTTTTGACCCAACCAAGCCTTTAAGAATGAGAGGTTGCAGAAGCAAAAGACTTTCACTCCATTGCGAGAATCATATTCTAGTCTATTCCACAGACTAAGACAGTTGGGTATGTTGAATCCAATCGAGGCTAAATTGCTGAATCCCCTTCCCAGAAATCTTGACCGCTTGGTGAGTTGTGAGTATTGTTCAGGGGCCCCGGGACATGACAGAGAGAAATGCTGGAAATTGAAAACAGCCATTCAAGAACTCATTGACACCAATTGGGATTGAGGTCCAAGCTCCGGAGGCGCCCAATATCAATCAGAATCCCTTGACAGTCCATCATGAAACAAATATGATTGAGATAGTGCATAAGGTAGGGGAGCCTAATAAGCCTTCGCAAACCGTCATGATGATTTGGGCTAGTGAAGCCAGGCCATTGAAAAGTCAACAAGTGAGAAGTCTGTGATCAAGTTGAACATGGCAAATAATGAACCATCTGTGGAGGTCAAGAAGGGGTCCTCAAGTAGTTGCAGGAAAACATGAAAGAGCAAAAGTGGTTGTGCCAGGAGCGACGAACAAGCCTGTGGTAATTGTGAAGGGCGCCCCCACAGATTCTGTCGTTATCAAACCAGTAACTCAATTACCAATAGTCAACAACAAGGCAGTCCCATGGAATTATGAACGAGTGACCGTGACTTACAAAGGTAAAGAGGTTAAAGAAGAAGTGTGTGAGATTCATGGTTTGACTCGATCGGGGAGATGCTTTGCCCCCGAAGAGTCTAGGAAAGCTAAGACCTCAAAAGATAATCCAGTGTTGGTGAAGAAAGCGGTGACTGAGGAAGAAGCAGAAGAATTTCTGAGAAAGATGAAAGTGCAAGACTATTCCATTATGGAGCAGTTAAGGAAGACACCAGCTCAGATCTCGCTCTTGTCATTATTGATCCATTCAGACGAACAACGTCGTGCTTTGATGAAGATCTTGAACGAAGCCCACGTTCCTAACAAAATCTCAGTAAACCACTTGGAAAAGATAGCTAACAAGATATTTGAGGTAAATTGAGTCACTATTTCTGATGATGAGTTACCCGTGGAGGGTACCAAGCACAATAGAGCCCTCTATCTGACGGTGAAATGCGAAGATTCCGTGGTTACTCGGGTACTGGTTGACATTGGGTCTAGCGCGAACATTTGTCCTCTCTCCACATTGAACAAGTTGAAAGTGGAGGATGAAAGAATTCACAAGAACACTATTTGCATTCGGCGATTAGACGGTGGAGGGAAAGATTCAGTCGGGGACATAGTGCTTGAGCTCACAATAGGGCCAGTTGAATTTACTATGGAATTCCAGGTGCTCGATGTGCTGTTTCCTATAATCTGCTGTTGGGACGACCTTGGATTCATGCTGCCAAAGCGGTCTCGTCTACTCTGCATCAAATCGTCAAGTTTGAATGGGGTCGACAAGAAATTATCGTACACGGCGAGGATAATTTGTGTGTGCCCAATGATGCCATTGTTCCGCTCATAGAGGTTGAAGATGACAAGGGGCCATGGGTTTATCAGGTTTTTGACACGGTAGCAATGGAGAAAGTTCCTGAAGGGAAGTGCGTACCAGCTCCAGGGATAGCTGCTGCATCAGTCATGGTAGCCGTTGAAATATTAAAAAATGGTTTTGTACTGGGCAAAGGTTTGGGCGCATCTCTGCAAGGTATTGTACAACCGAATTCTCTTCATAAAAACTTGGATACATTTGGTCTAGGGTTCAATCCCACAGTCACAGACGTGAGAAGAGCTAGAAAAATGAAACAGAAAGCATGGTCATTGCCAAAGCCAATCCCGCGTCTGTCCAGATCATTCGTCAGGATGGGTATCAGAAAGCAACTATTGTCAAAGGTTCCTGGATCACTGATTGGTGCCGATGGAGACTTGGAGAAGGGTTTCGAAAGGTTATTCGCCGAGGTTAACATGGTTGAGGCTGGGGAAGGGTCCAGCAAGGCAGATGTGCAATTCGTGGGACCACGTGCAAAAGTCAACAACTGGGAAGCTACTCCTCTTCCTACCCGGAGGGAGTCTTGGTAGTGGGTTTTGATTTTCTTTTAGTTGTCTGGATTATTCCAAGGGTCTGTAATTCAGATATTATGTTCCGTCCAGTTGGATGTGTTAAAACCATATTATCTTTAAATTCAATGAAATGCAATTGTTCCTTTTCCTTCATTTCTTCTAATTTTATTTTTGTTTTATTCTTTTGTACAGTTCTTTTTATGCTGATATTAATGACATGACATGCATGAGGAATCTTCGGCCCAGTTTTAAAAACCAATCTAACTTTTTAATAATAATACAAGAAATTGAGTGTGATGACGAGTTGGAATTTGATAATGATGAGGCTTATGAAGAAATTAATAAAGAACTAAGTCATTTTGAGGAAAAACCCAAACCTAATTTGAATGATACAGAAGCAGTTAATCTAGGGGACCAAGATAATGTCTGTGAAACTAAGATTAGTGTGCATCTGGAACCTCAACTCAGGGAGGAGATAATTAAGGCACTGTTCGAATACAAAGATGTTTTTGCATGGTCCTATGATGACATGCCGGGCCTAAGCACTGATTTAGTGGTTCACAAGTTTCCCACTGACCCGACATTCCCTCATGTCAAACAGAAGCTGAGAAAGTTCAAAACGGATATGAGTGTAAAGATCAAAGAAGAGGTCACCAAGCAGTTCGATGCCAAAGTCATTCGGGTCACCCGGTATCCCACCTGGTTAGCCAATGTTGTGCCTGTGCCGAAGAAGGATGGCAAGACCAGGGTGTGTGTTGATTACCGGGATCTCAACAAAGCGAGTCCAAAAGATAATTTCTCATTGCCGAACATACATATCTTGATTGATAATTGCGCCAAACATGAGATTAGTTCTTTTGTGGATTGTTACGCGGGTTATCATCAGATCTTAATGGACAAGGAAGATGCAGAAAGGACGGCATTCATCACGCCGTGGGGAACGTACTGTTATCGGGTCATGCCATTTGGCTTGAAAAATGCTGGGGCAACCTACATGAGGGCAATGACAATAATATTCCATGATATGATACACTAGTAAATCGAAGTGTACGTGGATGATGTGATCGTGAAGTCTAGAAAGCAGTCTGACCATGTTAGAGATCTGAGGAAGTTCTTCCAAAGGCTTCGCAGGTACAATCTCAAGCTTAATCCTGCAAAGTGTGCTTTTGGGGTGCCGTTTAGAAAGTTGTTAGGGTTTGTGTCAGCCGTCGGGGCATCGAACTGGATCCATCGAAAGTCAAGGCCATCCAGGAATTGCCACCTCCGAGAAACAAGACCGAGATGATGAGTTTGTTGGGGAGATTGAATTATATCAGCAGGTTCATTGCTCAGCTCACGACAACTTGCGAGCCTATTTCAAACTGTTAAAGAAAGACGCTGCAGTCAAATGGACAGATGAATGTCAGGAGGCGTTTGATAAGATAAAGGGGTGTTTGTCAAATCCACCCGTGTTGGTCCCGCCAGAATCAGGGCAACTTTTGCTCCTATATTTGACAGTTTTGGACAATTCATTCGGCTGTGTATTGGGTCAACATGATATCACTGGCAGGAAGGAGCAGGCTATCTATTACCTCCATAAGAAATTCACGTCGTACGAGGTTAAGTATACGCATCTTGAGAGGACATATTGCGCCCTAACTTGGGTGGCACAGAAGCTGAAACATTATTTGACATCTTATACTACCTACCTCATATCTCGCTTGGATCCATTGAAATATATCTTTCAGAAGTCTATGCCCACAGGAAGGCTTGCAAAGTGGAAGATCTTGCTCACAGAGTTTGACATCGTCTACGTGACTCGAACTGCAATGAAAGCACAGGACTTGGCGGACTATTTGGCCGAGAATCCGGTTGATGAAGATTATGAACCTTTGAAAACTTATTTCCCCGATGAAGAGGTGATGCACATTGATGAGTTGGAATAGATTGAAAGTCCAGGATGGAAACTTTTCTTTGACGGGGCTGCTAACATGAAAGGCGTTGGGATAGGAGCTGTACTTGTCTCTAAAATAGGGCATCACTACCCTATTTAGGCTCAACTTCGGTTCTACTATACTAACAACATGGCGGAATACGAAGCATGCATTTTAGGTTTGAGGATGGCTGTAGATATGGGTGTCGAGGAAGTCTTGGTCTTGGGTGACTCAGACCTGCTGGTACACCAGATTCAGGGAGAATGGGAAACACGAGATTTGAAACTTATACCATACAGACAATGTTTACATGATCTTTGCAAGCGGTTTCAGTCAATAGAATTCAGGCATATCTCAAGGATCCATAATGAAGTTGCCGATGCTTTGGCTACTCTGGCGTCAATGTTACATCATCCAGATAAGGCTTATGTGGACCTTTTGCAGATTCAGGTCCGTGATCAGCATGCTTACTATAACATGGTAGAAGAAGAACTTGATGGGGTGCCATGGTTCCATGATATCAAAGAATACATCAGTATGTGGGTATACCCGGTACAGGCCACGAGTGATTAGAAAATAACAATTCGATGACTTGCAAGTGGATTTTTCTTCAGTGGAGGGGTGTTATACAAAAGAACTCCAGATCTCATATTGCTAAGATGCATAGATGCCAGACAAGCCACAACTATCATGACTGAGGTACACTCCGGAGTTTGTGGACCGCATATGAGTGGGTACGTTCTAGCAAAGAAGATTCTCCAAGTAGGTTATTACTGGCTCACTATGGAGCGAGATTGCATCGGTTTTGTGTGCAAGTGTCATCAGTGCCAGGTGCACGGAGATTTGATTTGTTCCCCACCATCTGAATTGTATATAATGTCGGCACCATGGTCCTTTGTTGCTTGGGGCATGGACGTAATTGGGCCAATCGACCCAGCAGCACCAAACGGAGACAGGTTTATTCTGGTAGCCATTGATTATTTCACCAAGTGGGTTGAAGCGAAAATTTTCAAATCTGTGATCAAGAAAGCAGTGGTCGATTTTGTGAATTCAAATATCATCTGTCTGTTTGGGATTCCGAAGGTAATCATCACGGACAATGGCGCTAATATCAACAATCATTGATGACAGAGACATGTCAGTAGTTTAAGATTATACATCGCAATTCCACCACATATCGCCCTAAGGCGAATGGAGCAGCTGAGGCAGCTAACAAGAATATAAAGAAGATACTTCGAAAAATGGTGGAAGGTTCTAGACAGTGGCATGAAAAGCTGCCATTTATATTGTTGGGTTATCGCACTACTATTCGCACTTCAGTAGGGACCACTCCTTATTTGTTTGTATATGGCACGGAAGCAGTAATCCCCGCAGAAGTTGAAATCCCATACCTTCGGATTGTCGCTGAGGCAGAAATTGATGACGTTGAATGGGTCAAAACCCGCTTGGAGCAATTAAGTCTGATTGATAAAAAGAGATTGGCAGCAGTATGTCCCGGCCAATTGTACCAATAGAGAATGGCAAGAGCATATAACAAGAAGGTACGTCCACAAAAGTTTGAAGTAGGTCAGCTTGTGTTGAGACGTATCTTGCCTCATCAGGCTGAAGCAAAAGGAAAGTTCGCCCCAAACTGGCAGGGGCCATTTGTTGTAACTAGAGTGTTGTCCAATGGCACGTTATATTTGACAAATGTAGAAGGAAAATGTGTAGAAATGACTATCAATTTCGATGCAGTCAAGAGATACTATGTATGATTTCTTTATTTGATTTTACTTGTTTGTATTTGGCATGTTTTGAAGATTGAAATGACGAAGGCATTTTATTCTGCTATCTAAACATTTTATCCCTCGTCACCCCTGTTGAGCCTTATTTATTTTCTTTCATACCCCCCTTTTGGAATCAATAGCAATATCAGAAACACAAGCGTGAGAAGTAAGAAAAGGAAGAAAAGAAAAAGAGAAAGAAAGGAAAGAGAAGGAAAAGAATGAAGAAAAAGAAAAAAAAGAGAAAAAAAAGAGAGAAAAGAGATAAGAAGAAGAAAAACAATAAAAAAAAAGAGGGAAAAGCAAAAGAAAGGAAAAGAGAAGAAAGAGAAAAGGAAAAACCACAACAACAAAGTAATTTTTGTGCCATGAACTACATTCGACCTGATTCCTTTTAAGGATACGTAGGCAGCCTCACGGTTCGGTCTCATCAAAATAAACATCCAAAAGCCCCCAAGAAAGAAACTGAGGCAGAAGTCGTGGTTGTTGTGAGAAATCTGATTCCGAAAGTTGTAATTTTAACCCATTTGAATTGTTTTGAGCCTTTAATGTCCTTTCTTTCTAGCCCTGTCCAAAAGCCCACATTACGGTCCAAAGAAAGACATTCTGATCAGTCTTTGAGAAGTGCCAAGTCGAGCAGGTAAAGGTAATTCATGTCAGGGGCAGCACTCTAGTTCGAGCGAGAGAAATAAAATAAGAGAGTCTTATTGGTGAAAACCTTCACAGGCACCGTAAGGCGATGGGAGTTGAGAGAAATAAAATGAGAGTCTGATTGGTGAAAATCTCCATAGGCACCGTAAGGCGACGGGAGTTGAGAGAAACTAAAATGAGAGAGTCTTATTGGTGAAAAGCCTCACGGGCACCTTGAGGCGAAAGTGAGTTGAAAAGTCAACAAGCGAGAAAGGTCTGTTGGTGGAAAACTGTTTCAAGGCACCGCAGGATGAACAAGATCAAGGTTTGGGTAAAGTAATCAGGTCATGGAAATTCTGAGGCAACAAAGTACGGCAACTGAAAGTTGATTGGTCGGACAAATTGGGCCGATTAATCCGAAATGCATGTCATGATCCTCGGTACCAGTTTTTCCACTCAGATAAGTTTCTTTTTCTTTTTTTCCCTTTGTAGCAGTCATCTGGTTTTGGATTCTTCTTATCCTTAACCTGCAAAGTCATTGCATTTCATTTTCTTTTAGGTTTATTTGTCTAAGATGTTTTAATGTTAGTCTCGTCCCAAGTAAGTGGAAAAGAGTTTCAAAGCTCACTATCAACTCCCAAAATTGCAAATCACAACGTGGTCAGAGCATACTAAAGACAGCATGATGTAAGGTGGGGTACAAGGAATCACTGGAAATTTCACTGGTGGAATGATTTGGTAATGTCATGAGAGATGCAAAGGTTCAGGCGAAGGGGTCAGAGGTGAAACAACAACATGGGTATAGAATACTCGGTTCGTCAAAGATCATGGGATTTGAAAGTCAGTCAGAAAGTCAAATCGGTTCAGGGCCAGTTGGGGAAAGCCATTCAGAACAAAAAAATGCAGTGGAAAGATCTGCAGCAAGAATGCCATCAGCTAACCACCACTTTAAACTAACAAAAATTTTCTTTGATTGAGACAGGGGCAGAAAATTCGTTTGTTTCGGAGAAACTCTCTGTAGGGGAAAGAGCAAGCATCAAAACAGGTTTGACTGTAAACTTTCAAGATCCTCTTGGAAAATGGGACCTAGTTTAAAGTTCAGAAATAGCATAATCTAGCATAAATGTATCCCAAAGGAATATAAGAAGGTTTAGAAGTTTGCATGTTCGAGATAAGATTCAATTAGGAGTTTCCAGGACCCTCATGAATAATGAGACTTAGCTTTAAAATTTCGATTAGATAATAACATTTAGCGTAAGTTCTGCTGTAGGGTAGTATAGTTCAGCCATGAAAGTTGTCACTCTTAAGATAAAACTTGACTTTTGATTTTCACGACCCTCCTGGATAATGGGGAGTAGTTTAAGACCCTCTTAGATAACAAGATTTAGCAAATATCACACCTATAGAAGACATAACTTAGATTTTAAAAATTGTCGTTTAGTTAAGAGTTGTTAGGACCTCTTGAATAATGGGATCTAGCTTTCAATTCTTAGTAATAATTGGTAATATGATTTAGTTTTACACTCACATCTGTGCCCAACCACCAAACTGGGGCAAGAAAATTTTCTTTGTTTTGTTTATTTTGAAGTCAGGAGCCCGCCTGGAGAGCAGGGAATACATTCCAAGTTGAAGTCAGGAGCCCGCTTGGAGAGCAGGGAATACATTTCGAGTTGCAGTCAGGGGCCCGCCTGGAGAGCAGGGAACACATTTCAAGTTGAAGTCAGGAGCTCGCCTGGAGAGCAGGGAATACATTCAAGCGTAGCAGTCAGGAACCCGCCTGGAGAACAAGGGAGTACAATTTAAGTTTTAGCTTTCAAATTCTTGGTTTTGTCTATTTTGAAGTCAGGAGCCCGCCTGGAAAGTAGGGAGTACTTTCAAGTTGAAGTCAGGAGCCCGCCTGGAAAGCAGGGAATACTTTCAAGTTTAGCAGTCAGGAGCCCGCCTGGAGAACAAGGGAGTACAATTCAAGTTTTGGTTTTCAAAATTTATATTGATATTCAGTAATGTGGTTCGTTTTACACTTACATATGGGCCCACATACCCAAACTGGGGCAGAAAATTTTCTTTGTTTTTGTCTATTTTGCTGAAAGTCAGGAGCCTTCCTGGATAGCATGGGAATACATTCACGTTTTAAAGTCAGGAGCCCGCCTGGAGAGAAGGGAATACATTTCAAGCTGAAGTCAGGAGCCCGCCTGGAGAGCAGGGAATACATTTCGAGTTGAAGTCAGGAGCCCGCCTGGAGAGCAGGGAATACTTTCAAATGCAGCAGTCGGGAGCCCGCCTGGAGAGCAGGGAATACTTTCAAATGCAGCAGTTAGGAGCCCGCCTGGAGAGCAGGGAATACTTTCAAATGCAGTAGTCAGGAGCCCGCCTGGAGAAAGGGAAGCATCTCTATTTACAATTCAAGGCGGCAACAAAGGAATTTTACCAAGAGAATACAAGACAACAAGGCAACAAGAAACACAAGAGCAAGTTTGAAGATATAGACAGGAGTTTTGTAATCCATAGATAATATTCTAGTCTAACTTCTTGTTTTATTTTGACATGGTGTAATAAGGGGGTTCAGTAAGCAGTAGCAGCAACAGCAGCAACAGTGGAATCACGCTTCATGGTAGTCCCAGCTACCAAAACTTCCCGAACTGCACCGACCTGATTCCTTTTTAGCCAAGGATATGTAGGCAACCTCGGAAGTAGGGTGCAGTCAAATCTTTCAAAAATGCTTCCCGCGGAGTATTCAAACGGGCAAAAATCGCTCGTATCCACTCACTTATCTTCGAACGAAAACTCTTCGTGTTTCCGGGCAAAGAGGGGAAGCTGTGAGCACGTGATTTTTTTCCTATATGAATTATTCCAACAAATGCAAAACAAAATAATTTCTTTCACTTTTTGCAATTTTGTTGGATTTTGTGGCATTTTCTGTTAATTATTTGCATTCATCTGTGCACGTTTATTTTATCTAATTCATGAAAATACAAAATATCACGCACTGCATTTAGGATTTAATTTTATATCTTTTTAGATTAATTAGTAAATTAGTTTGTTTTATAAAAAAATGAAAATCACAAAAATAGTTCATTTTGCATTTTAACTTTTTAATTTTGAATTGTATAGTTTTTCTTTAAATTTAGGATTTAATTAATTATTGTACATACCACAATGAGTGATTAATCTAATTGGGTAAGTTAATTTAGTTTAAAAATTTATTAATTAATTTAGGTTTTATTTTAACTTTGAAAAGAAAAGAATTTGAAATTGAAAAAGAAAAAGAAAAGAAATGAAAGAAAATCCGAATTTGGGCTAAAACCAATTCAATTTTCCCCAGCCCAAACAAAAATTCCCCCATGCCCGTCTAACCAAGCCCAAACCCGCCTCCAATACCCGGTCTGCCCCACTCAAATCAAAATGACACTGTTTCATGGGCAACAGATCAGGACCGTCGAGGTTTCTTGATCGGACGGTCCTGAAGCTCGGGTCATTTGATATTTAAGTGTCCAAACGTGCCCTACCCCCCTCTCATCTCTTTCACCCGACTCTCATCATCCCCGCCGGAACCCCCGGCCGAAAATCGTCTCCGCCGGCGGTAGGTATCCGATGACCACCGGATTTACTCCCTAGATCCCTCTCCTTCTCCTCATTCTGAATCCACACTCCTTTCCCCTCGAATCACACCTGAACGTCTCAAATCTGGCTCAGAAGTTTCAAACCTAATCCGCCGCCCTACTTTCCACTGCCTCGGCCCGGCGGCGCCGGCTCCAATCCTCATCAAAATCACACCACAGAACCACCCTAACCCCCTCTTTCCAAATCCTAGACTAGTTCCCCTCAAACATGCCCCGAGCCTGTCAAATCTAGAGTTGAAGATAGGACCTAAAAACTGCCAAACTTCAAAAATCGGCGGATTTGACGACGATTGGGACCACAACGGACCTTGACCACGTGTTCGCATCTGAGAACACATGGTTGAGACCCGCTTTTGGTCAAAATCGAGAGGTCGAGGAAGGACTCCAAGGCTTGGCCAACCCGTTTTAGGTATTTTATGTTTTTGTTTCATTTGATGTTTCTTTTCTTATATTTTTCTTTTAAAGACGTCCTTCTTCATCTCTGTTTCTTTGTCCGTATTCTGTTTCTTCATTGTATACCCGTCGTCAATGTCCTCCATGCATGACTCGTTTGAAAGTTAGCATAGTCATTTTGTTGTTGTTTAAGATTAGTTAATTTATTTTTCATTTTTTCCTTTTTGGTTTTGGGCTTTGGTTTAAGGTTTCCGACATTTTCTTTTTAATTTTTAAGTCCGTCTTTAGAGTGGTGAATCTCTGATGGATTTTAATTGGGCTCTAGGAATCAAAGGTCCTAAGAGAGTTTAATTTGAGTCTATAGACCCTTCAGCTTGGGTCAGTTAACCCGGTTGGGTCCTTAGAGTAATAAACAGGGTTCAAAGGGATAGTTTGGGTAATCTAGGCCTGGGAATCTCTTTGTAACTGAATGGGGAAGCTTCCTGGAAGCTGGGGTGGGGACTAATGTGAAAATCTGATTTCTGGCTAGTGATTTTTAAACTAAAATGAAAATTAGAAAAGGGGAAAAGTTCAAGATAAGTCTGCCCTAGTAGATTGCCTATAAAGGCATCCAAAACTTACCTTTCAAGGCAAACCTAAAAGTTGAAGAAAAAGAAATTTCAGAAAAATCAAAACGGTTGAAAGATTTGATAAATACACTATTCCATTGAACTTTTTGCTTTGAAACCTGGAGGTCTTCAATTCCTGAAGTAATTTTGTTTTATTTGGGGTTAAAATGGATTGAGTTGAGTCTTTAAAGTTTGGTTTTGATTTCTGCTGGGATTTTGTTCGACTGAAATTGATTTTTTTTTTTGGACTTTTGCACCTCATTTTTGGGCTTGAAAGCATGGGTTGAGTTTGTTCGTGTGGAGTACTGTCTAGTTTAGGTTTTATCTTGAATTCCTTGGGTTTAATTGGTTGATTCTAACACTGTTCCATTGCTTCTCTAATGTCACTCTGCTGATCTTTCACTATTTCCTTTTCTGTTTCAATCTCCAGGTACTTCTCCTAAATTCTATTGGATGTAAGTCTCAATTTGAAGATGAAGTAAAAGTTGAAAGCATGACTATAGATTCCTTTGTGTTCATTTATACCTCTCCATGATGTCTATGCTCTATACCACATGAGCTATTATGTATTTAATTGAATGTTTAAGTCTGTATTTGTTTAAGGACTGTTAAAACATTGTGTTTACAAGTTCAGTCAAATCTAATGTGTTTTAGATCTGTTAGCTCTAAATAGCGTAAACCGACGTGCTTGATAACAGTTCCATGGTTGAATTGATGTAGGAAGGCTAGGGGAAAAATGTTGATGCTGGGGTATTAGTCGAGTTCTGTGATTTGTTTAAAAATGATGGTATTGTTTTGTTCATGAGAAGTATGGTGGGTGTATGTATCAGGTAATTAATGTTTTGTTTAACATTAGGTTTGAAGTTATATTTATTGTATGGGGGATAAATTCAAGTAAGTTGTGATGTGATATCATGATTCTCTAAGTAATGTATTCTATAATTTTTAGCTTCTGGGGTGTAAATGAATATCATACGCATGCGGTTAACTTAAAATGACTTGGGGCATGGGTTTCAGTCAATTTCAATCGCAGCTTCCACACCTAGCAATTGTCGGTTTAACTTTGATGATTATTCAATACCATGTTTTCGGATATGTGATGTTTAAATTCCTTTGTTTTGGTTAAGAAAGTTTGGACGTTTTTGCTGTAATCTGGGTTCGACGCACGTAATCCATTAATACCCAACTTGTAAACGATTGCTAAGTTGGGCTTACTAAATGGGCTCATTGAAATTTGCTGTGGAGATTCACTCTTTGCAGCTTATGGGTTTAGTAATTTTTGGGCCTCCTGTTGGACCAGGCCTAGATGAGAAACAAATTGAAAGCATTGGTTCATTTAAATTCATACTTTAAATTCAGCTTAATCTAGGAATAAATGCCAGTCTCTTGAGTTTTTTTTATTGGTAAGCCCTTTAGATAATTTGAGGCGAGCTATTAGCCAAGTCACAATTTATGGCCCTCTATTAATTTCTTATGATTTGACTATAAAATAACGGATGTCCGTAGTTTGCTTTAGGCCCGTTTAATATACCACTGTGATTGTGTATACGTTCGCATAACATAATTACGATTCTAAAACTAATTCGGAGTACGTGTTCGTGCAACTTCGGCCAAACTTTCTTAGTAATAATAAGCGTTATTAATTGTGGACACGTTAGCGTGACATAATTTTTGACGGGCCAAACAAATGGGTACACGTACGCGTGACTCGTTTCGAGATAAGTTTCTTATTTAAAAAGCGGTAGAAGGTAAATGCACCTAGGTTCTAAAATCAGTAATTAAACAATTTGTAATAAGCCAAGTATGATCAAAGCGACCGTGTTAGAACCACGGAACTCGGGAATGCCTAACACCTTCTCCCGAGTTAACAGAATTCCTTACCCGGATTTTCTGTTTTCGCAGACTGCAGTACAGAGTCAATCTTTTCCTTGATTCGGGATTCGAATCGGTGACTTTGGGACACTACGAATTATCCCAAGTGGCGACTCTGAATCTTTAAATAAACAAATCCCGTTTCGATTGTCCTTTAATTGGAAACACTCCCTTGTATTTATACCCTTTACGAGGTGTAGGTAAAAATGAGGTGTGATACTAGGAACTCGTAATGCCCATATCGAGTTCAAAAAGCTGTCTTAGGGATATCAGATGCCCTAATCTTCAACTGATGGTATCTAGATCTCAAATCAATCTTCGAAAACACCTTAGAACCCTAAAGCTGATCAAATAAATCATCAATCCTCGGCAATGGATACTTGTTCTTGATGGTGACTTTGTTCAACTACCGATAGTCTATGCACATCCTCATCGACCCATCCTTCTTCTTTACAAATAACACCGGCTCACCCCAAGGCGAGACACTAGGTCTAATAAAGCCTTTATCAAGCAGATCTTGCAGCTGCTCCTTCAATTCTTTCAACTCTGGCAGGGCCATACGATATGGCAGAATAGAAATGGGTTGAGTGCCCGGAGCCAAATCAATGCAAAAGTTAATATCCCTGTCGGGTGGCATCCCTGGCAGGTCTGCAGGAAACACCTCTGGAAACTCCCAAACAACTGGCACAGAATCCATAGAAGGAACCTCAGCACTCAAATCACGAACATAAGCAAAATAAGCCAAACACCCATTCTCAACCATACGCCGAGCCTTCATATAAGAGATAACCTTGCTGGCAGAATGATCAGGAGTCCCTCTCCACTCTAATCGAGGCAACTCTGGCAATGCTAAGGTTACGATCTTGGCGTAACAATCCAATATAGCATGATAAGGTGATAGCCAATCCATTCCCAAAATGACATCAAAATCAACCATATCGATAAGTAGGAGATCTACGCTAGTCTCAAGACCCCTAATAATAACCACACACGAGCGATAGACACGATCTACAATAATAGAATCCCCCACCGGTGTTTACACATATATGGGAGCACTCAAAGAATCATGAGGCACAACCAAATATGAAGCAAAATAAGAAGACACATAGGAGTATGTAGACCCTAGATCAAACAGAACTGAAGCATCTCTAATACAAACCAAAACAATACCTGTGATAACAGCATCAGAGGACTCAGCCTTAGGCCTCACTGGGAAAGCATAACATCGGGGCTGGCCCCACCACTCTGAACTATATCTCTGGGATGACCTCCTATTGGCTGGCCTCCACATCTAACAACCTGACCTCCACCTCTAGTGGGCTAACCCCTACCTCGGGCTCCCTGACCCCTACCTCTAGCTGGCTGAGCAGCAGGTGCCAGGATCATGGCACGAGAACCCTGCTGTTGTTGTTAAACACCCACTAATCTCTGACAGGTCCTTCGGATGTGCCCATACTCACCATACTCAAAGCATCCATATGAATACCGCATCTGAGGAAACTGAGACTAACCCTGATAGGCCAGCTGACCGCGATAATAACTCTGAAAAGGAGGTGCTCTAATAGGAGCTGGTGGTACACTATAAGTTGGCTGCCTCGAAGGAGGTACATAAGGACCACGACCCCCTGAAGCTCCATGGGATGTCTGAAGTGCTGAATGAAACGGCCTAGGAGAATGGCCCCCTACCAAAAGTACCTCGACCTCTAGATGAGGTCCCACTGAATCCACCGGAATGAAACATCCTCTTGTTAGACCCCTGACCATTCCCCTGTGATAGAACCAGTCTGGCCACATTGGCTGCATCCTGGAAAGAAATCTCACTCCGTAACTCCTTTGCCATCTACAATCTGATAGGCTAAGCAAGTCCCTCAATAAACCTCCTCACCCCTCTCTCTCTCTCGGGGGGAAGTATAGGAAGAGCATGACGGGCTAAGTCAACAAATCTGGTCTCGTATTGAGTGACAGTCATAGAACCCTGCTGAAGGCACTTGAACTACCTCTGATAGTCCTTTCTCTGAGTGATAGGAAGGAACTCCTCCAAAAATAGCTGAGAGAACTAATCCCAAGTCAAAGCAAGTGACCCAGCTGGTCTAGCCAAATAAAAATACCTCCAGCATTTCTTGGCGGAACTTGACAAACGAAAAGCAACAAAGTCGACCCTAATGGTCTCCACTACCCCCTTGTTCCACAACACCTCATGACAACTGTCCAGATAGTCCTAGGGATCCTCTGAAGATGTACCGCCATAAGTAGTGGTGAAAATCTTGGTAAACCTATCCAATCTCCACAAGTCCTCAGAAGACATAGCTGATCTGTTGTCGGTCTGTGCTACAACACCCGGCGGAACTACCCCAACTGGTTGAGCTGCTAGAGTCTAAAATTGGGGAGCTACCTTCTCCGAAGTGTGGTAGTGGGAGTCTGTGCTCCTCCCCTAGCCCAGGAGATGGCTGGGGCTATAGGGAATGTACCAGTCTTAGTAATACTCTCCATAAGGCCCACTAGATGGAACAAAGCATCATGAAGTACCGGTGTAGCTATGAACCCCTCTGGAACTTGAGCTTGTCTTGCTGGAACGGTCTAGGCCGAAGCCTCCTCATCAAACTCTACCCGAAGCTCCGCCGCAGGTATTGCTGCTCAAGCTCTAGGCTGAGCCCTTCCCTTACCTCAGCCTCTAACACGGCCTTGGCCTCGTCCTTTGACCCTTGTAGGAGCTGCCACTGGGGGCTCGGGCTGCTGATCAGCTGATGAAGCAGTACGTATTCTCACCATCTGCGAAAGAACAGAGTAGAGAGTTCAATTAGCATTGAGAGATCAAACTGCACGACAGATATGAATAGAAGTGAAATTATTCCTAACTCTATAACCTAAGCACACACATCTCTGTACCGATCCCTCAGACTCTACTAAGCTTGTTCGTGAATTGTGAGACCTAGACAACCTAGTTCTCTGATACCAACTTGTCATGACCCGAATTTCCCACCGTTGGGACGTGATGACGCCTAACATTGCACTCGCGAGGCAAGCAAACGTTATAGAATATTTCACCTTTTTTCCTTTATTCTTTTATAATTAAAATTTAACAAAAACTAAATCAGCGGAAATAAAAATTGAAGTACATGATTTAACTGATTAGTTATATACTACAAACAAAAGCCGAAATAGATACCACCCAGAAAGTGGTGTCACAACTCACGAACATTCTATGAATACTACAAGTAATAGTTTGAGAGAAAATACATCTGTCTCGAAGAAAGTAAAACAAAAATGAAGTAAAGATAGGTGGGGATGCCAGGACGCCTACCGGACTACCTTGGGTCTCCTTAGTGAAGTATCAACAACCGACCTCTCGATCAGCTACTACCAGCTCCGAAATCTGCACAGAAAGTGTAGAGTGCAGTATCAGTACAGCTGACCCCATGTACTGGTAAGTTCCGAGCCTAACCTCGACGAAGGAGTGATGAGGCTACGGCGGGGCATAAACAATATATATCCTATAGCAGTTTATAATAGGGCAAAAAGAAGATACAAAATGAAATATGATAGTAACTTGCATTACATAAATACGGAACCCAGTCATCCTTCTAATACTTAGCTATAACCAACCCTTAAGAGAGTTTTAACACCACAACAATGAATCTCAACAGAAGAAGAAGTACATAAACAATAGTTGATGCGGCGCGCATCCCAATCCCACCATATAATCAGTAACAATATGAGCATTTACCCTTATTACTCCTTGTTGCAGCGTGCAACCCGATCCCACCAGTCTACCCTTATTACTCCTCAATATATCACCCTTATTTCTCCTATTGCGGCACGCAACCCGATCCCACCTGTCCACCCTTATTACTCCTTGTTGCGGTGTGCAACCCGATCCCACCAGACAATTACATTTCACTCTTATTCCTCCTGTTGCGGCGTGCAACCTGATCCCAACATATCAGTACCAATCACAAAATAAGAACAAGTATTTCACAATTTAGTTCAAATCCCTCCACAACATTTATGCTTCAAATCATACCAACGGGGAATCTATACCATTATGAAACTTCAACAGTTAATACTACACAATGAGGCCAACTAAAGTGTACCATGAAGCATCATTAAACCCACATAAACCAACAGTATAATATAATGAAATTACAAAACAATTAATACATTCAATAGATAAAACAACTTTTAACAAGAAGTAATTAGACATGGAAGCATGAATAAGCAAGTAACATTTAAGACAAGAAAGCAATATATAAGGAAACGGGTAAGGGAACAAGCTAACAGATAATTTGGTGGCGTATAGGTACTCCTTACCACACCTATACGCCACACACATGAAATTTCACATAGGAAATAAGTCGGGGATCCCTAATCCCTCAAGTCAAAGTTAGACCAAACACTTACCTCAAGCCAACGAGTATTTCAAAGCTCAAAGGATGCTTTCCCTCTCGATTCCACCTCCAATCCACTCGTATCTAACCATAATTAACTTAATAACATCAATTAACGTTAAAGAAACCAATTCTAATGCATAATTATAGATTTCCCAATATTTTCTCCAAAAATTCAAAAATCGACCCCGGGCCAGCTTGGTCAAAACTCAAAATTCGGACCAAAACCCGATTACCCATTCAACCCCAAGCCCGTATATACAATTGGTTTTGGAATACGACCTCAATTTGAGGTCTAAATCCCCCAATTTTTAAATTCCTAAGTTTTACCCAAAAACACCCAATTTCACTATGAAAAACCCTAGATTCTAGGATAAAATTTTGTAAAACGATGAAATAGATTGAGCGAAATGAGTTAATAATTATTTACCTATGATATGGGGATGAACTTGCCCTAGAAAAATTGCCTCTTGAAGTTTATGTTTTGAAAAATGGGAGAATGAATGAAAAATCCCGTCTAAGACCCCTTTTACTCAGTTGCAGATGTCGCAATTGCGACCCGAGCTTTGCAAATGCGAAGCTCGCAAATGCGAAGTTCCCCACACTTCTGCTGCATTCGCAATTATGAAGGTAATGATCGCAATTGCAATCAGGGACCACCGAAAATGCGACGAAAAGATCGCATTTGCGATCACACCCCTTCCCATACTCTCTTAGCAATTGCGAAGATATGTTCGCATTTGCGAACTTTGCTAGCCTAGGCCCTATTTGAAATTACGATAAAGACCTCACAATTTCCATGCATGTTTTGCTCGTATTTGCGAAGCCTAATCTTGCAATTGCGAGATCAGAGGCCTGCAACAGATACCAGTTACACCAACAATTCTCTAAGTTCCAAAATCACTCCATAGCCTATCCAAAACTCACTCGAGCCCCCGGGTATGCAAACCAAACATGCACACAAGTCTTAAAACATCATACAAACTTGCTCGCATGATCAAATCACCAATATAACACCCTGAACTACGAATTCAACACCAAAACACAAGAAATTTTCAAAATAGTTTCAAAGCTTTTATTTTCTCAACCAAAGGTCCGAATCACATCTAATCACTTCTGTTTTCCACTAAATTCCATAGATAAGGTTTAAATATCATAATAGACCTATACTGGACTCCGGAACCAAAATACGGACCCAATACCAGCAAGATCAAATCTTCTAAATTATTGCATTTTCAGTCTTATCAATTTCTTTCAATAATTCATATCTCTGGCTAGGGACCTTGGAATTTGATTTCGGACTTACGCCCAGGACGTATATTTTACTACGAATCCTCCGATACCATAGGAACATGGGTCCGAATCCGTTTACCCAAAATGTAGACCGAAGTCGACTAAAATCAACTTTTAAAGGCAAAAATTATTATTTTATCGAATTTTCGCATAAAGGATTTCCAGAATCTTGCCCAGACTGTGCAAGCAAATCGAGGAAATATAAAATGAGGTTTTAAGGCCTCGGAATATGGAATCGAATTCTAAAATAGAAGATAAACTTTTGGGTCATCACAGTCATGGAATGGCATTTTCAATATTTCTATAAAGGTAAAAATTCTCGTTATCACATTACCATGCTTATATTATAGTAAGATATATACGTGCACAAATTGCACTTAGGATGCGGTACTTTAGGACCAAGAATTATATATGCTTTAAGCGATCTAAATCCTTCAGGGATTTTCATATAAGCCATATAAATAGACTTTAGATGCATATCGAGTTTTTATGTCATGTCGACATATAAAATATATGAAAGTGATTGCATAAACCTATTGACTTTATACTTTTGAGTGTTTGAACTATATGTCCTTCATATGAAACCAATTCTATTTGAATTGTGTCTCTTCCATTTGGCCAATATTTTTGTGTCTGTATTCGACAGAATTAAGATCCCCATCATTACTTAGCGCTATCATAGATGTCGTCGACGAACAGTTTATATCGGTTCCAATATTTTTTTCATAGAGACATAACATAGAAATATATTCAATCATTTCAGGTACTTGAACCTCTCCTAAGGTTTTATGAAATGTTATATCATGTGATCTTCTAGATTACTTGCCTCCTTTTTATGATCATTTTGATAATTTGCTCATCTTCTTGATCAAGAATTTTATTTGAAGTCGATTTGTCTATACACTTTAAGCGTATCATAGACTTTGTCCTTCTAAGACTTATTCTAATATGAGCATTTGCAGTGAGAATATAGTTACTTTCTATGGTAAGCAAATGCGTTTATCTTCCTTTGCAATATATTGCGGATGAATTCTCTTTGTATGAACTTCAAGTTCATATTATGTTATTTGAGAATCTGAATGTATAAATGATAATTCATTCCACGTAACATTTTCTCAAATGTTTATCATCTCTCCCCCTCATGTTATAAAAAATAACTTGTTTCCTCAACTTTGGAAACCCACCTTTGTGCGTTACGGTGTTAATCAAAATATACACCGTACATTAATAATAATAAGATGGAATTATTTGGTTCCTGACCCTGAACCAACTGTGAGGGGAGAATGTAATATACTTTCATGTATAACATATAACAAACTGATATAGATAACTTTATTCTCATAAGCAATATTTTAGCTATTAAGTGGAGGCACTCAATAAATCGTTTTGACAAACCAACCATTATATAAACCAACTTATTAAGATGAACTGTCTTGAATAGAAAATATGGAAATTATGCTCAAAATTAAATTATTGAGCAAGTTACCTCGAAAATATAATGTTGCGGGTTAATAATAATCGCACATGTAACCATCTCATAGATGCATATTATGTGGTATACATGGCAGGTGAATGGACCCATATTCACCATTGATATTTCTAGCATTCATGTGATTCAATCCCAATTTTAGTTGGTCTATTAATTGATGAGAATAAATAACATAAGATAATTAGTAAAGAAATTTATAGTTCTTTAATTTAACCATGTAAATTCGCTTTTATTTTTGCACATCAAGCTTAAATCAAGATTGCTCAATGAGTCATGCTTGATAAAACTGTCTGTATCAGTAAACTTCAGGTTTACATCATGATATGTTCAATTGTTAATTAAACTCTAGTTTACTATAACATGGATTTTTATAACTATAAACATTCAGTTTACAGTGTCATGTAATTTTACCATATTTTTATTTGTACAGTACAAATCAGGCAATAAAGCGGGTAATTGTTATATACATATTACCTTGCTATAGTTGTAGTAATTTAAAGTGTAACGATACGGCTGGTCGTTTTGAGATTTTAGCCCCGTTCTCCCGTTTTCTGCTTCTTTTGTCATCTACAGCTGTTATGTGACTTATCAGGTTAGTTGGTTCGAGTTTGGAGTAATTTCGGCGTGAATTGAGACACTTCTTAATTGAAAGCTTAAGTTGGAAAAGTTGACTGGATGTTGACTTGTGTGTAAACGACCTCGGATTTAAATTTTTGATGATTCTGTTAGCTCCGTTAGGTGATTTTGGACTTAGGAGCGTGTCTAGATTGTGATTTGGAGGCATGTAGTAGAATTAGGCTTGAATTGGCAAAAGTTGAAATTTTGGAAAGTTTGACTGAGGGTGGACTTTTTGATATTGGGGTCGGATCAGATTTTTGCAAGTTGGAGTAAGTTTGTGGTGTCATTTATGACTTGTGTGCAAAATTTGAGATTAATTAGTGATTTGATAGGTTCCGGCGTCGTTGGTAGAATTTGGAAATTTCAAAGTTCATTAGGCTTGAATTCGTGTGTAATTCGTGTTTTTGATGTCGTTTGAGGTGATTTGAGGGTTCGACTAAGTCCGTATGATGTTTTGGGACTTGGTGGTATGCTTGGTGGAGGTCCCGAGAGCCCCGAGATGATTTTAGGTGGTTAACGGACTTGGTTTTGAATTGGTGAAGCAGCTGAAGTGCTACTGCTATTGGTGTAACCACACCTGCGGAGTGGGCACTGTAGGTGCGAGCCCGCAGAAGCGGGGCATGAATCGCAGAAGCGGCCAAGGAAGAGTTGAGCAGAGGTCGCAGGTGCGAAGACTATCCCGCACCTGCGATATGCGCAGATGGAATCTAGTACTCGCAGAAGCAGAGGCAGCTGGATAAGTGACTTCTATAGAAGTAGGAATTTAACCGCAGAAGCGAAAAAATGGCCGCAGGTGCGAAAACCCTAAGAAGAAGGTTTAAAAACAAGGGTTCGCGATTTTAGTCTCATTCCAACATTTTGAACTCAGACTTAGACATTTTGGAGGGGATTATTGAGGTATGCTTGTTGTACTCGTTTTTTATTATAAATCTTGTTTTCCCATTATTTTTCCCACATAGATTGTGTGGTGTTGAGGTGAAATTTGGGGGTTTGAGGCTAGGAATTTGGAGAATGAGTTTTGGGAATTTGAATGGATATTTTGTGTTGGATTTTGATAAATTAGGTATAGTTAGACTCGTGAGTGAATGGGCTTTCGCGTTTTGTAATTTTTGTCGAATTTTGATACGTGGACCCGGTGGCCAGGTTTAAGTCGATTTCGGATTTTGGCTATAATTTAGTAATCGTTTTGTGGAATTGATCCCTTTAGCCTATATTAATTATATTGTAATGCTTGTCGCTAGATTCAGGATGTTTGGAGACCGATTTGAAAGACAAAGGTATTTTGGAGTAGAGTTTTGCCCAAATTGAGTTAAGTAATACTTTCAAACTTGGTTCTAAGGGATCGAAATCCTGAATTATGTGTTATATGATTGGTATTGAGGTGACGCACGTGCCAAGTGACAGACGTGCGAGCCTGCACCATGAGAATTGTGGCCTGGTTGATTCCATGGCACCGTATAGAGATACTATCTTGTTGATATCCGTGTTTTCAGCATGTGATAAAGTAATTGAGTTGTCAATCATGCTAGATATCATGTTTAGGCTTTATGCCGGTATCGTTGGGACCCATAGTGGTCTTTTTCTTACTGTCACCTTACTGATTTCATTGATATTTCGTACTCAGTCATATTCATGCATTTCATATCATATCTTTGTCTCAATTGTTATTTATTTATACATTATATTATTATTTCGGGCTAGTTTTCATGACATTGTGATCCCGTGAGTGAGACTTGAGAGATTGATAACTGAGTGAGGCCAAGAGCTTGATTATGAGTGACAGTTATGGGATCGGGCTGCACGCCGTAGTGATTATATTGATGTTATGATAACGCTTGGGCTATAGGAGCCCCTCTGAAATTTGTACATACCCCCAGTGAGCGCGGTTGATATTATTGAGGGATGGATCTTCCCTGGACATGGATCTTGTCCGAAGTACTAGATACCTGGACATGGATCTTCTCTACAGGGATGGATTGGCCTTCCTCAGTACTGGGTGACTAATGGTCAATGATGTATATATTCCGAGATGAATCTTTCCTGGGCCGTATGGGCAATATGCAGTACCAAATGTTTGAGCATTTGAGAGTGTAAGTACACGGGGCTAACAGCATGGTGCATCACATATAGAATGTGCATTGGCATGTAGAAATAGAAGAGTAATTCTTCACATTATTTAGATCTGATCTATTTCACCGTTTAAGCAATCTATTTAATTTAAAAGCATGCCTACATTTCTGCACTGTTATTTTCTATTGTTAACTGTACTGGTTGAGATCGTCACTACTTTTCAGTCCAAAGGTTGGACATGTTACTTACTGAATTGGATGTACTCTGTTACTCCCTGATAATAGGCGAAATCTAGGTGATTTAGCTATTGTTTATGCTTCCGCTTGATTATATTCCAATGACATATTATGGTTAATTGATGAAAAATAGGCTTTAATTGTGATATGTATACATTGCAGGACGAGGAGCCTGTATGATGCTTTCAAGAGGATATTGGAATGATTTATGAGCAAGAACAACCCCTCGTAGTTGAGTGCGCGCAAGGACGAGATGAAAAAATGGATGAAATCAAGCTCCAGGTGCGCGAAGAAACACGCGAAGGTGCGCAAGAGTTCATGCATAAGAAAGGCCGAGGCAGAATCATGCACGAAGAAATGCACGAAGTTATTCGCGAGCTCGCGCTTGTCCGGTCCGGAAAAACATTATTTAGGGGTAAAATTGGAAATCTGGAGAGAAACCCACTTAACCTATATAAAGTCAAGCTCGCCCAAGGTTAAATGATGAAGGGTTTTCATAGTTTAGTGCAAGAAATAGAGAGGCAAGAGGCAAGGAGGAGTTTTGACCATCAAGTTCTTCTTTTCTTCTCTTGTTTTTGCTATTTTGTGATGAAATTGAACTTATTTGGGATGAACACTAGTATGAGTGACTAATACCCATTGTTCTGGGGTCATGGGTAAAATATGAATGTTGTTGTTTGGAGTTTAATTTGACAAAGTGGGTTTATCATGTTGGGTTGTTTATTTAATTCTGCGTTCAATTATTTTGATGAGTAGCTAACAGTGAAATACTATTTACGAATCTTTAGTTGAACTCGAAAGTGGGAACTTTAGATTGCATATAGAATTAAATAGAGCAAGTTCTTGAACCTGGGTCTCGAGGAACGGATTCGCAATTGGGATAGACATATACCCAATTGCCTTGCTTGGTTGAAATACAGGAATTGTAAATGCGTTCTTGTTAATCTTAATTCCATAAACATGTAGGCATTGAGTTGTCTTTAATAGGCGAGTAAGAGCTCGACAGATTCTTATGAGTAATATCAACCCTGTCAATCAATAACCCAGATAAATTGATTAGTCATTCTAAGCCAAGAACACAACACGATTGTTAACTATGCCCGTGACCCTGGAATATCCTATCCTACTGTTTGTTACTCGAAATTGCTATTCGTTTGGTTACTTGCTTTAGTTAGATTAATTCTTTATAGTTTAAGTAGTAAAACAATTACATCTCTCTTTTGTGAACAATCTCTTGGGTCGATACAGAAATTGGGTTTGAAGCAGTCAACAATTAATCATAAGTCTTCGTGGGAACGATACTCTGCTCACTACTCTATTACTTGACGATCACGTGCACTTGTGTGAGTGTTTTTGGTCGCAACAAGTTTTTGGCATCATTGCCGGGGACTTAGAAATTAGCTACTTGACTGAATTGAGCTTTTATTATTTATTTATTCGAGTTTTAACTCTCAGTTCACTTTGTTTGTGCTAATACATGAGTCTCTATTGAATGCGAAGAAGTAGAAGCGCAAACAATCTCCTTCCTCTCGATCCCGAAATTGAATGAACACTTCACAAATTGAGGAGGGAGGTGGACTCTAGAACTAGAATTGAAAGAGAGTTGGACATCGTAGTTCAACCACGACCAATTGAGATGGCAGGTAATGAGGAACGCGCGGTGATTGAAGCCACAAGGCCCAGTATGGCTATTATGACTCAGGCTATTGTGAAGCCTGACATCACTGGGCACTTTGAGCTGAAACAATACATGGTGTAGCTGATCCAATCCATAGGGCTGTTTGTGGGTTTACCTCATGAAGACCCGCAAAGGCACATTCAGAATTTCTTGGAAATTACGGATACCTACAACTATCCGAACGTTTCTAAGGACTATGTCAGGCTGACACTTTTCCCCTTTTCACTGATTGGGGAAGCTAAAGAGTGGTTGAATAAAGAGCCAGCAAATTCAATCCGCACTTGGGATGATCTGGCGAGGAAATTCTTAATCAAGTTTTTCCCCACTAAGAAAACAAAGGTATTGAGGAGTCAAATTCTTGGGTTTGAACAACGAGCTGGCGAGACACTGCATCAAGCATGGGAAAGGTACAAGAAGATGCTCAGAGACTGTCCTCATCATTGCCAGATGGACGAGGTATTGGGTCACACTTTTGTAGATGGGTTAGATGATGCTTCAAAGATGAATCTTGATTTATCTTGTGGGGGTAGTTGCATGGCCAGACCGTACAGTGAAATCCAAATCTTGCTGAATAACTTCACTGCTAATGATAATAACTGGCAAGGTGAGGGTGATTCACGAAAGGCAGTTAAGCAAAAATCAGCTGGGTTACTTGAGTTAGACGAAGTGTCAGCCATGAGAGCCGATAATGCAAAGCTGGCCAATCAGATGACTAGGATGACAATGCAACAACCACAGACAATGCAACACGTACAACAAACGACTATTTGCTGCGAACTCTGTGACGACAGTCATATGAGTGATATGTGCCCCATGAATCCAAAATCCATCTATTATGTGGGGCAACAGAACAGAGGTCCACCAAATCAGCATGCACAATACGAGAATTCTTACAATCCAAATTGGAGGAATCATCCCAACTTCTCATGGGGTGGAAATCAGCAGAATCAGAATCAGCATAGACCCCAAGGGAATTTCAATCAGCCTCAGAGACCACCCCAACAAATGGAAGAGAGTACCAATGATCTGCTAAAGAAGTTGTTGATCGACAATCAACAACTCAGGACCGACTTCATAAATCTTGAAAGGCAAATGGGGCAGTTAGCAACAAATCAAAACACTAGACCTGTAGGCGCCCTCCCCAGTGATACAGAAAAGAACCCTCAAGTGAATGCAGTTACACTTAGAAACGGGAGGGAGCTAGAGGAAGTTCCAAAGAAAAAGAAAGACAAGCCCATACCTGAGGGAGAGTTGATCCCTAAAGTGACCCAAGAGCCAAATAATGCTACTGAAATTTCAGAGCTAGTAGAGGCCCTAAGACCACCACCACCTTTTTCCCCAGAAATTGTAGAAAAAGAATTATGATCACATGTTCACAAAATTCCTCTCTATGTTGAGCCAGGTTCAATTGAATATCCCACTTGTTGATGTGCTTCGTGAAATTCCAAAGTATGCTAAATACATAAAAGATATAGTGGCTCACAAGAGAAGATTAACTGATTTTGAGACAGTGGCACTTACTGAGGAGTGCATTTCAAGGGTCCAAAATAAGCTCCCTCAAAAGCTTAAGGATCCTGACAGCTTCACGATTCCTGTGCGCATTGGCAATATTGATGTGGGTCATGCTCTTTGCGATTTGGGGGAGAGCATAAATCTAATACCCCTGTCCTTATTCAAGCAATTGGGCCTGGGAGCTCAAATGCCCAATATTGTGATGTTACAGGTGGCTGACAGATCAATAGCACACCCTGAAGGGGTGATTGAAGATGTGTTGCTGCAGATTGGGAAATTCATCTTCCCTGCTGATTTCATTATCCTCGATTATGAGGCTGACGAACTGGTTCCAATTATATTGGGGCGACCTCTCTTAGCTACTGGTGATGCAATTATCAAAGTAAGAGAGGGAAAGATGATTTTGAGGGTAGATGACGAGGAAGCAATTTTTAATGTCTACAGAGCAATCCAACTTCCTCGCCACTATGAGGAGCTCTCAATGATATCTATTGTTAAGGCCGATAAGCAGATTCATTATCTGAGTGTATATCTAGACGATTCTCTAGAGAAAACACTTATGTTGCTTGATTTCCTAGGGGTTGATGAGGAGGTTGAGGAGATAATGCACATCCTTGATACATCTTGTGCATACCTGCAAGGGACACACCCCTTCGAGCCTTTGAATAGACCAGAGGGGCCTCCTCCAAAGCTGTCAATTGAGGAAGCCCCAAAATTGGAACTTAAACCCCTTCCACCTCACTTGCAATATGCATATTTGGGTGACTCTGACACTTTACCTGTTATTGTCTCGTCTGACTTGTCTAAATTGCAGGAAGAAAAGCTGTTGAGAGTGCTACGTGAGCACAAGCGAGCACTTGGGTGGACTATGTCTGACATTAAGGGCATTAGTCCAGCCTTCTGCATGAACAAAATCCTCATGGAGGAAGGACACAAGCCCAGTGTAGAGCAACAACGCCGACTCAATCCAATCATGAAAGAGGTGGTAAGAAAAGAAGTGATTAAGTGGCTCGATGCAAGTATTGTATTTCCTATCTCAGAAAGCAAATGGGTAAGCCCCGTCCAATGTGTACCCAAGAAAGGGGGGATGACTGTAGTAGTTAATGAGAATAATGATTTAATACCTACAAGAACTGTCACCGGGTGGAGAATTTGCATTGATTATAGAAAATTGAACAATGCCACCCGGAAGGACCACTTTCCCCTCCCTTTATTGACCAAATGCTTGATAGATTAGCTGGCCAGGAGTACTACTGCTTCTTAGATGGTTACTCGGGGTATAATCAGAATGCTATAGCCCTAGAGGACCAAGAGAAGACCACTTTTACGTGTCCTTATGGCACGTATGCATTCAAGCGAATGCCCTTGGTCTTTGTAATGCACCTGTGACTTTTCAAAGGTGTATGATGGCCATTTTTACTGACATGGTTGAGAGGTTTGTGGAAGTGTTCATGGACGATATTTCTGTTTTTGGATGTTCTTTTGATAACTGTTTGATGAACCTTGATAAAGTACTTACTAGGTGTGAAGAAACTAACTTGGTGCTAAACTGGGAAAAGTGCCATTTCATGGGACGTGAAGGTATAGTCCTGGGGCACAAAGTGTCCACAGATGGTTTGCAGGTGGACAAGGCAAAGGTGGAAGCGATTGAAAAATTGCCTCCACCGATATCTGTTAAAGGCATTCGCAGTTTCTTGTGCCATGCAGGTTTTTATCGTCGTTTCATTAAAGATTTCTTGAAAATTTCCTCTCCCTTGTGCAGGTTGCTTGAAAAAGATGTCGCCTTCAAATTTGATGATGTCTGTCTGAAGGCATTCGAGGAGCTGAAAGGAAGGTTGGTTACTGCACCAATCATAATTGCTCCGGATTGGGAGCAACCATTTGAGTTGATATGCGATGCGAGCGACTTGGCTGTTGGTGCTGTCTTGGGGCAAAGGAGAAATAAGATATTCCACTCCATCTACTATGCGAGAAAAACTCTGAATCCAGCTCAGATGAACTACACCGTCACTGAAAAAGAGTTGCTTGCAGTGGTGTGGGCATTTGACAAGTTCAGGTCATATCTTGTGGGGACCAAAGTCATCATCTACACAGATCATTCAGCTATCAGATACCTATTTAAGAAGAAGGACGCCAAGCCGAGACTGATTTGGTGGGTCCTGCTCTTGCAGTAGTTTGATTTAGAGATCTGAGATCGCAAAGGAACAGAGAACCAAGTGGCTGATCACTTGTCCAGGTTAGAAAATCGGAACCATGTGGCTGAAGGGGGTGCAATCAAAGAAACATTCCCTGATGAGCAATTATTGGCAATCACCTCAAGCACAGCCCCGTGGTATGCAGATTATGTGAACTTTATTGCAAGTGGGGTGACACCACCAGAATTGACACCAGACAATAGACGAAGGTTCTTGCATGATTTGAGGCTCTACATGTGGGATGAACCATTCTTATATAGGCTATGTGCATATCAGTTGATACAGAGATGTGTTCCTGAGGAGGAGATGAGTTCCATACTTCCTAGTTGTCACGCCTCGTCATACGGAGGTCATCACGGTGGAGACAGGACCGCCCAAAAAGTGCTACAATCAGGTTTCTATTGGCTAAAATTGTTTAGGGATGCACACGCCTTTGTTAAAATGTGTGACAGGTGCCAAAGAACCGGGACGATCACTAAGAAGCACGAGATGCCACTACAAAACATCCTGGTAGTGGAGCTTTTCGATGTTTGGGGAATTGAATTCATGGGACCTTTTCCATACTCGAACGGCCATAGATACATCTTGGTGGAAGTTGATTATGTGTAAGTGGGTGGAGGCCATTTCTCTTCCCTCTAATGATGCAAAGGTGGTGGTAAGCTTAGTCAAGAAGCATATCTTCACATGCTTTGGAACTCCCAGAGTGTTGATCAGCGATGGAGGTACACATTTCTGCAACAAACTGTTAAACAATGTCCTTGCAAAGTATGGGGTCAAGCATAATGTCTCCACTGCCTATCACCCACAGATGAGTGGTCAAGTGGAGGTTTTAAACAGAGAGGTAAAGCAAATTCTTGAGAAAACAGTAAGTGCAAATAGAAAAGATTGGGCCGGAAAGTTAGACGATGCATTGTGGGCGTATCGAACAACATACAAAACTCCCATAGGTGCTTCTCCTTATAGATTGGTGTATGGGAAGGCATGTCACTTGCCCGTCGAACTTGAGCACAAGGCCTATTGGGAAATAAAGAAGCTGAACATGGATGGGGATGTAGCTGGAGAGAAGAGGTTGCTGCAACTCGATGAGCTCGAGGAGTTTCGATTACATGCATTTGAGAATGCCAAATTGTATAAAGAGAAGACTAAGAGGTGGCATGACAAGCACATTCAACATCGAGAGTTCGAGCCAGGGAAAGAAGTTCTGTTGTTCAATTCGAGGTTGAAGCTTTTCCCCAGAAAGCTTAAATCTCGTTGGTCGGTCCCTTTTGTTGTGGTAAGCATGAAGCCTCATGGAGCCGTGGAGTTGAGAGATATGAGTTCAACTAGTACTTTCTTGGTGAACGGTCAACGGATAAAACACTACTGGGGTGGTGACTTTGCACGTCACAAGACCTCAGTGGACTTGAAGGATGCTTGAGAACATGTTGAGTCGTGCCGCAACGTTAAATCAAGCGCTGGATGGGAGGCAACCCATTGAACTGTTGTAACTGTCATGCCACGACGTTAAATAAGGCGCTGGTTGGGAGGCAACCCAACGATAGTAGTAGTGTTTGAGTTTGAGCTTTAACTTACTAACAAATGCAGGCGACGAAGGGCGGGTGAAAGGACCATCAACTAGGAGCAAACCAGGTGAAAATAAATGCAAAAATAAACGCCCAGGAGCACGATTTCGCGCACACTTCACGCACAAGTTCGCACGACTGGACGAACCATTCTGCCTGGAACTCAACAGCACCGCGCGAAGAAACGCGCGAGCTCCAAAACTTTGCGCACAAGTTCGCGCGCCTGGGCGGACCATTCTGCCTAGAACTTTTCAGGCGTTTTGTTTTTCTTTTTAGTTTTGGTTTTTCTTTTTTTATTTTTTTTATTTTTGTAGTTTAATTGGTTATTCATTTTAGACACAATTACCCCCCCCCCCTTCTATTAAACAAAACCCAAATCCCCTCTTCCAAACTCTCCCAACTCCCTAAAAAACACCAAATTCCAGCACCCCTGCCCCCATCCCCCTCTCTCACAATTTTTAACAGGGTATGAGCCCTAGTTGTAGTTTTCTTTCTTTTTCTCTTTCTACTTTCAGATTTTTTTTATGTTGTATCTTATGCCATTAGTGTAGATGTGTTTTGTGATTTGGTGTTCAAACTTGGTGAAATATGTTTTGGGGTTAGTTTGTTGTAAGTGTGGGGTGGGTAGCACTTGATTTGGGTTCTGGATGAGCTTTTGTGGGGGGCCCTTGTTGCAAGACACTTAGAAAAGAGTTGTGAGAGCCTATGCCCACAAGGTGTTTGTGGAAAGGCCTCAATGAGCATGATTATGTATTTGTGACCAATTTTGCGTGTGAAGTTTGAGTAACCACATTAAGTCACACTAATTTTGTTGGGCTGAGCTAATGTGTCCACATTTTGCAGGTATTATGGCACCATCGAAAAAGTGCCAATCCACGGGTCCATCCTCAAGCTGCCAAAGGGCAGCTCCTGCACATCCCTATGACAGCAACAAATTTGTCTCCCCTGAGGCTCAGACCCGTTTTACAGAGAAGGATACCAAGAAGCCAATTCCGAAGAGGGGCATTGACATCAAAAAGGTCAAGGAACGATGCCACCACATGTACAATGAGTTGATGGAGCGGGGTTTGCAGGCCTTCATTGACGAGCCAGGGGAGGCTAATGTAATGGTTGTATGCGAATTCTATGCTAATCTACCAGAGCATGTCCACCATGTGGTCACAGTGCGCCACAAGGCGGTGGATGCCTCCATTGAGGCAATACGCATAGCATATCAATTGCCCGACCCTCTGCCTGGGAATACTGACTTTTATGAATATGGGCGAAATCCAACCGATGCCAAGTTGGAGCATTTCTTTGATGACATTTGCATACCAGGAAAAATAGTAGAGTGGCTGGAACATGGAGAGAAGTTCCACTCCTCCATCTTAACTCCAGAGGCGAAGAGCTGGTTGTATGTGATTAACAATCGCCTTATTCCCTACAAAATTAATACGGAGGTGAATGGACGGCTGCATTGATTTGTTGTTTCATCAACGCATGTATGGGTTCTTTTTCCCATCCTTGGTGACTAAGCTTTGCAGGAAAGTGCAGGTACCTGAAAATACTCGTGTAGACGGGCTGGTAAGAAAAAGCCACAAGATCCGACCTGGCAAGAATACCTCGGGGGCAGCCCCAGCAGCAGCGGTAGGTGGAGAGGATGAAGTGGAACTAATGCATCGGAGGAGGAAGAGTAAGAGCAAATGGATGTGGAGGGCAAAGCGCAGGCCCATGCGCCCAGCGCAATAACTGCAATACTGTCACGAGCAACGTCCTCTTTAGGAACTGCCAGAGTGTCCCGGCACACCACATTGGAGCAGGAGGTGGCTGGTCTACGCACCTCCATGAATGATTTGGGCACTCGTGTGGACGCGATAGCTGACCGACAAGTCAAGTCGGAAAAGAAGTTCATGGGTTGGCTGCGAGCTTTGGGGCGTGCGTGCAACGTGAACCCCGAAACCGTTTCCGACCAAGAGTGAAGCTTCTGGGAAGTCTCTTTACCTCACTGCTCTTTTAAATTTTAAGCCATGGGGACATGTCTTCTTTTTTTAAGTGTGGGGTGGGGTATTCCTTCATTGTATGTTGTATGTAGTTGTACAAATTGCCGGGTTGTTTTTTTTGTTTCATGTTGACTTGATAGTTTTTGTTAAGCAGGAGTAGTTTTTTTTGTTAATTTAGATAAATGGCTCGGCCCGACGACGGATACCTTTCGACGGGGTTCTTGAGGGACTGAGTCGAGAGAAAAAAAACTGAAAAACTGAAAAAAATTGTAGACTCTTCTTGATGATGGATCTTTTAGACGATTTTCTTGAGGGAAGTGAGTATAGAGAAAACAACAAAAAGATTTTTTATTTTTTTTCTTAGGTAGTGTAGCAATTCCCCCTTGGTTTTTCTTTAAGCCGCGGTTCTTTTCCAAGGGTTTAGCTTGAACCGGACATAGGTAGTTTTTATTTTTGTTTTCTTTTTGATTTGTAGATTAGGGTAATGGGCTACGAGCTATAAAATTGAAAGAGAACCCACAACGTTAACACACCTGAACACAATAGACCTTGAGAGTAACGCTTAGTCCTAATTGTTGAATCTCACTGAAAGTGCCTTAATTTGTATGTTTGTTACTGAATTGAATGCTCGTAATGGAGTGTCTTGATGAGCTGATCTGGAATGAGTCTTATGCCATGTGTGGTGAGTTTTGTGTAGTCCATGTATTGTACTTGTGTCTAGAACTTGCCCGGTATGTGAGTTGAAGCGAAATTTTAGGTGATGCTCGGTTTGAAAAATGATGTTAGGCTTTCTTTGACCTTTTTGAGCTTAATTGCTTATCACAAATAAAATTTGTCCCTAGTTCACCCTTTTGAGCCTTTAGACTTTTGTTTGGCACCCGCATTACAAGACTATAACCTTTTATTCTTAATTGACATTGTTTTGATCCTTTTACCTCTTAAAGCACTTCAATTGTGAGAGGAGCGCTAAAAGAAGTAAGAAGAAAATAAGTGTGGGGTGAATTTTGAGTGGAACCAATAAAAGAATGAAAGGTGCACTTATGTTGTAAACGAATACACCACTAGCAGAAATTGAGTGACAAGAAGAATAAACTGAAAAAAATAAATAAATAAAAGAAAATAGATGATTACATTGTGTCTTGTTCCAGCTAGTGGGAATGAATTAATAGAGTGCTTAAAGAAGAAAAGAGTATTTGTGGATGATATTGTGTGTGAATGAGAAGTAGGTTGAAGAATTTGCGCTAAATATTGCTCATGTGATGTGTTAAAGTGCTTAGGGGTTGAGTCACTATTCCTAAATATATCCTACCCATCCCTTAGCCCACATTACAACCATGAAAAAGTCCTAATTGATTTTGGATCGAGCTAGCCTACATTAGTAGAGATTTACATTAAGGGCAAGCTTATGGTACCAATTGCATGCATGTGACCTCTTTTGTGAGAGTGAGTGATTTCCTTGATATATGTGAGTATATGAATTGAATGTGGTGGATTGAACTCAGTTTTTGTTGATGTAATTGGGAGGGCATATGATTCGTGACGGTAAAGCAAGTCTTGACTTCTGTGTAGAGTACTTTGAGGAAGTGTGAATATTTCATGGCACTTGAGAGTCGACATTGAGGCTAGGATTGTTCACTGCTAGGCGTAATACATGTACATTGTTCTAGGTGTAATGCGTTAAGGGAAATGGTTGAGTGAAGGATTCTCTAGAGAGTATAGTTGATTGCTCGAGGACTAGCAATGAATTAAGTGTGGGGTGTTGATAATAAGCGAAATCTAGGTGATTTAGCTATTGTTTATGCTTCCGCTTGATTATATTCCTATGACATATCATGGTTAATTGATGAAAAATTGGCTTTAATTGTGATATGTATACATTGCAGGACGATGAGCCTGTATGATGCTTTCAAGAGGATATTGGAATGATTTATGAGCAAGAACAACCCCTCGGAGTTGAGTGCGCGCAAGGACGAGGTGAAAAAATGGACGAAATCAAGCTCCAGGTGCGCGAAGAAACGCGCGAAGGCGCGCAGGAGTTCGCGCGTAAGAAAGGCCAAGGCAGAATCATGCGCGAAGAAACGCGTGAAGTGATGCATGAGCTCGCGCGTGTCTAGCCCGAAAAAACGTTATTTAGGGGTAAAATTGAAAATCTGGAGAGAAACCCACTTAACCTATTTAAAGTCAAGCTCGCCCAAGGTTAAATGATGAAGGGTTTCACAGTTTAGTGCAAGAAATAGAGAGGCAAGAGGCAAGGAGGAGTTTTGACCATCAAGTTCTTCTTTTCTTCTCTTGTTTTTGCTATTTTGTGATGAAATTGAACTTATTTGGGATGAACACTAGTATGAGTGGCTAAGACCCATTGTTCTGGGGTCATGGGTAAAACATGAATGTTGTTGTTTGGAGTTTAATTTGACAAAGTGGGTTTATCATATTGGGTTGTTTATTTAATTCCGCGTTCAATTATTTTGCTGAGTAGCTAACAGTGAAATACTATCTACGAATCTTTAGTTGAACTCGAAAGTGGGAACTTTAGATTGCATATAGAATTAAATAGAGCAAGTTCTTGAAACCGGGTCTCGGGGAACGGATTCGCAATTGGGATAGACATATACCCAATTGCCTTGCTTGATTGAAATATAGGAATTGTAAATGCGTTCTTGTTAATCTTAATTCCATAGACATATAGGCATTGAGTTGACTTTAATAGGCGAGTAAGAACTCGACAGATTCGTATGAGTAATATCAACCTTGTCAATCAATAACCCAGATAAATGGATTAGTCATTCTAAGCCAAGAACACAACACGATTGTTAACTATGCCCATGACCCTAGAATATCCTCTCCTACTGTTTGTTACTTGAAATTGCTATTCGTTTGGTTACTTGCTTTAGTTAGATTAATTCTTTATAGTTTAAGTAGTAAAACAATTACATCTCTCTTTTGTGAACAATCTCTTGGGTAGATACAGAAATTGGGTTTGAATCAGTCAACAGTTAATCATAAGTATTCGTGGGAACGATACTCTACTCACTATTCTATTACTTGACGATCACGTGCACTTGCATGAGTGTTTTTGTTCGCAACACTCCTTATACCTCCTGTGCAAATCAAGGCGCTTCTAGTTACGATGGCGGCTGCTGATTGAGGCATCAGAATTCGGAGACTATCGAGGTAGGTACATGGCGTTCGCGGGCCTTGACCCTCCTCTTTATCTCTATCTATATTTTAGTTTTTATTTCCTAGATACTATAGTGGACTATATTCCGGTTTAGACACTCATGTACTTTGAGACACCCAGGTGTTGGGATAAATAATATCACATTTTAGATGGTTTCTGTTTTTAAATATTTTTCTTAATCATTATTTGCTTCTGCCTTATTTCTTTAAAGTGTTTTACTGTATCGAGATATTGATTTGTGGATGGCCTAGTTCCACAATAGGCGCCATCATGACGGTTGATTTTGGGTCGTGACAAGTTGGTATCAGAGCCTAGGTTACATAGGACTCACGAGTCATGAGCAGGTTTAGCAGAGTCTTGCAGATTGGTATAGAGACGTCTGTACTTATCTTCGAGAGGTTGCCGAACCCTTTGGAAACTTCACATTTGTCGTGCCCCCTTTTTCCTCCATGGAGTCCGGGTTTCTACATTCATTGGGGAACAACTCGTTTCCTTTTGGGAATTGGGTATTTGAAGAGTTGCCACCTAACGGATTAAGGTGCGTTAGGGAACCTAGAGCAATTAACTCATGTAACCAGTTTGCATTACCAGAGATTAGGGTAAGGGATCGAAATGACCTTGAGGGGAAGGTGTTAGGCACCCCTCGCGGTCCACAAACGGTGGGTCCCGGTCGAACTTAGTTATGTGGATTAGTCATTAATAGGTAAATAGTCTAAGCACCCATTTGCAAATAAGGGAAGTTTATATAGTCTAAACACATATACAATCAATAAAGTTTAGATTGATCTAAGCATATGTAAATTAAGGAGGTTTGAACAGTCCAAGCATACATAAACCAAGGCAGTCTAAGCACACATATGTGAATTGGGAAAGGGAAGTCCTAAGTTGATTAGCCTATAGGTTCAATCTGTTCAATGCCCGATAATACTTCGCAACTAGAAGGGCTACACGTGACATTAACGCGTAGGTCATCATATTCTTTTACTACCCATTATCCTCCCCTTAGTGGTTATATAAGCGAGTTTAATTAATGAACTCTAAGCGTGCTTTACCTGTCCCAGAGGCATTTAGACCTCTATACTTAGGCAGTTCTAGACACTCCTAAGGTATTTAAAAGGTAAAATCTAAGCGACAACAAAGAACACATAGGACTATCAAATAGGAAATAATTAGGGGCTCATGTTTGCCTCCACACATAATCAGATACATAGCACGTCTCAAAACAACTACTTTTTAAAGAAATTCAGAAAGCCTTAGAATATGATATCTAGATGAACATCACAGATACATAATATGAATCAATATTTAAAGTGAAGTGGCAGAACCCTAATCAGTTGCCTACTGATTTTAAAAACCTGTTAAACCTGAGCAGTTTATAAATAATCAGAGCATAGTTTCTCAGTTTTTACAAGGACATTAATCACCTAAGGTTTGCCTAGGCGTGGGGCTATATGCAACCATAGTGGTAGAAGCTGTTTAAATAATCTGAAGTTATTTCAACCTATAGGCATGCAAATCTAAGTGATGAAGGTTACAACAAGTAATTTTATACAAATTAATACTGGAATTTGATATAAATACGTGAAGCAAATGCAAGTATTGTCCTAAAAATAGGATATGTAATGCACATGGAGAAGGTGGTTTATTAAGCAATTATAATAATCTAGTGACAGGATTTCTATGTGATCACGAATTATACATAATCAGAAATATAGTCATGATCTACCTCATGTTTCTAGTATGCAAAGCAGTAAATGTGAGTGCTCTAAAACAGGATATCTAATGCATAGATTTAGCATGATTTAATGCAAACAACCATATCAATCCTAAGCATGGTATCTAGTGCATCACATAGATCTAAACATGATTTCTACTTATGCATCAACCTAAAGCATGGTATCTACCTAGTTTTCCCACAAAAATCATATATGGAACCCTCCCTTGTTACTAATCACCCCAATATCTGTTTACAAATAATATTATTACAGACTAAGATCAAATGAATTATATAAGTAAATGAAACTATACTACAGGGAGCCTAAATCAGGCCCAAAGTAAAACTGGGAATGCCAGGCCTTCAATAGAGTCTCAGAAGCCAAAGATTTCACAGCCAATAATGTGTGCCTTGGTGTGTCAGAGTTCTCTTGGGACCTCAAGGATCCTGGAAAATGCTAACACCAAGGCCATTTCTCAAATGGGAATTGATTATGTGCAATGTGGAAGGGCCACCTCTGGTATGCCAGAGTTCAGAGACATCTCAAGGATCCCTAAGCAGTACACATACCAGAGGGGCAGAACTTAATAATCTAGGAGTAGGGTGAGAGTGTTTGACATAGTTTTGATAGACATAGTGAAAAACAGTGTGGAGATAACTTTTAGGAGTAAAAAAGATTTTCTAAAATAGTCCAGTTTTAAGAAGATGCTAAGAATGAAAACCAGTTTTTAGAATAATACTAAGACCATTTGAAATGAGTTCCGAAGAGAGCAAATTCAGCAAACAAGCAATCAGATATAGAATACCCAGATTCATAGACAGACAGATCTCACACAAGGGTGAAGGGGGTTGGAAACATATAAAAATCACATTAAGGGGGCACATGAACAGGGCACAGGGAAGACATATAGACAACAAATGCACAAGACACTTAGGAGTCTTAGAGAATTAATAGGCTAGCCATAATAATAGGCAATTATGATATAGAGCAAAGATGTAGTAAAATCATGTGGAAAATAAGGGTGTCTTAGATAGGATTAGACATACAGTTAAGTTCATTAGGGGATTAACCTACTAATCATGATCACACCAACATAAGGGAGTAACAGAAACATGCTTAGCCAGTATCAAACCATCAAATGAAGTCAGGATATACTAATTACATGTTTGGGCAAAAGGAGACAGAATTTAGACATGTAGGGTAAAACATTAAACAAAAGGACAACTTGAATGCATAACCAATCGAACTAGTGCAAAGTAAACATAGAACAAATAGAGTAGAGTTTCAAAATTAAAATAGAGACATACCAGTTGAAGAAAAGAGTACAAAATGTAAAGCAGGTGCAATTCCAATGTTTAGCCTTGGCTTTCAGCCGGCTAGACCAGTAATTATCACAAGTAACAGAGAAAGAAAAAAGAGTTTGAGTGTGAGTATGTGTTCTTTGAACTTGTGTTCGTGTATTAAGAAGTTAAATAAGAGAGTTTATATAGTAGTTCAAGAGTAGAGCAAATAAGGTAAAGGAATCAATAATCAGCAATTAAAGGATATCTGAATCGAATCATACAAAGAGTTCAGCATAGTCTTCCCTTAATTAAGGGCAATTAACCAATGGTAATGATAGGATTAATTAAGTCAAGAGGTTCAAATCAGACCAAATAAAGTAGTAATAATCAGGAGTCTAATTAAGGAAAGAATCATGTAAAGAATCAGTAAATATACAAGAATCAAATAAGGCAAGAATGACTAATTAAGGTCGTAATCATAGAAATAGGCAGGAGTACAGATTCTTAACAGAGCAAATCAATCAACCAGTTTAACAACAATTCTGGAAAGAATATATCAATTCCCAGAAATAAAGTAGACTAAGTAAAACTTTATAAATGCAGAAAAGTTAACCGGAAAATTGGTTCAAAAACCCTAATAAAGATTAATTAGGGCAAAAATCACACAGCAATGCATTTGACAAAGGAAAATAATGTAGGTCAAAGATACAGAGTGAATCAATACAACAGGTAACATTGAAAAACTCAGAATCGAAGCAAAAAATTAGAAAATCGAAGTTTCACATAAATCGACTAGGGTTTAAGCACTTTTGCTTAAATCAATCAAGAACATTAAAGGATAGTCGATTAAACATTTAAAAATCAGAAAGACCTTGAAAAAATGACTTATAATGAACCCTAGTTTAGAGAAAAATCGGAAAATCAAAAAATCAGTTGAAACCGGAAAATTTCAAGGAAATCATGCAAGAGTTGCTCGATTCGTCTCAGATCTATACAGACCTGAGAAGATCGGAGATAATAAATTATGGTTTTTAAGAAATCATAACAGAGACGAGAACAAAGGCCTAGAAAACCATGGATTCATAGCAAAATAAGAAAGGTTTCTTACTCGTGGTCGAGTAAATGGCCTGAAACAAGCAAAGAAATCAAAGGTGCAAACCAGACTGCCTAGGTCCCTTGAGATCTTCTCAAGGATCTAGGAAACTGTTGAACCATAGCAAGTAGGAGGCCAGTATAGGCATGAGATGGCAAAGAAACATCATAGAACGGAGGGCTAAGCTGGTGACGACGCCTGCAGATTAGGGTTTAGGTAGAGAGTGTTTGAGAGAGAAGAGAGAGGGTGACAACAGGGGGAAAGGGTGGAAATGAGAGGGTGTAAGGGGGGTCATTAGGGTTTAATTATAGTAGGGGAAATCTGAACCGCTGATCAAAAATGATCAACGGCCAGGATTGGCCATGGTATTGGGTCAGGCGGGCTATGTTTTGGGCTTAAGGAATTGGGCCAAATTATAAGGGATCTTGGGCTGGTCTCTTGGGTTAAAATTGAAAACAAAAAGGCCTATTTGTTAAATACCTAAGCAATTGAATAAAATTAATTTATAAAATAATTAACTAATTATAAAAAATGACTTTCATGCATAGAAATGTTTTAACATAATTATTCAATATTTTAAAAATATAATGGATCAATTTCTGGTAAAATAATGTAGTGAGGCATGCATGGGCTATAATTGAAAAATTATTGCAATTGTAACCAAAAGGGGTAAATCTGGCCATTTGTAAAATGATTTGAACTTAATAGGGCTATAAAAAGCAAAATTAAATCAATGAGGTGTTATAGAGCCATTTGTGATGCAATTTTATAATTATTTAGATAAATAAAATACTAGAATAAATTAAGTTAAAATATAGAAATTATGGAAAAATATCAATTGATGCTAATGCATAGTTTTGAAGGTGTATATACACTTTAAAAATATTATAGGGAAAAATTGGGTATCAACAATATTCTTGAATTCTTGTTGTGAGAATTTGTTGATACTGGTAACTGAACTTCTGTTATTCTATTCTCTTACAGATGGTGAGGACATGTACTACTGGGTAGGATGGATAGCCACCAGTACCACCAGCCAAGGCCGCGAGAGGCCGAGGTTGCAGTTGAGACTCCGGTAGGGGCAGAGATGCAGTTTGCACAACAGTTAGGGCAGCACCTACAGACCTACCAGTTGCCCCAGTTCAGGAGCAAGTCACATTTGTGGATGTGCCAGTGGGGCCAGCTCAGGCACCGCCCGTGCCCATTGTGATTCTAGGCCTTCAGGAGGCCTTAGCTCAGATTCTGATTGTGTGCACCAGTCTTGCTCAGGCAGTCTCTATTCCGGTTGTAGCAGTCATTTCTCAGGCCGGGGGAGGTACTTAGACTCCTGCCGTCTGCACACTAGAGCAAGTGATGCAGGGACTCTAGACACCAGAGGTACCACCAGCCAAGATGGTTGCAGCTGCTCAGGACTATGTGGTTCCTGTTATTCCTGATGATGAGTAGCATAGATAGGAGAGGTTTGGGAGACTCCAACCTCCATTTTTCAGTGGTACGGAGGCAGAGGATGCACATGGCTTCTTGGATAAGTGTCAGAGGATACTCCGTACAACAGGTATTCTAGAGACCAGTGGGATCTCATTTACTACTTTCCAGTTCTCTAGAGCTGCCTTCAGTTGGTAGGATGCCTATAAGAGGCGTAGGCCTGTTGGTGCAACACCACTTACCTGGCAGGAGTTCACCGTTCTCCTCTTAGAGAAGTTCGTGCCACAGTCTGGTAGAGAGGAGCTACGCAGGCATATTGAGCAGTTACGTCAGGATGATATAATTGTGATGCAGTACGAGATGAGGTTTTCTGAGTTGGCTTGTCATGCGGTTTGGTTGGTTCTCACTAATCGAGAGAGGATTAGGAGATTCATTGATGGCCTCACATTTCAGTTGAGGGTACTTATGACTAGAGAGAGGGTATCTAGTGCTACTTTCGATGAGGTTGTTGACATTGCTCGACAGATAGAGTTGGTCCGCAATCAGGAGCGGGTTGAGAGGGAGACCATGATGTCTCGTGGATCATGTATTTTTGGTGGTGTTCCTTCTGGAGGTCAGTTCTACCACGGCAGAGGTCATCCTTACAGGTATGCTCAGATGGCTCGCCCAGTTCACCGTGGTGCATCATCTGGCCATGGTTCTCATAGTTCAGATCAGGATCACTCATCTCTCAGTGCCCTTCTAGCTCAGAGTTCGACTCATGCACCATCAGCTTAGGGTTCATCAACGTCGGGGTCTTCTAGCAGTTATCCCGATGCTCAATGCTCCCTTCAATCCCCACCGCCATTCACAACAGATGGTAGCTTTGAGTGTGGAGATCTGGGTCAAATCAAGAGGCATTGTCCCCGCCTTTCTAGAGGTTCATCTCAGCATAGAAGTCATCCTTTGACTTCAGCACCATTTACTTTACCACCCGCCGAGTCAGCTTAGGGTGGAGCTCATTCAGCCAGGGGTCGCCTTAAAGGGGGAGGCCGATCAGGTGGCAGTCAAGCCTGTTTCTATGGACTCCCTACCAGACCATATGCTATTGCTTCAGACAAAGTGATTACAGGTATTGTCTCCGTATGTCATCGAGATGCTTCTGTATTATTTGACCCTAGATTCCACATATTCATATGTATCATCGTATTTTGCTCATTATCTGGATATGCGCCGTGAGTCTTTAGTTTTATTTGTTCATGTGTCTAAGCTAGTGGGTGATACTATTGTTGTGGACCGTGTGTATCGGTCTTGTGTAGTGACTATTGGGGGATTAGAGACTAGAGTTGATCTCTTTCTTCTTAGTATGGTTGATTTTGATATGATATTGGGTATGGATTGGTTGTCTCCATGTCATGCTATTTTAGACTGTCACGCTAAGACTGTGACGTTGGTGATGCCGGGGTTGCCACGGATTGAGTGGCGAGGTTCTTTATACTATGTTCCTAGTAGAGTGATTTCATATTTAAAGGCCCAACAGATGGTTGGGAAGGGTTGTCTATCTTACTTGGCCTTTGTGCGGGATGTCAGTGCCGAGACCCCTACTATTGATTCCGTTCCGATAGTGCAAGATTTTCCGGATTTATTTTCTGTTGACTTGGTGCCGGGCACCTAGCCCATTTCTATTCCTCTATTCCGTATGGCACTGGCTGAGTTGAAGGAGTTAAAGGAGCAGCTTCAGGAACTACTTGAGAAGGGGTTTATTAGTCCTAGTGTGTCGCCTTGGGGTGCACCAGTTCTGTTTGTGAAGAAGAAGGATGGCACTATGAGAATGTGCACTAATTATTGTAAGCACGTGATTTTTGCCCTATATGAGAATTACTCCCAAAAAATTAAAAAATAAAATAATTTTTCTTGGTGTGCAATTTGGTGATATTTTGTGATATTTTGTGTAACTATTTGTATGTTGGTCTGTGCATGTTTATTTGTTAAATTATTAAAAATACAAAAATATGTCACATTTGCATGTAGGATTTAATTCTACAATTGTTAATAATTAAGTTTGTTTTACAAAAAAATAAAAATTACAAAAATAAGCATCGTTTGCATTTTTAGCATTTAATGTCCAAATATACAATTTTATGCTTAATTATTACTTAATTGTGCATTAATTGTTATTGGGAGTTAATTTGTGCTTTTATAACTTAATTTAGTTCTTAATAATAGTTTAAGTATTTTTATAATTTAGTTTTAGAAAAAAAATAAAAGAAGAAAAGAGAGCAAAATATAAAAAAATCGGAATTGGGCCTCTTCTTCAATTTCAAGCCACAGGCCCAAAAAATGGCCCAACCTTCCCTACGACCCAGTCCATTTCGAACTGGGTCGACCCGCTCCGCCCCATTAACCCATTAACCCAACACCCCTTCTTCATTTTTCATCCAACACAAAGCAAAACACAAGACAAAAAACCCTAAAAAACTAAAAAAAATCATCCGCCCCCCCACTGTTGCTTCTTCTCCTCCAAAACTCCAAAGCATCAGCCATGGCTGCCCTCAACCCTTCACCTCCATGGCTAACACCTTCTTCATCGACGACCACTCCCGTCCTCGACGTCCATGTCGCTGCTGCTTCTGTTTCAACCAAACGACCTCCGAACGCGACCGAACCAACAACCTTCTCCAACCCCGTCGCTTCTTCGTCGACTACCACTCCCGTCCAGCATCGACCTCATGTCGCAAGCCTCAACCATCACTGCCTACTTCATCTTCTTCATCAAGGTGGAGCCCTCCGAACTGCTGCTGCTCGCGCAGCTGCTTCAGCAACCTTACGTCCAAACACGCCTGACGCCGCTGCTCCTTCACCTGCTGCTCGCGATCGCTGCTGTTGCCCGCCATGGACGCTGCTATTTGCTGCTTCGTCCAGCTACTATTATCACCAAACAGACCCCGTTTATTCAAGCTTTGTTCGAGTTGTCTGTGTCCGTTCGAGTTCATCGTTGCTCATTTCCGGTTAGTTGGTTTTTTGAGTTTTATTTTGTCCATATTTCGTTTTTATATTTTTTCGAAGTAAAAGTCGATAAATGTTCGAGCTTTGCTTTGTTTGTCTATCGTTTGAATTAATTTTCTAGTGTGTTCATGTGTTTTGATTGAATTAATTTTTAGATTTCAAATGGAAAGTTAATTAGTGGTTTTTCATGTTTATTTCATGTTTGTTTTATTGTTTAGGTAAGAATTTGTTAGTTTGATGTTTGTTAGATTCAAATTGAAATTTAATTAATTATTTCTTCAATTTGTTTCATGTTGTTATATATTTTCCAGAAATTAGTAATGTCGTTTGAATCATGTGAATCCGTCATGTTTGTTGTTTTAAAAAAAATAGATTCATTCATGTTCATACTTTGTTTGGTTGATCTTGAATCCGAAATTTGTATAGTTTGATTTCTTGTTTATCGTTTATGATTATTTCTTGAATTTGTCTCATAATCTTGTTTAAGTTTAATATAGGAATTGTTGGTTGTAATGTTGTTAGAGTTAATTTTAAGTTCAATATGATTGAATTTAGAAATCTAAATATACTTGTTTGTTGTTGTTGTTGAATCCAAAAATAGGATTGTTTGTTGCTAAAAATATTGTTCAATCAAATTTTTGTTGTTCTTTGTTGTTCAATTTGTGTTCATATGATTTGTTGTTGAAATCATGTTCATGTGATTTATTGTTGAAATGTTGAAGAAATCATGTTCATGTGATTTGTTGTTTAAATTTGTGTAGAAATTAATCATATTGTCTATATTTTGGTTAAGTTTGATTAATTGTTTGTTATAGCTGATGGGGTAGTTTGGTAATTTGTAGTACGTTCAGGGGTAAAATGGTAATTGCAATAAGGTCGGAGGGGTAGTTTGGTAATTGAACATTTTGTAATTCTTTATGTTAAGCATGGGGGACAAAATGAAATGGGGTGGGTTGTGATATAATTGTTTAATATAAAGGGGGGACAAGACAAAATTTAGTGGGGGGAATCTTGTATTTGTTTATGTTAGGCATGGGGGACAAAATATAATGGGGTGGTGTGATATGTTTATTTAATGTAATGTGGATGAATGAGAAGATAATGGGTTTGGTAGAGAAAAAGTATTGATTTTAATTGATTGAAAGATTTATGGGATGTGTTATATATAGGAAGTCTTGAAACAAGATGATAGAAGAAAAATAACACAGATACGAGAGAATACAGAAGAGAAAGAACGAATCTGAAGAGAAAGAAAATAAGACAGAGAAAAAGGGCTGAATATTTAAGAGAGAAAGAAAAATTCCGAAAAATATTTAAGCTTTCAAATAAGAAAAAAAACTAAAAAAAAACTCTTCTGCTTTCTTTGTTTGAAATCAGTATTAATTGTTGTTGTTTCATTCAAAGCTTGAGGCTTTTGTTTTTGGGATTACTGCTCTACTGGTTTGCAAACTCTTTCCTGGGTTGTTACTGTTATTGGGTTGTTGTTGTTGTGCTGTACTGTTATTACTGCTGCTGATTCTCATCTTCATTTTCTTTTGCTTCCAATATCAGGTACATATCTGTAAACTCATGTCATGAAAAGCTTCAACATGGCAAGTAAATGAAGTTTGGAATTATAAGGATGTCTTCTACTCATTTAAATTTTATTAGTTTAAGTTTCAGTTTTGTTTTAGTTGGTTAATATAGTATTATACTTGACATGATAAACTGTTAACTAATTAACCTTCTGGAGTAGTAAATTCCACGATAATCTTATATGTTTTGAGGACTAGTGATGACATTTACTGTTTGAATTGATAGGGAACATTGCAGAAAATTGGCCATTAATTAAATCTTGTGATATTGTTAGCTAAGTAAAGAATAGTACGGAAATACCCAGAAATTACATTACTAGCTTATTTTGTCAAATATCCAATTTTGTTTAAGGCTAGATGATGTCGTCTTATTAAATCAATTGGTAGATTAGTTCTCTTTCTTAATAACAAATGGCATAGTTATTTTAGGAACGCGATCAACTCATTTCTTTTAATGTATGAAATAATGTCGATGATGTATGTTTGCGTTATATGTGATGTCGTCTTATTAAATCAATTGGTAGATTAGTTCTCTTTCTTAATAACAAATGGTCATAGTTATTTTGAGAGTGCGATCAACTCAATTCTAAAAAAAAACAAAGTATAAAAATAATGTCAATAATTTTTACAAATTATAGAGTTAGTGTTTGCAAATATTCGCATAGGCCGAGAATAAGAATTGGTTTGATTATATTTATCCTAAATTCAATCATCGTGAGCAAATTAACCAAATAATCATACATTTGGATTAAAAACAAGTGGTGTAGAAGAAGATTGGATTTATAAATTGCAACATTTTAAGAATGTATAAATAGCATTCGCTACAAATGGAATAATGCAAATTCTTCGAAGAAATATTAGTTTGTTTATCCGTTTAAATCTTTCCGAATTTTGCGTGTAATTCACTTTTTATACTAATACCATATTAACTAATAAAATGGTAAGTGTAGCCGCACGTTATTTATTCTTTATCATTAATTTCTTAAATTTGAATAATCTTTGAGAGACATAACCCATACGTGTAAAATATAACTCGCGGTCAACGCCTAATAAATTTTGAATTCTTTTTCAAGAAATTTGGTGGCATCCCAATCGGTGATTCTCCATGACTCTCACATTTAAAAATAGATGGATGCAATAAACATTTGTAGAGAATTTATATTACCATCAAGAATATTTGCATAATTAGGGATGCGTTCGCGTGACTTGATTATACTTCTAAAGGCAATTCGGATTATGCGTTCGCGCAACTTCGAGCAAATTTTTAATAAAAGGGGTTCCTCGGAGGATGTTAAAATAATTTCATATAACCCGAGATGTGCAGTTCACTATTTAATAATACAAGGGTGATGATGTTCTTAATTTTATTTCGAACATATTTTTTTTATAACAAAAATATAAAAAATATTATCAATCTTATTGTGTACACGTATGCGTGACACGATTCTCTACGTTTATAAAAAATATATAATACGAATATACGTACGCGTGATTCGTTTCAAAGAAGGGTCTATAATTATAAACAATCTAAGGCGGTAACGAAATCAGGCAACAAGAAAAAATATATTTAGTAAATCGAGATAATTAAGCCAAGTATAAAAATGGTTAAGCGACCGTGATAGAACCACGGAATTCGGGAATGCCTAACACCTTCTCCCGAGTTAACAGAATTCATTATCCGGATTTCTGGTTCGCAGAATAACAAACAGAGTCATATTCTCCTCGATTCAGGATTAAAACCGGTGACTTGGGATGCCATAAAATTCCCAGGTGGCGACTCTGAAACAAATAAATAAATCTCGTTTCGACTGTCCTTTAATTGGAGAAAACTCCCTACGCCCTCGCGGGGGCGGAAAAAGGAGGTGTGACAGCTCTGGCGACTCTGATGGGGAATTAATTGGACCTAGAACCACTGGTTCAGGGTTCAAAAATTCGAGCTTAAAATAACTGTTATAGTTAGCTTTATTTATTATCTGATTTTTACATGATATATGCCTAATGTGCTAAATGATGCTTTTACCGCTTTAATATTATCTGAATTATGTATATACAACTGCTACGAAACCCTTCTTCTTTCTGAGTCTTCTGAACTTATGGTGTACACGTGCGCGTGGCCCACCTTTCTGTTAGAAGTCATACCAAATAAGACGAAGTTGGGACAAGTAACTAGGCCGGGCAGACTTTTGTGCTCCCGGTACGTTGCCCCCACTTCGGCTCAAGCTGTCCACTTGGGTGAGCCAGGGCTAGAACAATATGCCTTAGGTTTTTTCACTTAGAATAACTCAGCTTCATGCCGGATCCCTAGTAGGAAAGATTATTTGCATCACGTGCATTTGACTTTGGAGGCTCAACACAGGGGTTGGGTCTGGCTAGGACAGGTGTACCAAAAATGAAAATGACCATCCTGATGCATCTTACTTGCTCCTACTTGCGCATTTATTTGATACGGACTTGTATGTTGACTGACTTTTGAATATCAGGAATAATATTTTGAAATTGAAAAAAAAAGAAATAGCGGTTAGGGAATTGATTGTTTATTTTTGAAAAAAAAAACAATGCCCAAATACTGTCAAAACTCTGCCGAGATTTTGAGAAAATGAAAAAAAAATGTCTTATTAGTTTGTTTTATTAAAAGCAAAGGAAAAATAGAAAAAAAAAGTTATTGTTCTGTCTTGTTTTTCAAAAAAAAAACAAATTAGAAAAAAAAATAGTTTGTCTTGCCATAAAAATGAAAATGAAAAAAAGTCTTGTTTTTAAAATGTGTTTTTATTTATTTATTTGTTTAGATGCCAAAATAAAAATAAAAATAATAAAATAAAAAGAGTCGGGCGTTGAAAGTGGTTTTATTATTTGTTGCAAATATATATATATATAAAAATCCAAAAAGTTTTTCTTTATTTCCAAAAAATGTATATATCTTTATTTGTTGCAAAAATATTTGTCCTACCAAAAAGTCTAGAAAAGTTTTTTTTAGACTCCCAATTTTCAAAACAAAAAATCCAAAAATATTTTCCATTATTAACTTCTTTAGAAAGTCTTTTTAATTATTAAAAAATATATCTATATATAATAAAATAAAATAAATCCGAAAATATTTTCCTTCTTCTTTAAAAATTGAAAAGAAAATTCAAAATTCAAAAAAAAAATTTAGAAAGCATTTCTTTTATTAGAGGTAAAATTCCAAAAAATATTTTCTTTCTTCTTTAGAATAAGAGAAAACAAATAAAAATTCAAACAAAAAAAATATCTTCCTTTTACTTTTGAAATTCTCAAAGTTCAAATCAAAAGAAAAGGAATTCTTAGAAGTCTTTATTTCAAAAAGAAAATAAATCAAAAATTCAAAAAAAAAAAATACTTCCTTTCTTCTTTTAAAGCAGTTCTTTTACAAATTCAAAAAAAAAATAATAATTTAAAATTAGTTTATTTACTTTATTCATGACCGGCCCGAACTACGCGGGTTTGATTCTCACCGGATGTGAGATACGTAGGCAACCCTCATCGGGTCCAACCCCCCCTTTTTGCTAAAATAGCCAAAATCCAATAAATAAATAAAAAAACGTGTCAAAATTTTAATTTTGTTGTAAATAAGTTGGGTGGTGTCCAACCTCCCCTTTTTGCTAAAAAAATAGCCAAAAAAAATATGTCAAATTTTAATTTTGTCATAAAGAAGTTGGGTGACGCTGTTTTGTCAAGACATAGCCGAATGTTCCCGAAAGACGTCGGAAGGCTGACTTTGCATAAACAGCCACCTTTTGGGTCATGTTTAGGATTTTGGTTCAGTTGACCCACACAGCCTTAAAAATCTTCGCCCCCGAGGCGCTGAAGGGCCGTGTTTGCAACACCCGGTTTTTATTACAATTTGAAAAAAAAAGAGTCAACGGTCGGGTGAATACCGTTTGGGCTTTTGGTCAAAATAAGCTGAGCCAGCTTCGGCAGTGTCTTAAACTGTTCTTGCCGAAATAGCCTTAGAGTATCTTTCAATTGTCAAAAGGTTATTTTCGTAAAAGAATGGACAAGTTTGTAAAAAGTGTTATAAAATAATCCTCCCCAGCCTCAAAACTCATGTGAGATTTGGAAAGGGCCATATTTGCAAAAATAGCCGTTTGGTTGCATTTGTCAAACGGGGAAAGGAAGCTGGCCATTTGTTTTTGGAGTTTGTAAATCTTTTGATTAGAATATGTGGGTTGTTTGATTTTCGAGTTTGTAGGTCATCTTCAAACCTTTAAAACCCAATTTATTTTAATATGAAAATTGAAAAAAATGTTTATTATTGTTTATCTTTTATTGGTCCGAACTACGCAAGGTCTGATTCATGCGGGGTCATGATACGTAGGCAAGCCCAATCAAGCATTTAGGAACGAAAGGTTGCTGAAACGAGGAAAGGCTCTCACCCCTATCGGAGTATCTTATGCAAGTCTGTTTGAAAGGCTAAAGCATGCTGGCTTGATTGAGCCGCTCCCCGCATATACTCCAGATCCACATGCAAGAAACTTTGATCCGGCAGCGCAATGCGCGTACCACTCCAATGTCATAGGGCACAACATTGAGAGTTGTCGTAATTTGAAAAGGGAAGTAGAGAAAATGATCCAAGAAGGGCGGATTGTGATCGATAACAGTAACATGGAGCACTCGAACCCTATCGAGAACTTGTTGACGGAGGTTGATGATATGGAAGCTGATAATGGTCTTGGCAATACTAATGCAAAGCTTAGTGGCTAAGATGCCAATTTTGATAAAATGGGAGGACGCTCCGTTCCTTGGTTAGCAAGAGAGAAGCTGTTGGTGGTTTATTTTGTTGTCATTTCTGTTATCCGGATTATTCTTAGGGTTGTAATCCGAATATTGTCTTGTGTCAAACCTTCTTATCTTTCCATTTTTGTCGTATCAGTTTGTTTAAGTCTCGTTGATGTTGTGTTAAGATTTTATTCTGGTTGTTTTGTTTGTTTTTCTAACCATTTCGCCGGAAGTTTAATACAAAAGCCGGTCTTTTATTATTTCCAGTCATCTTTTTATTTAGTCCTTTTGTCATTTTCGTTCAATGCCGATTCTAGGGACATGACATGCGCACACAGTTTGGGCCTAGTCTATAAAGTTAATCATAAAACCCTGGGAAGGTGATCAAAGCATTTAAAGGAAATAAGAACGGTTTGAGATTATTTGAAGCCCGAGTCATGTGGAACTGGGGCAAGTAAAACATAAAGAAAACCGTTAAATGCAAGATTCGCCAAATTGGCATGAGGGTCGTTCATGAGAGTGAGAGTGTCGCCCAGCAGTGCTTTAGAAATGACAAATGAAAAAGCAAGTGTTTAACATAATTGTCAAGTCCAGCACCATCGGAAGAGACTATAAATCTATGTTCAATTGTGTTGTTTGCACTTGGCATGTTTTGAAGACTGGAATGACGAAGGCATTTTGTTCTGCTACCTAAACACTTTATCCTTCGTTACCCCTTTTGAGCCTTATTTATTTTCTTTCATACCCCTCGTTCGGAATCAATAGCAACGACTAGGAAATACAAGCCTGGAAGGTAAAGAAAAAAAAATCAAAAAAAAAAAGAAAAAAAAGAAGAAGAGAAAAATGATAACGAAAACAAAAGAAAGTGAACTGAAAAACAGAGGAGTTGAGAACTACGTTTGACCTGATTCCTCAAGGAGGATACGTAGGCGCTTCACGGCTCGGTCATAGGGCGCATAGTGTGCATGGTGTGCATAGTGTAACAAAAAATTAAAAAAAAAACAAATAAATAAATAATTCCCAAGCAAGAAACTGGGGCAAGGGTTGCGCTTGTTATAAACAAATATGATTTCGAAGGTTGTAATTTTGAACCCCAAATTGATTTGTTTTTGAGCCTTTAATACCCTTTCTTTCTAAGCCTATCCAAAAAACCCACATTACGGTCCAAAGAAAGACCTTCTGATCAGTCTGCAAAAGATGCCAAGTCAGACAAATGAGAGTCTTACCGGCGAACATAACATTCTGTTCCACAGCAGAAAGGACTCTAATCTCCAGCAGAGAGAGTCATACCGGCAACACTCCAAATCCCCAGCTGGAAAGTGATACAAATGAGAGAGTCTTATCGGTGAAAATCTTCACGGACACCATAAGGCGATGAAAGCTGAGAGAAAAACCAAAATGAGAGAGGCTTGATAGTGAAAACCCTTCGGGCACTACAAGTCGAATAAGATTGGGAATCAGATGGGGAATTGCCAATTGAAGGTCTTGAAAGACGATTGACGGCAGAGGATAGGCCACATGTGCATGTCATGACCATTAGAGTCGGTATTTGCGTTTGATAGGTTTTTATTTATAGTTTCTTTTATTAAAGAGTCATCTTTTTCCGTTGTCTTTTATTCTGTTTCCTTTTATCTTTTCCTTTCATAGAAATTTCCCCAGTAGAGTCTGTTTGGTCAGAACCAGTGGGAAATGACTTCAAAATAGGCCATCAGCTTTCCAAGATAAGATCTGACTAGTACATACAAATGGTATAGTCAGCAAGGAACAAGCGCGAGGCCAGTATCAAGAAAGATATCTCCAGCAAAAGGAGATTGACAAAAGGATCAACGAGTGTCAAGAGGGATATCCTTGCCAAAATCAAAGGTTATTAAAACCTCAAGGCCAAGGCCCGTGGACAAATCAAGGAGAGTAATGAGCATGATTTGGGAAATTTATATGAGACTAAAAGGACGGGAAAATGCAAGTTTCCGAGCCATGCCACGAAAGAAGAGGGATATCCCCAGTAAATAATATCATCCTCAACAAGTTGTGTTATGCAGAGCAATGAAGGAGAAAGGGAAAGCCATCCCAAGTAGGAGTATCACAACCAACCACCGCGTTTTAAACTAACAAATTTTGTTTAATTTGAAACAGGTAAAGGAAATGGCATTGATGTCAGAAATGCATGCCACAAGAAAGATTGTCAAACTGGGGCAGAAAATGTTCTTTTCAGTTAGAAAATTTTCTGGAAAATCAGGTATCCATTTGGGGAAGAATAAAGATAGCACCAAGGAAGTGGTCTTTGAACCAGGGTTGCCCCCAACATAATAAGTTTCCAATGGAGGAAGTTGATCCCCAGCAGACAAAACCAAGGAGATGAAATTGGTGTTTAGAAAAAGCAAAAGCCATTATCATCCCCAGCAGCTTCCAGAAGAATGAAGCATCGATTTGAAGGGATAAAATTCCCTAGCAACGTTATTCTCAACAACGTTATCCCAAGAAGATAACACTTTTATCCCCAGCAGTGTTGAGAGAAAATAAATAATGAAAAAAAAAATTGAATTTGAAGGAGGGGAAGAAAGGAGACTCCCACAGTGGTATTATCCCCAGCAAGCAAGAACAAAGCAGCACGAAGGAAGAAGAAAGGAAATAGCAATCAGGCGTCCACCTGGAGAACAAGGATGAAGAATTGAAGAAGAAATCAGGCGTCCACCTGGAGAATGAGGATGAAGAATTAAAGAAGAAGTAAGGCGTCCACCTGGAGAATGAGGATAAAGAATTATAGAAGAAATCAGGTGTCCACCTAGAGAATGAGGATATAGAATTAAAGAAGAAATCAGGCGTCCACCTAGAGAATGAGGATAAAGAATTAAAGAAAAAATCAGGCGTCCACCTGGAGAATGAGGATGAAGAATTAAAGAAGAAATCAGACGTCCACCTGGAGAATGAGGATGAAGAATTGAAGAAGAAATCAGGCGTCCACCTGGAGAATGAGGATGAAGAATTAAAGAAGAAGTCAGGCATCCACCTGGAGAATGAGGATAAAGAATTAAAGAAGAAATCAGGAGTCCACCTGGAGAATGAGGATATAGAATTAAAGAAGAAATAAGGCGTCCACCTGGAGAATGAGGATAAAGAATTAAAGAAGAAATCAGGCGTCCACCTGGAGAATGAGGATGAAGAATTAAAGAAGAAATCAGGCGTCCACCTGGAGAATGAGGATGAAGAATTTAAGAAGAAGTCAGGCGTCCACCTGGAGAATGAGGATGAAGAATTTAAGAAGAAGTCAGGCGTCCACCTGGAGAATGAGGATGAAGAATTGAAGAAGAAATCAGGCGTCCACCTGGAGAATGAGGATGAAGAATTGAAGAAGAAATCAGGCGTCCACCTGGAGAATGAGGATGAAGAATTGAAGAAGAAATCAGGCGTCCACCTGGAGAATGAGGATGAAGAATTGAAGAAGAAATCAGGCGTCCACCTGGAGAATGAGGATGAAGAATTGAAGAAGAAATCAGGCGTCCACCTGGAGAATGAGGATGAAGAATTGAAGAAGAAATCAGGCGTCCACCTGGAGAATGAGGATGAAGAATTGAAGAAGAAATCAGGCGTCCACCTGGAGAATGAGGATGAAGAATTGAAGAAGAAATCAGGCGTCCACCTGGAGAATGAGGATGAAGAATTGAAGAAGAAATCAGGCGTCCACCTGGAGAATGAGGATGAAGAATTGAAGAAGAAATCAGGCGTCCACCTGGAGAATGAGGATGAAGAATTGAAGAAGAAATCAGGCGTCCACCTGGAGAATGAGGATGAAGAATTGAAGAAGAAATCAGGCGTCCACCTGGAGAATGAGGATGAAGAATTGAAGAAGAAATCAGGCGTCCACCTGGAGAATGAGGATGAAGAATTTTAAAAGTTGTTGATGAAGTCAGGAGCCCGCCTGAAGAGAGGAATGACGTTTATTTCAAAAGTTGTTTATTTGAAGTTGGGAGCCCGCCCATAGAACAGAGGCATACATTTCAGTCTTTATATTTCAAGCATTGAAGTTGAGAGCCCACCCAGATAACAGAGGCATACATTTCAGTCTTTATATTTCAAGCGTCGAAGTTGGGAGCCCGCCCAGATAACAGAGGCATACATTTCAGTCTTTACATTTCAAGCATTGAAGTTGGGAGCCCGCCCAGATAACAGAGGCATACATTTCAGTCTTTACATTTCGAGCATTGAAGTTGGGAGCCCGCCCAGATAATAGAGGCATACATTTTAAGATCAAGTCAGAGGACAATAAAACAGAGGATTACAATAAGAATCCCCAGCAGAAAACAATAAAAATCCCCAGCACCGGGAAGCAGAAGGTTGCAACAAGAGGTCCCAGCACAAACTCAAGTGCATGTGTCAAAAGGAAGAAAAGCATCAGAAGAAAAGCACCGGAAGAAATGCAAGCAGACAAGAAAGCAAGGCAACAAGAACAAATTGCAGTCTAGCCTAGCTTCTTGTTTTCTTTTAAGCACGGTGTAACAAGGAGATCGGTAAGCAGTGGTAATAGCATGCAACAACAGTAACATTGCAGTCCCACGGTAGTCCCAGCTACCAAAACTTCCCGAACTACATTGACCTGATTCCTGTTTAGCCCAGGATATGTAGGAAACCTTTGAAGCAAAGGTTCGGTCAAATCTTTTTCAAAAAAATGCTTCACACGGAGTACTCGGATGGGCAAAAATCGCTCGCTTTATCTTTGCACGAAAACCCTTCGTGTCTTCGGGCAAAGAGGGGCAGCTGTAAGCACGTGATTTTTGCCCTATATGAGAATTACTCCCAAAAAATTAAAAAATAAAATAATTTTTCTTGGTGTGCAATTTGGTTATATTTTGTGATATTTTGTGTAACTATTTGTATGTTGGTCTGTGCATGTTTATTTGTTAAATTATTAAAAATACAAAAATATGTCACATTTTGCATGTAGGATTTAATTCTACAATTGTTAGTAATTAAGTTTATTTTACAAAAAAATAAAAATTACAAAAATAAGCATCGTTTGCATTTTTAGCATTTAATGTCCAAATATACAATTTTATACTTAATTATTACTTAATTGTGCATTAATTATTATTGGGAGTTAATTTGTACTTTTATAACTTAATTTAGTTCTTAATAATAGTTTAAGTATTTTTATAATTTAGTTTTAGAAAAAAATAAAAGAAGAAAAGAGAGCAAAATATAATAAAATCGGAATTGGGCCTCTTCTTCAATTTCAAGCCACAGGCCCAAAAAATGGCCCAACCTTCCCTACGACCCAGTCCATTTCGAACTGGGTCGACCCGGTCCGCCCCATTAACCCATTAACCCAACACCCCTTCTTCATTTTTCATCCAACACAAAGCAAAACACAAGACAAAAAACCCTAAAAAACTAAAAAAAATCATCCGCCCCCCCCCCCACTGTTGCTTCTTCTCCTCCAAAACTCCAAAGCATCAGCCATGTCTGCCCTCAACCCTTCACCTCCATGGCTAACCCCTTCTTCGTCGACGACCACTCCCGTCCTCGACGTCCATGTCGCTGATGCTTCTGTTTCAACCAAACGACCTCCGAACGCGACCGAACCAACAACCTTCTCCAACCCCGTCGCTTCTTCGTCGACTACCACTCCCGTCCAGCATCGACCTCATGTCGCAAGCCTCAACCATCGCTGCCTATTCATCTTCTTCATCAAGGTGGAGCCCTCCGAACTACTGCTGCTCGCGCAGCTGCTTCAGCAACCTTACGTCCAAACACGCCTGACGCCTCTGCTCCTTCACCTGCTGCTCGCGATCGCTGTTGCTGCCCGCCATGGACATTGCTATTTGCTGCTTCGTCCAGCTACTATTATCACCAAACAGACCTCGTTTATTCAAGCTTTGTTCGAATTGTCCGTGTCCGTTCGAGTTCATCGTTGCTCATTTCCGGTTAGTTGGTTTTTTGAGTTTTATTTTGTCCATATTTCATTTTTATATTTTTTCGAAGTAAAAGTCGATAAATGTTCGAGCTTTGCTTTGTTTGTCTATCGTTTGAATTAATTTTCTAGTGTGTTCATGTGTTTTGATTGAATTAATTTTCAGATTTCAAATGGAAAGTTAATTAGTGGTTTTTCATGTTTATTTCATGTTTGTTTTATTGTTTAGGTAAGAATTTGTTAGTTTGATGTTTGTTAGATTCAAATTGAAATTTAATTGATTATTTCTTCAATTTGTTTCATGTTGTTATATATTTTCCAGAAATTATTAATGTTGGTTTAATCATTTAATCCGTCATGTTTGTTGTGTTAAAATAGACTCATTCATGTTCATACTTTGTTTGATTGTTCTTGAATCCGAAATTTGTATAGTTTGATTTCTTGTTTATCACTTATGATTATTTCTTGAATTTGTCTCATAATTTTGTTTAAGTTTAATATAGGAATTGTTGGTTGTAATGTTGTTAGAGTTAATTTTAAGTTCAATTTGATTGAATTTAGAAATCTAAATATACTTGTTTGTTGTTGTTGTTGAATCTGAAAATAGGTTGTTTGTTGCTAAAAATATTGTTCAATCAAATTTTAGTTGTTCTTTGTTGTTCAATTTGCGTTCATATGATTTGTTGTTGAAATCATGTTCATGTGATTTATTGTTGAAATGTTGAAGAAATCATGTTCATGTGATTTGTTGTTTAAATTTGTGTAGAAATTAATCATATTATCTATATTTTAGTTAAGTTTGATTAATTGTTTGTTATAGCTGATGGGGTAGTTTGGTAATTTGTAGTACGTTCAGGGGTAAAATGGTAATTGCAATAACGTCGGAGGGGTAGTTTGGTAATTGAACATTTTGTAATTCTTTATGTTAAGCATGGGGGAAAAAATGAAATGGGGTGGGTTGGGATATAATTGTTTAATATAAAGGGGGGACAAGACAAAATTTAGTGGGGGGAATCTTGTATTTGTTTATGTTAGGGATGGGGGACAAAATATAATGGGGTGGTGTGATATGTTTATTTAATGTAATGTGGGTGAATGGGAAGATAATGGGTTTGGTAGAGAAAAAGTATTGATTTTAATTGATTGAAAGATTTATGGGATGGATTATATATAGGAAGTCTTGAAACAAGATGATAGAAGAAAAATAACACAAATACGAGAGAATACAGAAGAGAAAGAATGAATCTGAATAGAAAGAAAATAAGACAGAGAAAAAGGGCTGAATATTTAAGAGAGAAAGAAAAATTCCGAAAAATATTTAAGCTTTCAAATAAGAAAAAAAACTAAAAAAAAAAATCTTCTGCTTTCTTTGTTTGAAATCAGTATTAATTGTTGTTGTTTCATTCAAAGCTTGAGGCTTTTGTTTTTGGGATTACTGCTCTACTGGTTTGCAAACTCTTTCCTGGGTTGTTACTGTTATTGGGCTGTTGTTGCTGTGTTGTACTGTTATTACTGCTGCTGATTCTCATCTTCATTTTCTTTTGCTTCCAATATCAGGTACATATCTGTAAACTCATGTCATGAAAAGCTTCAACATGGCAAGTAAATGAAGTTTGGAATTATAAGGATGTCTTCTACTCATTTAAATTTTATTAGTTTAAGTTTCAGTTTTGTTTTAGTTGGTTAATATAGTATTATACTTGACATGATAAACTGTTAACTAATTAACCTTCTGGAGTAGTAAATTCCACGATAATCTTATATGTTTTGAGGACTAGTGATGACATTTACTGTTTGAATTGTTGAGATAGGGAACATGACAGAAAGTTGGTCATTAATTACATTTTGTGATACTGTTGGTTAAGCATAGGATAGTATGGAAATACCAAGAAACTACATTACTAGCATATCTCGTCCAATATTTGATTTTTTTCAAAGCTAAATGATTGTTAGTTGTATTTTGATCATATATGGCGCAATAATGGTTATGTGTATAATCAATAGTTGAAAGGTGAATTGATATAATCCGTTACGACTACAATGTTGGAATATTGCGAACAGTTCATGATGTATGTTTGCGTTATATGTGATGTCGTCTTATTAAATCAATTGGTAGATTAGTTCTCTTTCTTAATAACAAATGGTCATAGTTATTTTGAGAGTGCGATCAACTCAATTCTAAAAAAAACAAAGTATAAAAATAATGTCAATAATTTTTACAAATTATAGAGTTAGTGTTTGCAAATATTCGCATAGACCGAGAATAAGAATTGGTTTGATTATATTTATCCTAAATTCAATCATCGTGAGCAAATTAACCAAATAATCATACATTTGGATTAAAAAAAATGGTGTAGAAGAAGATTGGGTTTATAAATTGCAACATTTTAAGAATGTATAAATAGCATTCGCTACAAATGGAATAATGCAAATTCTTCGAAGAAATATTAGTTTGTTTATCCGTTTAAATCTTTCCGAATTTTGCGTGTAATTCACTTTTTTATACTAATACCATATTAACTAATAAAATGGTAAGTGTAGCCGCACGTTATTTATTCTTTATCATTAATTTCTTAAATTTGAATAACCTTTGAGAGACATAACCCATACGTGTAAAATATAACTCGCGGTCAATGCCTAATAAATTTTGAATTCTTTTTCAAGAAATTTGGTGGCATCCCAATCGGTGATTCTCCATGACTCTCACATTTAAAAATAGATGGATGCAATAAAAGTTTGTAGAGAATTTATATTACCATCAAGAATATTTGCATAATTAGGGATGCGTTCGCGTGACTTGATTATACTTCTAAAGGCAATTCGGATTATGCGTTCGCGCAACTTCGAGCAAATTTTTAATAAAAGGGGTTCCTCGGAGGATGTTAAAATAATTTAATATAACCCGAGATGTGTAGTTCACTATTTAATAATACAAGGGTGATGATGTTCTTAATTTTATTTCGAACATATTTTTTTTTATAACAAAAATAAAAAAAATATTATCAATCTTATTGTGTATACGTATGCGTGACACGATTCTCTACGTTTATAAAAAATATATAATACGAATATACGTACGCGTGATTCGTTTCAAAGAAGGGTCTATAATTATAAACTATCTAAGGCGATAACGAAATCAGGCAACAAGAAAAAATATATTTAGTAAATCGAGATAATTAAGCCAAGTATAAAAATGGTTAAGCGACCGTGATAGAACCACGGAATTCGGGAATGCCTAACACCTTCTCCCGGGTTAACAGAATTCCTTATCCAGATTTTTGGTTCGCAGAATGACAAACATAGTCATATTCTCCTCGATTCGGGATTAAAACCGGTGACTTGGGATGCCATAAAATTCCCAGGTGGCGACTCTGAAACAAATAAACAAATCCCGTTTCGACTGTCCTTTAATTGGAGAAAACTCCCTACGCCCCTCGCGGGGGCGGAAAAAGGAGGTGTGACAATTATCGGCATATGAACAAAGTCACAATCAAGAACAAGTATCCTTTTCCATGTATTGATGATTTATTTGACCAGTTTTAGGGAGTGAGGGTGTTCTCCAAGATTGATTTGAGGACAGGGTATCTGTATATGATAAACTCGGAGGGTCCAATTTTCGGTAACCACGATGTTTCATAAGCACGTTTCTAAAAGCTCGAGGCTATGGTCGAAATTTACCCCTGAGGGGCTATCAACGCCTAACCTTGGGGCAGTGCAGATCAACGGTTATGGTGAAAAAGTGGGAAGTTCCCAAGGCGCGTAACTAGAGCTGACAAAGTCTAAGGGGCTGGTCCAAACCCGTACCATGGCATTAAATGGTTGTACTAGCCCCATATCTTTGGAATAAATATATTTGTACTATGTTGGGATTCCCCTCATATATAAAGGGGATCCTTGTCATTTTGTAGGACATCTGATATTCAAGACTAAATACACAAGAACATTCTCTCTACTCTCTAACATATTCTCTTGATCTCATTACTTCCATTTATTGCTTATATTCATTGTGTTCTATTTATTATTCTTCATTTATTGCTTATCATTGATCAAAAAGAGCCATAACTATAGCTCTCACAACTGTTAATCCTCCATCGATCACCCTAAGTCGGTCACCAGACTCGACCTCGAGACCCCATATATGCCAGCTCGAGGCCTAGATTTCCAGCCGTTTGGTTTGACTATCACATTGTTTTCAAGCTATAATCTTGATTTATAATCTTTTACTTAGCGTCTATTGCCTAACAACTAGCACAAAAATAGATTACGTATTTTTAGAACCACACAATCAAATTTAATTATTATTACCATTTTCACGGTAAACAGTATCACTAGTTGAAGATTCGAGACTCGGATATTCTTAAACAGCTTTTAGGACCTGTTATGGTCATTATAAGTTCCTTGTGATGTATTTTGGATCGACCAACGCCCCAGCAGCGTTTATGCATCTGATGAACAATGTGTTTTGGCCTTATCTCGACTCGTTTGTTATTATATTCATTGATGATTTTCTGGTGTACTCTCATAGCCAGGAGGAGCACGCCCAGCATTTGAGGGTTGTGTTGCAACGGTTGAGGGAGGAGAAGCTTTATGCCAAGTTCTCCAAGTGTGAGTTTTGGCTCAATTCAGTGACATTCTTAGGGAACATGGTATCTAGTGAGGGTATTAAGGTAGATCCGAAGAAGATAAATGTAGTTCAGAGTTGGCCCAAACCGTCCTCAGCTATAGAGATTTGGAGCTTTCTCGGTTTGGGTTGTTGTTACTATCGTTTCGTGTAGGGTTTCTCGTCTATTACATCGACCTTGACCAAATTGACCCAAAAGGGTGCTCCTTTCAGGTGGTCAGATGAGTGTGAGGCGAGCTTTCAGAAGCCCAAGACTGCCTTTACCACAACTGCAGTTTTAGTCCTACAATCAGCTTCTGGTTCTTATACATTGTATTGTGATGCTTTTCGGATCTGTATTGGGTGTGTTTTGGTGCAGGAGGGTAGAGTGATTGCCTATGCTTCACGTCAGTTGAAGCCCTATCAGAAGAATTACCTTGTTCATGATTTGGAGTTGGCTGCCATTGTTCATGCATTGAAGATTTGGAGGCACTATCTCTATGGTGTGTCTTGTGAGATATTTACTAAATATGATAGCCTCTAGCAGTTGTTATAACAGAAGGATCTCAATTTGCGGTAGCGGAGATGGTTGGAGCTTCTAAAGGACTATGATATCACTATTCTGTATCACTCGGGAAAGGCTAATGTGGTGGCCGATGCCTTGAGTACGAAGGTAGTAAGTATGGGTAGTCTTGCATTCATTCCTGTTGGTGAGAGACCTCTTGCTATTGATGTTTAGGCCTTGACCAACCAGTTCATGAGATTAGATGTTTCGGAGCCCAGTCGGGTTCTAGCTTGTGTGGTTTCTCGGTCTTCCTTATTTGATCGCATCAGAGAGTGCCAGTATGATGATCCTCATTTGCTTGTCCTCAAGGACAGGGTTCAACACGGTAATGCCATAGATGTGACCATTGGTGATGATGCGGTGTTGAGGATGCAAGGCCAGATACGTGTGCCCAATGTAGATGGGCTACGAGAGTTGATTCTTGAGGAGGCCCATAGCTCGGAGTATTCCATCTATCGGGGTGCCACAAAGATGTATCAGAATTTGAGGCAACACTGTTGGTGGAGGAGGATGAAGAAGGATATAGTTGGCTTTGTAGCTCGATGTTTCAGCTATCAGCATGTGAAATATGAGCATTAAAGACAGGTTGGCTTGCTTTAGAGGATAAAGATTCCAGAGTGGAAGTGGGAGCAGATCACCATGGATTTCGTAGTTGGGCTCCCACGGACATTGAGTTCGATGCTATTTGGGTGATTGTGGATCAGCTGACCAAGTCCGTGCACTTCATTCTAGTTGGTACTACTTATTCTTCAGAGCGGCTGGCTGAGATTTACATCTGAGAGATTGTTCGCCTTCACGGTGTACCAGTTTCCATCATTTTAGATAGAGGCACGCAATTACATAATAGTTTTGGAGAGTTGTGCAATGAGAGTTGGGCACTCAGGTTGAGGTGAGTACAACATTTAACCCTCAGACGGACGGCCAGTCCGAGCGCATTATTCAGATATTGGAGGACATGCTACACGCTTGTGTCATTGATTTTGGAGGTTCATGGGACCAATTCCTGCCGCTCGTGGAGTTTTCTTACAACAATAGTTATCAGTCGAGGATTGAGATTTCTCAGTATGAGGGTTTATAAGGGAGGCGGTGTAGTTCTCTGGTAGGTTGGTTTGAGCCGGGTGAGGCTAGGCTTTTGGGTACAGACTTGGTTTAGGATGCGTTGGACAAGATGAAATTGATTCAGGAGCAGCTTCGCACAAAGCAATTTAGACAAAAAAGTTATGCTGACAGGAAGGTCAGTGATGTGTCTTACATGGTCGGGGAGAATGTTCTGTTGAAGGTTTCACCCAAGAAATGTGATATGAGATTTGGGAAGAAGGGAAAGTTGAGACCTCGGTTTATTAGGCCGTTTGAGGTACTTTGGAGGATCGGAGAGGTAGCCTACGAGCTTGCCTTACCACCTAGCTTGTCGAGTGTGCATCCAGTATTTCATGTTTCTATGCTTTGGAAGTATATCAGCAATCCGTCTCATGTTTTGGATTTCCGCACGGTTCAGTTGGATGGTGATTTGACTTATGATGTGGAGCCGGTGGCTATTTTGGATCATCGGGTTTGAAAGTTAAGGTTAAAGGATATAGCTTCAGTAAAAGTGCAGTGGAAAGGTCACCCCATGGAGGAGGCTACTTGGGAGAACAAGCGGGTGATGCGGAGCAGATATCCCACCTATTTGAGACTCCAGGTATGTTTCTAGACGCGTTTGAGGACAAACATTTATTTAAGAGGAGGGGGATGTAATGATTCGGCCGGTCATTTTGAGAGTTGTAGCCCCATTTCCCCATTTTCTGCTTCTTTTGTCTTCTACAATTGTTATATAACTTACCGGGTTAGTTGGTTTGGGTCCTGAGTGATTTCGGAGTGAATTGAGACACTTAGTCTATTAATTGAAAGCTTAAGTTAGAAAGTTGATCGAATGTCGACTTGTGTGTAAACAACCTCAGATTTGAATTTTGATGATTTTTTAGCTCCGTTAGCTGATTTTTGACTTAGGAGCATGTCCGGATTGTGATTTGGAGGCCCGTAGTAGAATTAGGCTTGAATTGCGAAATTTGGAATTTTGGGAAGTTTGACCGAGGGTGGACGTTTTGATATAGGGGTCGGATCGGATTATCGAAAGTTGGATTAGGTTCGTTGTGTCATTTATGACTTGTGTGTAAAATTTGAGGTCAATCGGATGTGATTTGATAGGTTCCGGCGTCATTGGTAGAATGTTGAAATTTCAAAGTTCATTAGGCTTGAATCCATGTGTATTTCGTGTTTTTGATGTCATTTGAGGTGATTTGAGGGTTCAACTAAGTTCGTATGATGTATTGGGACTTGATGGTATGCTTGTGGAGGTCTCGAGGGACTCGGGTTGATTTCGGGTGGTTAACAGACTTGGTTTGGAATTGGTGAAGCAGCTAAAATATTGTTGCTACAGGTGTAACCGCACTTGCGAAGTGGACAACGTAGGTGCGAGCCCGCAGAAGCGGGGCATGAATCACAGAAGCGACCAAGGAAGAGTTGAACAGAGGTCGCAGGTGCGAAGACTATCCCGTACTTGCGATGGTCGCAAAAGCGGGCAGAAGGGCACATATGCTAGTTGGATCCACATGTGCGATGGATTTCCCGCACATGCGATATGCGCAGATGTGATCACTCGCAGAAGCAGAGGCATATGTATAAGTGACTTCTGCAGAAGCGGGAATTTAACTACAGAAGCGGTTCCGCAGGAGCGAAAAAATGGCCGCAGGTGCGAAAAGCCTGGGCAGAAGGTTTAAATACAAGTGTTCACGATTTTAGTCTCATTCCAACATTTTGAACTCGGACTTAGGAAATTGTGAGGTATTATTGAGGTAAGCTTCTTGTACTCATTTTTTATCATAAATCTTATTTCCCCAATGTTTTCCCACCTACATTGTGTGGTGTTGAAGTGAAATTTGGGGGTTTGAGGCTAGGGATTTGAAGACTGAGTTTTGGGGAGTTGAATGGCCATTTGGTGTCAGATTTTGATAAATTTGGTATGTTTAGACTAGGGAGTGAATGGGCTTTCGGGTTTGTGACTTTTGTCGGATTTCGATACGTGGGCCCGAGGGCCGGGTTTAGGCCAATTTTGGATTTTGGCTATAATTAGTAGTTTTCTTATGGAATTGATCCCTTTAGCCTATATTAATTGTATTGTATTGCTTGTGGCTAGATTTGGAATGTTTGGAGACCGATTTGAGAGGCAAAGGCATTTCAGAGTAGAGTTTTGCCCGGATTGAGGTAAGTAACACTTTTAAACTTGGTTCTGAGGGTTCGAATCCCCGTATTATGTGATATATGATTGGTATTGAGGTGACGCACATACGAAGTGACGGGCGTACGAGCGTGCACCATGAGAATTGTGGCCTGGTTGTTTCCATGGCACCGTATAGAGATACTATCTTCTTGATATCCATATTTTCATCATGTGATAAAGTAATTGCGATGTCAATCATGCTAGATATCATGTTTAGGCTTTATGCCGGTACTGTTGGGACCCATAATGGTCGTTTTCTTGCTGTCACCTTATTGATTTTATTGATATTTCGTACTCAATCATATTCATGCATTTTATATCATATCTCAGTATCATTTGTTATTTATTGATATATTATATTATTATTTCAGGCTAGTTTTCATGACATTGTGAGCCTGTGAGTGACACTGGAGAGATTGATGATTGAGTGAGGCAGAGAGCCTGATTATGAGAGGCAGTTATGGGATCGGGCTGCACGTTGCAGCGGTTATATTGATGTTATGATAGCGCTTGGGCTGTAGGATCCCCTCTTGAGTCTGTACACATCCTCAGTGAGCACATATGATGTTATTGACGGATGGATCTTCCTTGGACATGGATCTTGTCCGAAGTACTTGATACCTGGAGATGGATCTTCTCCACAGGGCTGGATTGGTCTTACTTGGTACTGGGTGACTTATGGTCAGCGATGTATATATTTTGGGATGGATCTTCCCTGGGTCGTATGGGCCATATACAGTACCGAGTGATTGAGCATTTGAGAGTGTAAGCACACAAGGCTAACAATATGGTGCATCACATACATCATGTGCATTGGCATATAGAAATAGAAGAGTATATTCTTCACATTGTTCAGATCTGATCTATTTCACTATTTGAGCTATTTATTTAATTTGAAAGCATGCCTACGTTTCTGCACTATTATTTTCTATTGGTAACTGTACTTGTTGAGATCGTCACAACCTTTCAGTCCAAAGGTTGAACTTGTTACTTATTGAGTTGGATGTACTCATGTTACTCTATGCATCTTGTGTATAGATCCAGGCGATTCTGGTCACGTCGACGGCTGCTGATTGAGGCATCAGAGTTCAGAGACTATCGAGATAGTTGCATGGCGTTCGCGAGCCTTAACCCTCCTTCTTTATCTTTATCTATATTTTAGTGTTTATTTCCTAAATACTGTAGTGGACTGTATTCCGGTTTAAATGCTCATGTACTCTGTGACACCTAGGTGTTGGGATAAATTGTATCACATTTTGGATGGTTTCTGTTATGAAAAGGTTTTTCTTAAACATTAATTGCTTCCGCCTAATTTCTTTAAAGTGGTTTACCGTATCGAGATGTTGAGTTGTGGCTGGACTAGTTCCACGATTGACGTCATCACAACGGTTTATTTTGGGTCGTGACATAAAGATATTAAATCTTCTCATTATTGATAATCTCAATATAACTAACCGCTTTCGCGAATACTTTAGAAACTTAATAAGTTTCTTTTAGACTTACTACGACACAATGCTTATTGATAATCAATTTTATTCATCAAAAATAGTACTAATTGGCTCTTCTAGAGCTATCAATTAATTTTGTACTATCATATATTCATCAACATCAATATGATGAATATCTCTTTCGAGGAGAAAGTTATACCATTATGGTCATCGTCAAAATCATTATTAGCATGATATGTTGCTTCCATTACTTTTGCCCTGTAATAATCACATTGCCATAGTATTTTGTCATACGATAGGTACCTGACTAATGACTATTCATGCCATAATAATGACATTACTTTTCATATCAAACCTCATTCTAGAGGTGAGTGTGGTATATTCACTACCACTAGCACATTTATATTCTTCCAAAAAATGAATATGTATTCATAAATCATATGCTGTCACATTCACATTATGAATGGACCATAATCATATATATGTGCTTTATAAAATCTCATGTCAAATCGATGATAAACATTACTTTCACAGAGTGAATGATTATTTTGAGAATTCTTATTATTCTCATTACCACAATGATGACGATTATAATTTCGTCTATTGCCACGTCCACATCCATTGATACCTTTACGGTAATAACTTTGTCTTCTTCCAGACTTATCACATACTGCTACCACATTCTCTCAAGGGAATGAGAATGAAGCATATTCAATGGGACGAGTTTTCACTTTTTGTACTCACAATCAACATGAATTTGATCATGGCACGACATAGAAATTTTACCGTTTCGGGTGGTTATAATTTCTTCCAAACTCTATTAGAGTTATAATCAAAATTTATTGTCTTGCTTGTATTTAAAATCAGATTATAGAATTTCAAGAATTTAAAAAGAAAAAAATAAGGTAAAATATTTATCTTAAATCCATAATTTATTCCTGAGGGAAGTTCATGGAATAATTGACAATCATTACGCACAGTATTATTTATAAGTTGAGCACCATGCACGTATCTCAAAGCCTCTACTCAATTGATTGGAGTCTCGTGCTGATAATGTGTTATAAAATAATAAGAGAAGAAGAAGAGTATTGCAGAGGAAAATAGAGAGACAATATTCTTATTGAAATGGGATCAATTACAATGGTATAAAACTCCTCTATTTATAGGGAAAAGTGACTTAGCCACCAAATAACAAACCCTAAAATCTCTCTAAAATATAGACATTCACCTTAACTATAGTTCTATTTATAACACACATGACATTTTTCTAGAATTTTTATAATTCAAACTGTAATTGATTATAAGAGATCATTTGCTCCTTTCGTTCCTTCACAAAGAACTTTGAGAATAAGAGATTGCAGCTAGGCCATTTTGCCCTTTTTACGGCAAAAATAGCACGATATAACCAGTTTTTGGATTGGTCATTTAAAAATAGCTAGTTTTTATAAAGTCAATGAAAAATAGCCACTATTTTGTTGCAACAGAGACCGGTCCAGCATAATATGTTGGAGTTCGGTACACCTGTGTATGAACTCCAGGATATTATGTTGGACCGGTATACTTTGCTGGCTCCAGTATAATATACTGGAGACTGGAGCACCGGTGATCCAAACTCCAGTATATTATACTGGACAATTATACTTGCTGGAACTCTAGTATATTATGCTGGAGTTCTAGTATACTTGTGCTGGAACTCCATCATATTATGCTGGAGTTCCAATATACTTATCCTAGAACTTCAGTATAATACGCTGGAGTTCAAGCATACTTATGCTGGAACTCCATTATAATATACTGCCATATTTTTCTGGTTTTGAACAGTGTTTCGCTCAGATTTATCTTTACATGAAAAGTGGTTAAATTTCGATTACTTTTGAAACTGGAGTATTTTTGAACGGCTAGTTGTAAATCTGACTATTTTTGAATTTCTCCCCTTTTTACGTAGCCTAAAAGCCCAATGCTTACTGATAGTAGTTTTGATAAGAGAAATATATTTTTAGCCGTTTTAAAAAATAATAATCGATGAAATATGAAATATGTAATATATATATATATATATATTATATGCATATAATAAATATATACTATACACTTTTCACCAGCAACTTCAATTAGTTTCGACGGACTGACAAATTTTGTTTTTTGTTGTAGTTGTAACATTTTTGCGTCTCACACATAAACATGGGCTTCTAACTTTTGGTAGTTTATTGGAGAATTATCAGATGGGCTATTGGAGTTGGGAAGATTTACTGGAAAGCGTTCTTGATCTTGAATAATCAGAAGCCCGATTTTCTTTTCCTTCGTGATTATCTATTTTATGGGCTTTTGTAGTTAGGCAGAGATTGTCTGGAAAGCATCATTGATTTGCATAGGGATTTTTTTGTTCTTATACACTATTTGAAACCTTATTACGAATAATGTTTAAGTTTTTGTATTTATCCGACCTAAAGACGTTTAGCTACAGAATATATACAATCCACCTTAAAAGGCTCCCAATCCATTATTAGTGCCTTCAATTAAGAGATTTAGCTATACCCTTTTCCTTTTTTCTCTCCTCTCTCCCCTCTTCTCCCGATCTAACTTATATTTAGGGATTTCTATTTGCTAATTGTTTCGGTATTTTTTTTTTATATTTTATCCTTAAGCTAATATTTGTAAGAACAGAAAAATATATCAAATGTTGGGGCGGGGCATAAGCCTCATCTTTAATTTTTTTAGTAGTTTATAAATTAATATGTCCAGATATAAATATGTATATGTCTTATCTATATATGTATATATCTACGAAGAACCCAATATAATTTAAGCTTTCAAGAATTATAGAAACAATAGAAGCAATCTACAGTTTGTCAAAATAGGTGCGCAAGCTATCGAAACTGCACTTTAAAATGAGAAGTCAGAAAATTTAACCAATTAATAGTAATAACTGTAACGATCCGGCCAGTCGTTTTAAGAATTTACACCCCGATCCCCTGTAAACTGCTTTTCCCATGTTTGTTTATGATATTTTGATTTGCCGGGATGTTCGATTTTGAGTTTCAGAATGTTTTTGGACACCTAGTCCCTAAATGAGAGTTTAAGTTTTAGAAATTGGACCGTAATCGGAGCAGTGTGAAGACGGACTCGGAATGGAATTTTGTAGGTTTCGTAAGCTCCGTTGAGTGATTTCGGGCTTAGGGGCGTGTTCGGATTGTGTTTTGGAGGTCCGTAGCTTATTTAGGCTTGAAATGCCGAAAGTTGAATTCTTGAAATTTCCGGTTCGATGGTGAGATTTTGATATCGGGGTCGGAATGGAATTCCGGAAGATACAGTAGCTCCATAGTGTTGAATGTGACGTGCTTGCAAAATTTCAGATCATTCGGATGAGGTTTGATAGATATTTTGATCGAAAGCGTCATTTGAGAGTTTTTGGTGTTCTTAGGCTTGAATCCGTTGTTTAATTGGTATTTTGATGTTGTTTTGAGCGTTCCAAAGATTGGAACAAGTTTGAATAATGTTTTAGGATTGGTTGTCATGTTTGATTAAGGTCCTGGGGTCCTCGGGTGTATTTCGAATGCTCAACGGGTCAATTTTTGAAACTTAAAAATTGTAGAAAAATATTGCAGCAGTCAGTTCTGGTTTCCTTCTTCTCATTCGCGAGTGGGGTCTCACGTTCACGAAGAGGAACTGGGGCTGGTGAGGAATTAATGCTTCGCGTTCGCGGAGGAGCTCCCGTTTTCGCGAGGCTGTGGGACCTTGCGCCTACGCGTTCGCAAAGGCAGTCTCGCGTTCGCGGCTTGGGCATCACGTTCACGAAGAGGGAGACTAGCCAGTGGAACTTTAGTGCATCGCGTTCGCGATCATTGTCTCGCGTTCACGAAAAAAAACGTGCCTGTGCAGAATGTTTAAGTTCAAAATCGAGGGTTTAGCCATTTTTGTGAAAACTAGAGCTTGGGAGCTCGGATTTGAGCGAGGTTTTGAGGGATTTTCAGAGATATCGATTGTGTAACAATTCTTAACTCCTTTTTGCTTGTAACTCATTAATCTAAACATGAATTCATCATTTAATTTCGGAATTTGTATGAAAATTGGGGGAGAGTTCCTAGACCAAAAATTCGAGTTTTGATTGGGGATTTGACATTGGATTTGGATAATTTTGGTATGGTTAGACTCGTGAGAGTATGAGTATTATGAAAATATAAATTTTACCTGATTGCGAGACGTGGGCTCGAGGGGCATTTTGATAATTTTATATAATTTTGCATATTAGCTTAGAATTTGTTGTAGAATCAGTTACTTGAAGTGTTATTTATATTATGCAATTGAATTAAATAGATTTGAGCCATTTGGAGTCGAGTACTCGTGGCAAGAACGTGGTTTCGAGTTGATTTTGAGCCGGTTCGAGGTAAGTGGCTTGTCTAACCTTGTGTGGGGGAACTCCCCTTAGGATTTGGTATTATTGATATTTGAAATGCCTTGTACGTGAGGTGATAAGTGCGTACTTGTGCTAATTGTTGAAAAATCCGATTTTTCTTTAAGTAATTTTAATTGTGCTTCTTTTCCTGTTTATGCTACTTGCAATTTAAGCATGTTGTTAGCTTAGGGAAGCATGTATAATTGACTTAATTGCTTTACTTGCTCAAACTGCCTTATTTGGATTACATGCAACATTCTAGGTTAGAAATACCTGTTTTACCTTGGTATGGAATTTGAATTGAACTATGTATTCTTCTTGTTGTTGCTGTGTGTTTACTTTGGGACTACGGGACGGTATCCGGGGAGATCCCCCTATATGTTTACTTTGGAACTACAGAACGGTATTCCGGGAGATCCCCTGCATATTTACATTGGAACTACGGGACTACACCCGTAGATTCCCCCTGTACTGAGTAGTTACATTTGAGACTACAGATCGGTATTCTGGGAGATCCCCTCGCATTATGAGTTGGATTACGGGACGACATCCCTAGAAATCCACTGGATATTTATATTTGGGACTACAGGACGGTATCCTGGGAGATCCCTGGTTGTTATTCTGCGTTGAGCTGTATTTCTCTTTGTGTTTACTTTGCCTCTATAGTAGTTGTTGCTGTTCTTTCTATTCTGTGTTACTCCTTACTGTTGCACTTATTATACTATCTTATTTTTACACTATTATACCTTGTATTTCATTTAACCTTAGTAGGGCCCTGACTTTTCTCGTCACTACCCGACCGAGGTTAGGCTTGGCACTTACGGAGTACTGCTATGGTGTACGCATGCCCTTTCTGCGCATGTTTTTCCTATGCAGATCCAGGTACTTGCACTCAATCTTATCATCCTTGAGGCGAGGCGCTTCTCTAGAGACTTCGAGGTATATCTGCCGCATTTGCAGACCAAAGAGTCTCTTTCTATCTGTCTGTAATAGTATAACCCTTCAGTATTCTCCTTTTTGTTTGATATTTCTGGAGTTAGAGCTTCTTATGTATCTCTTAGCTTGTGATTCATGGGGTTCCGGATTTTGGGAATGGTTAGGTTGAGATTCTTATACTGTTATGTTCCAGAAAACATCTTAAATACTATTTTATTTTTTATTTTGGTTTTATATTATTTTCTCTCCACAAATTGTTTCTTTTTCGCATTTGTTAGGATTACCTAGTCGTACAGACTAGGTGCCGTCACGATGGTTCACGGAGGGCAAACTGGGGTTGTGACAAGTTGGTATCAGAGCTCTAGGTTCATAAGAGTCATGAATCAAAAGACGGTTTATTAGAGTCTTGCGTATCGGTGCAGAGACATCTGTAGTTATCTGCGAGAGGCTATGTAACTGTTAGGAAAATTTCACTTCATTTGATTTCCTTGTCGTGCGAGATTTTGATGTCACAACTCTAAACTTCTGTCTTCTATTTTCTCATAGATGGTGAGGATACATGCTACCCGAGATGATCAGGCACACACGCCCACTACTGCAGCTGCCAGAGGCTGGGGCCAGGGTCGGGGTAGAGGCCAAGGACGCGTACGTGGTGCAGCCAGAGCACCCGTGCGAGTTGCCACTGAGGTACCACTAGCAGTTCCAGCCAGAGTTCAGGCACCTGATACGCCTGCTGCTACTACTACTCCAGCTCTTCAGGAGACTCTTGCGCAGATCATGAGCATGTACACCACTCTGGTTCAGGCATGGTTGCTTCCCCTTGCTGCAGCCACATCTCAGGCCGAGGGAGGAGCACAGACTCCCGCCACCCGCACTCCTGAGCAGCGAGTGCATATTGATCTGGTCCTAGAGATTATTCTTGTATGTCCTGCAGTCCTAGCTCAGCCCGAGGATAGGGCAACGACTTCAGAGGCTGAGCAGCGTAGGCTTGAGAGGTTCAAGAGGTATGATCCTCCTGTATTCAGTGGGTTAGCATTAGATGATGCCTTGGGATTTCTGGAGAAGTGTCACTGTATCCTCCGCACTATGGGTATATCAGGATCGAGTGGGGTTTCTTTCACTGCCTTCCACCTTCGAGGAGCCGCCTATGAGTGGTGGTGTACCTATGAGTTAGACAGTCCGGATGAGGTAGCTTCACTGACTTGGACTCAGTTTTTAGATATGTTCCTGAGAGAGTTTGTTCCTCAAAGCCTCAGGGACGCATGGCGCACAGAGTTTGAGCATTTGCGCCAGGGTGCCATGACTGTCTCGGAGTATGATGTCCGTTACACCAGCTTGGCTAGACATGCCCCAGCCTTGGTTTCTACTATTCGTAAAAGGGTTTGCCGATTTATTGAGGGACTCATTCCCAGCATCATGTCTAGCATGTCTCGTGAGTTGTAAATGGATATTTCTTATCAGCAGGTGATGAGCATTGCTATGAGGATAGAGGGTATGCATGTTAGGGAGAGAGAAGAGAGGGAGCCCAGGAGTTCTCGAGAGTCGGGCCATTATTCTGGTGCCTGTGCCCCAGCTGCAGGTCGTCATGGTAGGGATTATACGGGTTTCCCTATTCATTTAGCTCTTCCAGCAGCTAGTGGTATTCCAGCTCCTCTTAGGCCTAAGAAGCCTTATTATGCACCTCCAGTATCTCGTGCGCCTTCTGTACGGGGTGCTTTCAGTGGTCAGTCTAGCATACTTGGCTCGAGCTAGTCACAACCACCATGTCATCCCAAAGCTTGTTTTAAGTGTGGTGACACACAACATATAGTGAGGCATTGCCCCAGACTTAGGAGGGGTGCACCTCCACAGACTTCTCAGCCACAGTGTGCCCCGTAGAGTTCTTAGGGTATGATTACATCACCAGTTGCTACCCCACCTGCTCAGCCAGCTAAATGTGGAGGTCGGGGAGGTAGAGGTCGCCCTAGAGGGGGAGGCTAGGCCAGATATTATTCCTTTTCTACCCGTACCGAGGTTGTTGCCTCTGTTTCTATCATCACAGGTATTGCCTTGGTTTGTCTTGAAGATGCATCGGTTTTATTTGATCCAGGCTCTACCTATTATTATGTGTCTTCTTATTTTGCCCTGCACTTGGGTGTACCTCGGGATTCTTTGAGTACCCATGTTTATGTTTCTAATCCTGTGGGAGATTCTCTTGTTCTAGAACACATTTATCGGTCGTGTTTGATTGCTCTTAGTGGTGTTGAGACCAGAGCTGATTTGTTATTGCTCAGCATGGTATATTTTGATGTTATCTTAGGCATGGACTGGTTGTCACCCCATTATGTTATTCTTGATTGTCAAGCCAAAATCGTGAAGCTGGCTATGCTAGGTGTACCGCGAGTAGAGTGGAGGGGTACCTTAGATCATACTTCTAGTAGAGTTATTTCATTCCTTAAGGCTCAGCGTATGGTTGAGAAGGGGTGTGACGTATATCTAGCTTATGTAAGATATGTTAGTGTTGATACCCCTACAGTTGATTCATTTCCAGTAGTACGGGATTTTCCTGATGTGTTTCCAGCTGATCTTCCAGGCATGCCGCCCGATAGAGATATTGATTTTGGCATTGATCTGTTGTCGGGCACTCAACCCATTTATATTCCTCCTTATCTTATGGATCCTCCTGAGTTGAAGGAGTTGAAGGATCAGTAATAAGAATTGCTAAATAAAGGTTTTATTCGGCCCAGTGTATCACCTTGCGGTGCTCCTGTCTTGTTTGTCAAGAAAAAGGATGGTTCTATGCGTATGTGTATTGATTATCGCCAGTTGAACAATGTTACAGTGAAGAACCTTTATCCTTTGCCTCGTATTGATGATCTGTTTGACCAACTTCGGGCGCACGAGTGTTTTCTAAAATTAACTTGCGCTCAGGTTACCATCTGTTGAAGATTTGGGAGCCAAATATCCCGAACACTGCTTTCAGGACTCGGTATAGTCATTACGAGTTCCTTGTTATGTAATTTGGGCTGACCAATGCCCCAACAGCCTTTATGCATTTGATGCACAGTGTTCCGGTCGTATCTTGACTCCTTTGTTATTGTTTTTATTGATGATATTCTGGTGTATTCCCAGAGTCGGAAAGATCATGAGTAGCACCTGAGGACAATGCTTCAGACTTTGAAGGAAAAGAAGTTATATGCTAAGTTCCCGAAATGTGAGTTTTGGTTGGATTCCGTGGGATTCTTAGGCTACGTAGTATCGAGTGAGGGCATTCAGGTGGATCCAAAGAAAGTGGAAGCAGTGCAGAGTTGGCCCAGACCATCCTCAACTATCGAGATCCGAAGTTTTCTTGGCTTGGCGGGTTATTACCGTCGATTCGTTGAGGGCTTTTCATCTATTGCAGCACCTATGACCAGGCTGACCCAGAAGGGTGCTCTATTCCAGTGGACGGAAGAGTGTGAGGCAAGATTTCAGAAGATCAAGATAGCTTTGACTACAACCCTAGTTTTGATATTGCCTACAGGTTCGGGGTCTTATACTGTCTATTGTAATGCCTCGAGGATTGTCCTTGGAGTGGTATTGATGTAGGATGGTAGGGCGATTGCCTACGCGTCCAAAAGGTTGAAGGTACATGAGAAGAATTATCATGTCCATGATCTCGAGTTAGCTGCTATTTTTCATGACTTGAAGATCTCGCGTCGTTGTTTGTACGGTGTTCATTGTGAGATTTATACTGATCATCGGAGTTTGCAACATCTGTTCAAGCAAAAGGATCTTAATTTGCGCCAGAGGAGGTGGTTAGAGTTGCTGAAGGACTATGATATCACTATTTTGTATCACCCGGGCAAGGCCAATGTGGTAGCCGATGCTTCGCCGGGCAGAGAGCTTGGGGAGTTTGGCTTATTTACTAGCAGTGGAGAGGCCCATAGCGATGGACGTTCAGGCCTTAGCCAGTCAGTTTGTGAGATTGGATCTTTCGGAGCCCAGTCGGGTTCTAGCTTGCATGATTTCTCGATCTTCCTTATTTGATCGTATCAGGAAGCGTTAGTTTGATGACCCTCATTTGCTTGTCCTCAAGGACAATGTTCAGCATAGTGATGCCAGAGATGTGACTATTGGTGATGATAGAGTATTGAGGATGCAGGGTCGTATCTGTGTACCCAATATTGATAGGCTTCGGGAGTTAATTCTAGAGGAGGCCCATAGTTTGCGGTATTCCATTCATCCGGGTGCCGCAAAGATTTATCAGAATTTGAGATAGCACTATTGGTGGAGGCGGATGAAGAAAGATATAGTTGGGTTTGTAGCTCGGTGCCTCAATTGTCAGCAGGTAAAGTATGAGTACCAGAGACCGGATGGGTTTCTTCAGCAGGTGGAGATTCCGGAGTGGAAGTGGGAGAGGATCACCATGGACTTCGTAGTTGGAATCCCACGGACTTTGAAGAAGTTCAATGCCATTTGGGTGATTTTGGATCGGCTGACCAAGTCCACGCACTTCATTCCTATGTGTACTACTTATTCTTCAGAGCGGTTGGCAGAGATTTAAATCCGGGAGATTATCCATCTACATGGTATTCCAGTTTCCATCATTTCAGACAGAGGTACTCAGTTCACATCACGGTTCTGGAGGGCCGTGCAACATGAGTTGGGTACTCGGGTTGAGTTGAGTACAACATTTCACCCTCAGACGGACGAACAGTCTGAGCGCACTATTCAAATTCTTGAGGATTTGCTCCGTGCGTGTGTGATTGAGTTTGGAGGGTCTTGGGATCAGTTCTTGCCAATGGCGGAGTTTGCCTACAACAACAACTATCAGTCCAGCATTCAGATGGCACCGTATAAGGCTTTATATGGTAGGCGGTGTAGATCCCTAGTGGGCTGGTTTGAGCCGGGTGAGGCCAGATTATTGGGCACAGTCTTGGTTTAAGATGCTTTGGAGAAGGTTAAGGTGATTTAGGATAGACTCTGTACCGCCCGGTCTAGATAGAAGAGTTATGCAGACTGGAAGGTTTGTGATATTTCCTATATGGTTGGAGAGCGGGTTCTGCTTCGTGTTTCGCCTATGAAGGGCTTTATGAGATTTGGAGAAAAAGGGAAGTTGAGTCTGAGGTTTATTGGTCCTTTTGAGATATTGCGACGTGTTGGGGAGGTTGCTTATGAGCTTGCCTTACCTCCCAGCTTGGAAGGATTTTATCCGATATTTCACGTTTCAATGCTCCGGAGATAACACAGTGATCCGTCGTACGTGTTGGATTTCAGTTCAGTCTAGTTGGACAAGGATCTATCTTATGTTGATGAGATAGTGGCGATATTGGACCGGCAAAATCGAAAGCTGAGGTCAAAGAACATTGCATCAACGAAGGTTCAGTGGCGGGGTTAGCTGACCGAGGAGGCGACCTAGGAGAACGAGCAGGATATGCGTAGTTGTTACCCTCATCTTTTCACTAATTCAGGTATGTCTCTATGCTCGTTTGAGGAAGAACGAATGTTTAAGTGTGGGGGGATGTACCGACCCGGCCGGTCGTTTTAAGAATTTATGCCCCGATCCACTGTAACTACTTTCCCCGTGTTTGTTTATGCTATTTTGATTTCTCGGGATGTTGGGTTTTGAGTTGTGATGACTCAGATGACCGTCTTAAGAATTAACACCCTGATCCCCTATTAACAACTTTCCCTGTGTTTATTTCAGCTATTTTTGATTTGCCGGAATGTTCGGTTTTAAGTTTTAGAGAGTTTTGGGACACTTAGTCCCTAAATGAGAGCTTAAGTGTTGGAAAGTTGACTGTAGTCAGAACAATGTGAAGACAGCCTCGAAATAGAAATCTGATGGTTCCATTAGCTCTGTTGGGGTGATTTCGGGCTTAGGGGCATGTTCAGATTGTGTTTTGGAGGTCCGTAGCTAATTTAAGCTTGAAATACTGAAAGTTGAATTTTTGAAGTTTCCGGTTCAATAGTGAGATTTTGATTCGAGGGTCGGAATGGAATTACGGAAGTTGGAGTAGCTCCGTAGTGTTTAATGTGATGTGTGTGCAAAATTTCAGGTCATTCGGACGAGGTTTGATAGACATTTTGATCGAAAGCGTATTTTTAGAGTTTTTGGAATTCTTAGGCTTGAATCCGATGAAAAATAGGTGTTTTGATGTTGTTTTGAGCGTTCTAAAGGTTGGAACAAGTTTTAATGAAGTTATGGGAGATGCTGGTAGGTTTGGTTGAGGTCCCGGGGGCCTCTGGTGTGTTTCGGATGCCCAACAGGTCATTTTTGGAACTTAGAAAATTACAGAAAATGTTGTTGCAGTTAGTTCTTGTTTCCTTTTTCGCGTTTGTGAGTGGGATCTCGCGTTCGCGAAGAGGAGATTCGGCTGGCAAGGAATTTGTGCTTCGCATTCGCGAAGTGTCTCCCACGTTCGCGAAGCTGGGAGTTTTATACCTACGCGTTCGCTATGGTTTTCCCGCTTTTGCGTAGGAGGAGGAAGTTTTGAATCGTGTTCGCGATGAAAAAATCTGGGTCCAAGTGTAATTGTTCTCCGCGAATGCAAGGGGCCATCCGCATTCGCGAAGAAGGAATTAGCTGGGTAGAATGTTTAAGTTCGAAATTGAGGGTTTAACCATTTTTGTGCAAACTAGAGCTTGGGAGCTCAGATTTGAGCGAGGTTTTGAGGGATTTTCAGAGATATCAATTGGGTAACGATTCCTTACTCCTTTTTGCTTGTAACCCATTAATCTAAACATGAATTCATCATTTAATTTCCGATTGGAGATGAAAATTGGGGAAAAGTTGGAATAAAGTTCTTAGACCTAGAATTTGACTTTTAATTGGGAATTTGAACTTAGATTTGGATAATTTTGGTATGCATGAACTCGTGAGAGTATGACGATTCTGAAAATATAAATTTTACCCGATTCCGAGACGTGGGTCCGAGGGGCGTTTTGGTCATGTTACCTAATTTCGCGTATTAGCTTAGAATATCTTTGTAGAATCAGTTACTTGAAATGTTATTTACATTATAAAATTGAATTGAATAGATTTGGGCCATTTGGAGTCGAGTACTTATGGCAAGAACATGGTTTCAAGTTGATTTTGAGCCGGTTCGAGGTAAGTGGCTTGCCTAACCTTGTGTGAGGGACCTTTCCCTTAGGATTTGGTATTACTGTTAATTGAAATGCCTTGTACGTGAGGTGACGAGTGCGTACTTGTGCTAATTATTGAAAATCCGATTTTCATTAAGTAATTACTAGTATTTTTCTTTTCCTGTTTATATTACCGGCATTTAAAGCCTGTTGTTAGCTTAGGAAAGAATGTCTAAGTATTTTAATTGCCTTATTTGCTCAAACAGCTTTACCTGAATTCCGTGCAGCATGCTAGGCTAGAATTCTTGTTTGCCTCGATATGAAATTGACATTTCTGAATATTATCCTTATGTTGCTGTGTAATTTCATTTGGGACTACAGATGTGGTATTCCGGTAGATCCCCCCTCCTATTGTCTGTTTATTTGGGACTACGAATGTGGGATTCTGGTAGATCCCCCTTGTCTGTTTAATTGGGACTACAGATGTGGGATTCCGATAGATCCCCCTGCACAGTTATATGAAACTATGGGACTGCACCTGGTAGATTCCCCCAGTACTAGGTATTTATATTTGGGACTACGGATCGGGATTCCGGTAAATCCCTGCGCACTGATAGTTGTACTACGGGACGGGATCCCGAGAGATCCTTCGGATACATATGATGGACTACAGGATGGTATCCCGAGAGATCCACTGGATAGATTTAATTGGGACTACAGGACGGTATCTTGGAAGGTACCGTGGTTGTTATCTCTGTGTTGAGTTGTATTTCCTTTCCGTGATTGTTTTGTCTCTGTTCTAGTTGTTGTTGTTCTTTCTATTCTATGTTATTTCTTGCTATTGCACTTAATTATACTGTCTTATCCTACACTATTATACCTTATATTTTATTTAACCTCAGTAGGGCCCTGACCTTCCTCGTCACTACCCGACTGAGGTTAGGCTTGGCACTTACTGAGTACCGCTATGGTGTACTCATGCCCCTTCTGCGCATATTTTTATGTGCATATCTAGGTAATTTCACTCTGTCTTATCATCCTTGAGGAGAGGTGCTTCTGTAGAGACTTCGAGGTATATCTGCCACATCCGCAGACCGAAGAGTCCCTTTCTATCTTTGTGTAATAGTATAGCTCTTCAATATTCCCCTTATGGTTAGACATTTTTGGAGTTAGATCTTCTTATGTATCTCTTAGCTTGTGATTCATGGGTTTCCGGGTTTTAGCAAAATGTATTGGTTTTAAGAGTTAATATTGTGTATGTCGAGCGACACTTTTAAATGCTGTTTTATTACTCTATTTCTATTATAAATTATTTTCTTTCGCAAATTTGGTTTATCTTCCGCATTTTAGGCTTACCTAGTTGTAGAGACTAGGTGCCATCACGATTGTTCATGGAGGGCGAACCGGGGGCGTGACAAGTTGGTATTTGAGCTCTAGGTTCATAGGAGTCATGAATCACAAGCCGATTTGTTAGAGTCTCACTGATCGATACAGAGACGTCTGTACTTATCTACGAGAGGCTATGTAACCGTTAGGAAAATTCTACTTCATTTGATTTCCCTGTCGAGCGAGATTTTTGACATCACGAATCCTAAACCTCTGTCTTCCATTCCCTCACAGATGGTGAGGACACGTGCTGCCAGAGATGATCAGACACAGCACCCCCTATGAGAGCCGTCAGAGGTCGGGGCTGGGGTGGAGGCCGAGGACGCGCATGCGGTGCAGCTAGAGCACCCGCGCGAGCTGCCACCGAGGAGCCACCAACAGTTCTAGCCAGAGCCCAGGCACCAGATGCGCTTACTGCTACTACTGCTCCAGCACTTCATGAGACATTAGCATAATTCCTGAGCTTTTTTGGTACATTAGTTTGGGGGAGGGGGTTGATTCAGGTTGTACCAACTACCTCACAGATCGGGGAAGGGACCCAGATTTCTGCCACCCCAACTCCAGAGTAGTGAGTTCTCATTGGTCGGGTTCCAGGTGTCATAGCGACACAACCTGTGGTCCCAGTTCAACGGGTGGTGAGGATCTCTCACCGAGTAGAGGACGGATGGGTCCAGGAGAGAGAGGACATACGAGGTCAGGAGAGAGAGTATAGGGAAGTGAGGAGACCTCATAGCTTGGAGAGACCCACTGGTCCTTATTTTGGAGGAAGGGTACGGCATGGTAGTGATTTTGTGGGTCAGTCAGCTCAGTTTGCATCTCAGATTTCACACAATGTTTCAGGTGTTCAGGGGTCTTAGAGTACCCATACCGCAACAGTTCCCACTACCACGTCCTCCCAGAGCTTGTTTTGAGTGTGGCGACACATGCTATGTGGTGAGGGATTGCCCTAGACTTGGGAGGACTGCACCTCCTTAGACTTCTCATCCACAGCGCGCTCTGTAGAGTTCTCAAGCTATGATCACAGCAACAGTTGCTACCCCACTTGCTCAGCTAGCTAGAGGGGAATGCTAGACTAGATATTATGACCTTCCTGCCCGTACCAAGGCTGTTGCCTCTGATTCTGTTGTCACAGGTATTATATTGGTTTTTCATAGAGATGCATAAGTTCTATTCGATCTAGGCTCCACTTACTCTTATGTGTCTTCTTATTTTGCTCCGCATTTGGGTTTACCTCGGGATTCTTTGAGTTCCCCTATTTATGTTTCTACTCCTGTAGGAGAATTCTCTTGTTGTGGACCATATTTATCGGTTGTCTTTGGTTATCTTAGTGGTTTTGAGACTAGAGCCAATTTATTATTGCTCAGCATGGTAGATTTTGATACTATCTTGGGCATGGACTGGTTGTCGCCCCATTATACTATCCTTGATTGTCACGCCAAAACCATGACTCTAGCCATGCCATGTGTACCACGTGTTGAGTGGAGAGGTACTTTAGATCACACTCCTAGTAGAGTTATTTTTTTCTTAAAGCCCGGCGTATGGTTGAGAAGGGGTGTAATGCGTATTTAGCTTAGGTGCGAGATGTCAGTATTAATACCCCTTAAGTTGATTCAGTTCCAGTAGTACGGGATTTTCCCGATGTTTCTCCAGCTGATCTTTCGGGCATGCCGCCTGGTAGAGATACTAATTTTGGCATTGATCTGTTGCTGAGCACTCAGCCCGTTTCTATTCTTCCGTATCATATGGCTCCTCCTGAGTTGAAAGTGTTGAAGGATCAGTTACAGGAATTGCTTGATAAGGGTTTTATTCGGCCTAGTGTATCACCATGGGGTGCTTCTGTCTTGTTTGTGAAGAAAAAGGAAGGTTCTATGCGTATGTGTATTGATTATCGCCAGTTGAACAAAGTTACAGTTAAGAACCATTATCCTTTGCCTCGTATTGATGATCTGTTTGACCAGCTTCAGGGTGCATGGGTGTTTTCTAAGATTGACTTGCGATCAGATTACCAGCAGTTGAAGATTCGAGAGCCAGATATCCCGAAGGCTGCTTTCAGAACTCGGTATGGTCATTGCGAGTTCTTTGTTATGTCATTTGGGCTGACCAATGCCCCAGCAGCCTTATGGATTTGATGCATAGTGTGTTCTGGTTGTATCTTGACACGTTCGTCATTTTCTTTATTGATGATATTCTGGTGTATTCTTTATTGATAATATTCTAGAAAGATCATGAACAGCACTAGAGGACTGTGCTTCAGACTCTGAGAGAGAAGAAATTATATGCTAAGTTCTTGAAATGTAAGTTTTGGTTGGATTTTGTGGCATTCCTAGGCCACGTGGTATCGAGTGAGGGTATTCAGGTGGATCCGAAGAAAATAGAGGTCGTGCAGAGTTGGCCCAGACCATCCTTAACTACAGAGATCCGCAGTTTCCTTAACTTGGAGGGTTACTACCGTTGTTTTGTGGAGGGGTTTTCGTCAATTGCAGCCCTCGTGACCAGGTTGACCCATAAGGGTGCTCCGTTCCAATGGACGGAGGAGTGTGAGGCGAGCTTTCTGAAGCTCAAGACAGCTTTGACCACAGCCCCAATTTTAACATTGCCTACAGGTTCGGGGTCTTATACGGTTTATTGTGATGCCTCGAGGATTGGCCTCGGAGCATTGTTGATGTAGGATGGTAGGGTGATTGCCTACACGTCCAGACAGTTGAAGGTACATGAGAAGAATTACCCTGTCCACGACCTTGAGTTAGCTACCATTATTCACGCGCTGAAGATCTGGCGCCATTATTTATACGGGGTACCTTGTGAGATTTATATTGACCATCGGAGCTTGCAGCACCTGTTCAAGCAGAATGATCTAAATTTGTGCTAGAGGAAGTTGTTAGAGTTGTTGAAGGACTATGATATCACTATTTTGTATCACCCGGATGTGGTGGCTGATGCCTTGAGTTGCCGGGTGGAGAGTTTAGGGAGTTTGGTTTATTTACCAGCATCGGAGAGGCCTATGGCAATGGATGTTTAGGCCTTAGCTAGCCAGTTTGTGAGATTAGATCTTTCGGAGCCCAGTCAGGTTCTAGCTTGCATGGTTTCTCGGTCTCCCTTATTTGATCGTATCAGGGAGCATCAATATGATGGCCCTCATTTGCATTCCCTCAAGGACAAGGTTCAGCACGGTGACGCCAGAGATATGACGACGGTGTATTGAGGATGCAAGGTCGGATTTGTGTACCCAATGTTGATGGGCTTCGAGAGTTGATTCTGGAAGAGGCCTATAGTTTGTAGTATTTCATTCATCCGGGTGCTGCGAAGATGTATCAGTATTTAAGGCAGCACTACTAGTGGAGGTGGATGAAGAGCGATATAGTTGGATTTGTAGCTTGATGCCTCAATTGTCAGCAGGTGAAGTATGTGCACCAGAGACTGGGAGGGTTGATTCAACAGATGGAGATTTCGGAGTGGAAGTGGTAGCGGATCACCATGGACTTTGTAGTTGGGCTCCCACGGACTTTGAGGAAGTTCGATGCTATTTGGGTGATTGTGGATTGGCTGACCAAGTCCATTCACTTTATTCCTGTGTGTACTACTTATTCCTCAAAGCGGTTGGCGGAGATCTATATCCAGGAGATTGTTCGTCTGTATGGTATTCTGGTTTCCATCATTTCAGATAGAGGTACTCAGTTCAACACGGTTCTGGAGGGCCGTTCAGCATGATTTGGGTACTCGAGTAGAGTTGAGTACAACATTTCACCCTCAGACGGACGGACAGTCCGAGCGCACTATTCAGATTCTTGAGGATATGCTCTGTGTGTGTGTGTGATTGAGTTTGGAGGGTCTTGAGATCAGTTCTTGCCATTTGTGGAGTTGCCTACAACAACAACTATCAGTCCATCATTCAAATGGAATCGTACGAGGCTTTATATGGTAGGCGGTATAGATCCCTGATGGGTTAGTTTGAGCCGGGTGAGGCTAGATTACTGGGCACAGACTTGGTTCAGGATGCTTAGGAGAAGGTTAAGGTAATTCAGGATAGACTCCGTACAGCCCAGTCCAGATATAAGAGTTACGCGGATCAGAAGGTTCGTGATGTTTCCTATATGGTTGGAGAGCGGGTTCTGCTTCGGGTTTCACCTATGAAGGGCGTTATGAGATTTGGGAAGAAGGGAAAGTTGAGTCCGAGGTTTATTGGCCCTTTTGAGATATTGAGGCGTGTTGGGGAGGTTGCTTATGAGCTTGCCTTACCTCCCAGCTTGGAAGGAGTTCATCCGGTATTTTATGTTTGATGCTTCGGAGGTATCACGGTGATCTGTCGCGTGTGTTGGATTTCAGTTCAGTCCAGTTGGACAAGGATCTATCCTATGTTGAGGAGCTAATGGCAATATTGGATAGGCAGGCTAGAACGCTGAGGTCAAAGAACATTGCATCAGTAAAGGTTTAGTGGCGGGGCCAGCCGGTCCAGGAGGCGACCTGGGAGACGAAGAAGGATATGCGTAGCCATTACCCTCATCTTTCACTACATTAGGTATATCTCTATGCTCGTTCGAGGATGAACGAATGTTTAAGTATAGGAGGATGTGACGACCTGGCCGGTCGTCTTAAGAATTAATGCCCTGTTCCCCTATTAATTGCTTTCCCCATGTTTATTTCTGCTATTTTGATTTGCCGAGATGTTCAGTTTTGAGTTTCAGAGAGTTTTGGGACAAGGTTCCTAAATGAGAGCTTAAGAGTTGGAAAGTTGATCGTAGTTGGAACAGTATGAAGACGACCTTAGAATGGAAATCCGATGGTTCTGTTGGGTGAATTCGGGCTTAGGGGCGTGTTCGGCTTCTGTTTTGGAGGTCCGTAGCTAATTTAGGCTTGAAATGCCGAAAGTTGAATGTTTGAAGTTTCCGGTTCGATAGTGAGATTTTGATCTAAGGGTCGGAATAAAATTCCGAAAGTTGGAGTATCTCTGTAGTGTTTAATGTGACGTGTGTGCAAAATTTTAGGTCATTCAGATGAGGTTTGATAGACTTTTTGATGGAAAGCGTATTTTAGTGTTTTTGGAATTCTTAGGCTTGAATCTAAAGAAAAATAGGTGTTTTGATGTTGTTTTGACCGTTCCGAAGGTTGGAGCAAGTTTGAATGAAGTTATGAGAGATTTTGGTAGGTTTGGTTGAGGTCCTGGGGGGCCTCGGGTGTGTTTTGGATGCCCAATAGTCATTTTTGGAACTTAGAAAATTGCAGAAAATGTTGCAGCAGTTAGTTCTGGTTTCTTTCTTCGCGTTCGCGAGTGTAGTCTCGCGTTCGCGAAGAGAAGCTTGGGCTGGCAAGGAATTTGTGCTTAGCGTTTGCGAAGTGTCTCCTGTGTTCGCGAAGCTGGGAGTTCTATATCTACGCGTTCACGATGGCTTTCCCGTGTTCGCGTAGGAGGAAAAAGTTTTGAATCACGTTCGTGTCCCGTGCATCGTGTTCGCGATGAAGAAATCTGGATCCAAGTGTACTTGTGCTTCGCGAATGCGAGGGGCCTTCTGCGTCTGCGAAGAAGGAATTAGCTGGGCAGAATGTTTAAGTTCAAAATCGATGGTTTAGCCATTTTTGTGAAAATATGAGCGTGGGAGCTCAGATTTGAGCGAGGTTTTGAGGGATTTTCAGAGATATTAATTGGGTAACGATTCCTTACTCATTTTTGCTTATAACCCATTAATCTAAACATGAATTCATCATTTAATTTTGGATTAGAGATGAAAATTGGAGAAAAGTTGGAAGAAAGTTCTTAGACCTAGAATTCAACTTTTGATTGGGAATTTGACCGTAGATTTGGATAATTTTGGTATGCATGAACTCGTGAGAGTATGAATATTCTGTAAATATAAATTTTACCCGATTCTTAGACTTAGGCCCGAGGGCCGTTTTGGTCATGTTACCTAATTTCGGGTATTAGTTTAGAATATCTTTGTAGAATCAGTAACTTGAAATGTTATTTACATTATGAAATTGAATTGAATAGATTTGGGCCATTTGGAGTCGAGTATTCATGGAAAGAACGTGGTTTCAAGTTGATTTTGAGCCGATTCGAGGTAATTGGCTTGTCTAAACTTGTGGGGGGGCCTTCCCCTTAGGATTTGGTATTACTGTTAATTGAAATGCCTTGTACGTGACGTGATGAGTGTGCACTTGTGCTAATTGTTGAAAATCCAGTTTTCATTAAGTAATTACTAGCATGTTTCTTTTCCTGTTCATATTACCTGCATTTAAAGCCTGTTGTTAGCTTAGGAAAGCATGTCTGAGTGTTTTAATTGCCTTATTTGCTCAAATTGCTTTACTTGAATTCCGTGCAGCATGCTAGGCTATAATTACTTGTTTGCGTTGATATGAAATTGACATTTCTGAATATTTTCCTGATGTTGTTGTGTAATTACATTTGGGACTACGGATGAGGGATTCTGGTAGATCCCCCCTTTGTCTGTTTATTTGGGACTACGAATGTGGGATTCCGGTAGATCCCCCTTGTCTGTTCATTTGGGACTACGGATGTGGGATTCTGGTAGATCCCCCTTGTCTGTTTAATTGGGACTACGGATGTAGGAGTCCGGTAGATCCCCCTGCACAGTTATATGGAACTACAAGAGTGCACCCGGTAGATTCCCCCAGTACTGGATATTTATATTTGGAACTATGTATCGGGATTCCGGTAGATCCCCGCGCACTGATAGTTGGACTTTGGGATGGTATCCCGGGAGATCTTTCGGATACATATGATGGACTATGGGACGGTATCCCGGGAGATCCACTGGATAGATGTAATTGGGACTATAGGACAGTATCCTGGAAGGTAGTCTGGTTGTTATCTCTGTGTTGAGTTGTATTTCCTTTCCATGAGTATTTTGTCTCTTTTCTATTGTTGTTGTTCTTTCTATTCTATGTTATTTCTTACTGTTGCACTTAATTATACTGTCTTATTCTACACTGTTTTACATTATATTTTATTTAACCTCAGTAGGGCCTGACCTTCCTCGTCACTACCCGACCGATGTTAGGCTTGACACTTACTGAGTACCACTGTGGTGTACTCATGCCCCTTCTGCGCATGTTTTTCATGTGCAGATCTAGGTACTTTCAGTTTGTCTTATTATACTTGAGGCGAGGTGCTTCTATAGAGACTTCGAGGTATATCTGCTGCATCCGTAGACTGAGGAGTCCCTTTCTATCTTTCTGTAATAGTATAGCCCTTCAGTATTCCCCCTTTGGTTAGACATTTCTGGAGTTAGAGCTTCTTATGTATCTCTTAGCTTGTGATTCATGGGTTTCTGGGTTTTGGGAAAATGTATTGGTTTTAAGAGTTAATATTGTGTAGCGACACTTTTAAACTCTGTTTTATTACTCTATTTCTATTTTAAATTGTTTTCTTCCGCAAATTTGGTTTATCTTCCGCATTTTAGTCTTACCTAGTCGTAGAAACTAGGTACCGTCATGATGGGTCACGGAGGGTGAACTGGGGTCGTGACATGAGTTTCGAAGTATTTTGGGACACTTAGTCCCTAAATGAGAGTTTAAGTTTTAGAAATTGGACCATAGTCGGAGCAGTGTGAAGACGGACTCGGAATGAAATTTTGTTGGTTCCGTTAACTCCGTTGAGTAATTACGGGCTTAGGAGCGTGTTCGGATTGTGTTTTGAAGGTCCGTAGCTTATTTAGGCTTGAAATGCCGAAAGTTGAAATTCTTGCTATTTCCGGTTCAATAGTGCGATTTTGATATCGGGGTCGGAATGGAATTTCGGAAGTTGGAGTAGCTCCGTAGTGTTGAATGTGACGTGCTTGCAAAATTTTAGGTCATTCGGACGAGGATTGATAGACTTTTTGATTTTAAGCGTAAGAGTTTTTGGAGTTCTTAGGTTTGAATCTGTTGTTTAATTGGTGTTTTGATGTTGTTTTGAGCGCTACAAGGATTGGAACAAGTTTGAATGATATTTTAGGATTGGTTGGCATGTTTAGTTGAGGTCTCGCTGGCCTTGGGTGTGTTTCAGATGCTCAACGGGTCATTTTTTGAAACTTAGAAATTGTAGAAAAATATTGTAGCAGTCAGTTCTGGTTTCCTTCTTTGCGTTCACGAGTGGGGTATCGCGTTCGCGAAGAGGAGCTGGGGCTAGTGAGGAATTAACACTTCGCGTTCGCGAAGGAGCTCCCGCATTCACGAGGCTGTGGGACCTTGTGCCTATACGTTCGCGAAGGCAGTCTCGCGTTCGCGTAGGAGAAGAGAAATGATCATCGCGTTTGCAGCTCGGGCATCGCGTTTGTGAAGAGAGAGATTGGCCATTGGAACATTAGTGCATTGCGTTCGCGACCGTTGTCTCGTGTTCGCTAAGAAAAACGCGCCTGGGCAGAATGTTTAAGTTCAAAATCGAGGGTTTAACCATTTTTGTTTAAACTAGAGCTTGGGAGCTCGGATTTGAACGAGGTTTTGAGGAATTTTCAGAGAGATTGATTGGGTAACGATTCTTAACTCCTTTTTGCTTGTAACCCATTAGTCTAAACATGAATTCATCATTTAATTTTAGAATTTGTATGAAAATTGGGGGAAAGTTCCTAGACCAAAAATACGAGTTTTGATTGGGGATTTGACATTGGATTTGGATAATTTTGGTATGGTTAAACTCGTGAGAGTATGGGGATTCTGAAAATGTAAATTTTACCCGATTCTGAGACGTGGGCCTGAGGAGCATTTTGGTCATTTTACCTAATTTCGCGTATTAGCTTAGAATTTATTGTAAAATCAGTTACTTAAAGTGTTATTTATATTATTCAATTGAATTGAATAGATTTGGTTCATTTGGAGTCGAGTACTCGTGGCAAGGACATGGTTTCGAGTTGATTTTGAGCCGGTTCGAGGTAAGTGGCTTGCCTAACCTTGTGTGGGGACTGCACCCGGTAGATTCTCCTTGTACTGAGTATTTACATTTGGGACTACGGATCGGTATTCCGGGAGATCCCCTCCGCATTACGAGTTGGACTACGGGACGACATCCCGGGAGATCGACTGAATATTTATATTTGGGACTACAGGACGGTATCCTGGGAGATCCCCGATTGTTATTTTGTGTTGAGTTGTATTTCTCTCTATGTTTACTTTGCCTCTATAGTAGTTGTTGCTGTTCTTTCTATTTTGTGTTACTCCTTACTGTTGCACTTATTATACTGTCTTATTTTTACACTTTTATACCTTGTATTTTATTTAACCTCAGTAGGGCCCTGACTTTCCTCGTCACTACCCAACCGAGGTTAGGCTTGGCACTTACTTAGTACCGCTGTGGTGTACTCAAGCCCTTTCTGCGCATAATTTTTATGTGCAGATCCAGGTACTTCTACTCAGTCTTATCATCATTGAGGCGAGGCGCTTCTGTAGAGACTTCGAGGTATATATGCCGCGTTCGCAGACCTAGGAGTCCCTTTCTATCTGTCCGTAATAGTATAGCCCTTTAGTATTCTCCTTTTTCTTAGACATTTCTGGAGTTAGAGCTTCTTATGTATCTCTTAGCTTGTGATTCATGGGGTTTCGGATTTTGGGAAGTGTTAGGTTGAGATTCTTGTACAGTTATGTGCCAGGCGACATCTTAAATACTATTTCATTTTGTTATTTCGGTTTTATATTATTTTCTCTCCGCAAATTATTTCTTTTCCGCATTTTTTAGACTTACTTAGTCGTAGAGACTAGGTGCCGTCACGATAGTTCACGGAGGACAAACTGGGGTCGTGACAATAAGTTATTGACAAAAATTACATCTCTTTGCGGACATCTGCAAAAAAAATTGACAATAGTTACAACTTTTCATTACTTTGGTTAATTACATATTAAAGAAGCAATAACTGGGAAGATAAAAAACCAATTAATTGAGAGAAAAAGGCAAAGATATCATTCTCAATTAACATTTCACCAAACTATCCACGAAAAATAACATAAACTCACCATAAACCGAATTAATAAGAAAGAAAAGAATCAGAAAGCTAATAGATTCAAAATATACACTTACTATCTAGTTAAATACAACTACAATATCATACAATTTAAATATAATTTTTATACAAATTTTATACAATATGTCTTTTGTATATTTTGTATCTAATTTATACATAGTAAAAATAAATTTCATACAACTATTATATATTATACAACTTATCTATAACTTTCATACATTATTTTTACCCAGTTATATACAACTAAAATATCATACAATTAAATATAATTTTTATACAAATTTTATACAATATGTCTTTGTATATATTTTGTATCTGATTTGTATATATTTTGTATGTGGTGTGTGCTTCTTCCTCTCTAAAATTCCAATCAAAGTTTACTCTTTTAATACAATTTTGATACATATCAATAACTTTATGTAAACATATTGTATTGATAACTGAAATATAAATTTTATACAATGATTCATACATTATACAACTATTGTTCAACTTTCATATAATATTTAACTAAAAAAATATAACTACGACATAATACAATTTATATATAATTATACTATAACTTTACTACATTTTCGTTAATATATTGTATGCCATATCTTCTTTTTCTTCTTCGAGTTTCAATCTGAACTTCAGCCAAAATCAAGTCTTAGCTTCACCAAACACCGTCAAAATTGAGATATAAACTCCAAACAATATTTCCAATTACTTGCAACAACACCCAATCCCAACAAATAATAGTTTTTGAAAACCCAAATTCGAATTCAAAGCTTTTAAGCTTTTTAATGGCTGTCAATGGTGGAGAGTCAAATACCTTCAAAATTTAGTGATTGACAATTTCAATTTGAACACCAATTGTGCATGTTGAAAGAAAATTGCTAAGTTAAAATGATTGAAATCCATTGATGAATTCCATTAAAACTCTATACATCAAGAAAGCATAAAAAACAGAGAACATCAAATAAAGAAAAATTGAAAAAAAAAAACAGAGAATGAGAGTAGAGAGACGAAGACAGAGACAGAGACAGGCGGAGAGAGAGACGAAGAGAGAGAGAGAGAGAGAGTTGGCAATTATAAAGGGATAAGGAATTAATTGATATTCCTTATTCAATTCCTAATATAAAGGGATATTCATTTATAACTTATTTGTATATAATTGGTAAATTGTATTTGACCATGTAATTAAATTGAAACTTGAGTAGGGAGGGTAATAAGGTTTCAAATAGTGTATAGGAAGGTAAAATTCTCATTTGCATATAATCATAAGCCCAATTTCTTTTATAGTTAAATCTAAAATACTCCTTCCGTTCACTTTTACTTGGCATGTATACTAAAAATAGATTTTTGTTTTTACTTGACACTTTACGCTTATCAAGAGAAGACAAAAGAAATTCCTGTTATACCCACAATATTTATTACTTACTTCAAATCATTTTCTCAAATTTAATAAAATATCCATCAATTAATATGGGTATCATGGTAAATTATGCACTTCATTTATTATTTCATAAGAGGTATGAAGAGTCAAAACGCCAAGTAAAAGTGAACGGAGGGAATATAATTGCAACACTAAAGCTTAGTTTTACTTTAACAGTGTGCATACGGAACGGAAATACTCCTAAATAAATTGCTCACTATTTCTCGTCTTTTGGTTCACAAGAAGAGTGGGGGTATAATGTCACTATTGTATTAGTGCAGACATTACACTAACCAGTTGTGGCATCCTTCCTTAAATATACATTATTATGTGAAATTTGTATCAATTAGTATATCAGATTATCAGTTCAGGAAGTGGATCTAAATTAAAGACCATAAGTAATGGTACCCTTCCAGTAGCGTAGTAGTCTCTTGGCTGCTTGCCAATTTTTCATGATTGGTCTATGCTGAAACTGAGCAAATATGTTCATTAAAAAATATATATCTGGACGAGTGAATTTTAGATATGGTAAGGAACCAATAATCTGGCTATATAACTGTAACGATCCGATCGGTCGTTTTGAGTGTTTTAACCCCGATCTCCTATTTATTGCCTTCTCTATGCTATATTGTGAATATGTGACTTACGGGGGTGTTTAGTTTTGGTTTCGGGTGACTTACCGGAGTGAAATGAGACACATAGTCCCTAAGTGGGAGCTTTAAGTTAAAAGAGTTGACCGTAGTTTGACATTTATGTAAATGACGCTAGAATGTAGTTTTGACGATTTTAAAGCTCCGTATGGTTATTTTGGACTTAGGTACGTATCTGGATGTTGATTTGGAGGTCTGTAAGTCATTTCGGTGAGAATTGGCGAAAGTTGGAAAGTTGAAGGTTTGGAAGGTTGAAAAGTTTGACCGGGAGTTGACTTTATTGATATCGGGGTCGCAATCCTATTCTGGAATTTGGAATAGGCGCGTCATGTAAATTATAACCTATGTACGAAATTTGAAGTCAATCGGAGTTGTTTTGGTATGAATCGGCATTAGTTTTGGAATTCGGAAGTTCATAAGTTTCTTAGGCTTGAATCGAGCGCAATTCATGATTCTTGTATTGTTTGATGTGATTTGACGCTTCGAGCGTGTTAGTATAATATTTTAGGACTTGCTGGTATATTTGGTTGAGATCCTGGATGCCTCGGGTGTAATTCAGACCATGTTCGGCGCATTTCGGAACATTGAGGATTGCTGAAGTTCTGGTATCTCTACAGGTCTGGTTTCCTTCTGTTCGTTCTCGGAGGTGTTCCTGCATTTGTGTAGAGTCTTCTGCCATCGTTAGAGATTTACCTTTCGCGTTTGCGAAGGGTCAGGATTTTGTGCACTGCGATCGTAGATAGGGAGCCGCGTTCGCGAAGAGGAAAGGCAGGTTTGAGGGACTTCATGTGTTTGGTCTACGCGTTCGCGAGTGAGGCTTCGCGATCGCAAAGCTTGGGAGCTTTTGTCATCGCGTTCGTAAGTGGGTTCTCGTGTTCCCATAAGAGGAAAATTGGGCAGCAACATTTTTGTGCTTCACGAACGCGAGGTATTTTCCGCGTTCGCGAAGAATAAATCACTGGGCAGCAGACTTAAATTTAAAAACCAGGGTTTTATATCGTGTTTCATAATTTGGACTTAGAGAGCGCAGTGTGAGGCGATTTTTCGGGAGGTTTTCAGAGAGATTATTGGGGTAAAAATTCCTAACTCGGTTTTGATTAAATTACACGAATCTATTATTTTTTTTTATCATCTAGTTAGGGATTTGAGTTGGAAAATTGAGACAAAAAGGTATAAACTTCTTAGGCTAAAATTTGAAGATTTAAAAGGCGTTTTGAGGTCGAGTTTGTAATTCTTGTATGTTTGAACTCGTCAACGAATGGTGTTCAGATTTTGTAAATTTGGTCGGGTTTTAAGGCGCGGGCCTAGGTTGACTTTTATTTTTTCACAAAGATCATAATTTTATTGTTCGAATTATTTTTTTATAGTTTATATATATGGTATGAAGTTGTTTTGGCTAGATTCGAGCCATTCAGAGTTGGATAATCTAGTGAAAGGCCTAATAAAGGATTTATTCAGCGTGATTTGAGGTAAGTGACTTGCCTAACCTTGTGTGAGTGAATTACCCCATAAGATTTGTATTGGTTATGTAATTGTGATATGTGAAAGCCGTGTACGCAAGGTGACGAGTTTGTACACGGTCTAAATGTGGAAATTACCAGTTTAGGCTATGTAGATTTCTTTCATGCCGTAATTGAGTTACCTTAACATATTGTAGTCATCATTTCTAGTCTATGTTCACATATTTACTTGTCTTATTCTCTTACATGCAAATTTCTCTACATGTTTAATTGAAGTTAATGTTTCCTTTATCCCGTACTCATTATTTGATCGTTGAACTCTTTAGTTGAAGTTGTTAAATCGTGGAATATCTTGTTGTTGGAGTTGGTATTGAAACATAAAGGTCGTTATTCGCCTTGAGGCAAAGTGTTACATTGTGAAATACCAATCTGTTGAATTGTTCATTCCGATTATTATTGTTGAGACTCTTGTGCACATTGTGGTTGAGCCATAAGCTCTTTACTGTGAAATATTGTTATTGTTTGGTTTCTCTGGCAAGTTGTGATATTGGGCAATTGAGGTGTGATTTGTGATACATTGTGATATTGATACGCATGCGGTTGTATAAAGTTTTGGGGTTGAAACGCATGCGGTGAGATAAGGTAGGATTGATACGCATGGCTAGTAAGGGAATTACTAGAAGTCATGCGGTGTGATAAGGTGGGCTAAACGTGGAATGATATTTCGGAAAAATAATTTTCAAAACAAAATGTAAAGGCTCCCTCGACGATATAAGGACAGATTGTGAGTTATTCTTGTGATTTAGGACTACGAGGAAGTAACTAGGTAGTGACCCTTGTTGATCTTTTCTCTATTTGTTGTACTTGTCTTTGGTTTTTTGTTTCCTCAACATATTGAATCCTTGTTTCCTTCCGTGATGTATAATTTCAATTGATTCTATGCAGTAACTTTGGTACCCTCCTTACTTTCATTTCCTTTGTTATTATTATTATTATTATTATTATTATTATTATTATTATTATTATTATTATTATTATTATTATTATTATTATTATTATACTGTTAAATCTTTCGTCCTGTTTCTTATTATTTCTAGTAGGGCCTTGACTTGAGCTCGTCACTACTCTATCGAGGTTAGGTTTGGCACTTATTGGGTACCGTTGTGGTGTACTCATGCTATGCTTCTGCATATCTTTTTGTGCAGATCCAGGTACTTCCTACCAGTCGGGGCGTCAGTGAGTAGAGTCCATGCGCGGAGACTTCAAGGTACACCTGCCAGCATCCGTATGCCTCGGAGTTCCCCTCAACCTGGATTATTTTATTTCCTTGTCCTTATTTAGACATTATTGTATAGAGATATTCAGTATCACTTCATAGAGCTTGTAACTTATATTTTGCTGGGTTTTGAGAGTTGTACATGTTGAGTTGCAGATTTTATTATATATAGTTGTTGAAGTTTTGAGACTTCAAATTGTTGCTTCAGCCATTTATGCATGAATGTTAGGCTCACCTAGTCGTAGAGACTAGGTGCCGTCACGACATCCTACGGAGGAAAATTGGGGTCGTGATAAGTTAGTATTAAAGTTCTAGGTTCATATGTGTTATGTGTCACACGCGAGTTTAGTAGAGTCTCGCGGATCGGTACGGAAACGTTTGTACTTATCTTCGGGAGGCAATGGAACTGTTAAAAAAAAGTTTCACTTCTTTGATTCTTTATCGTGCGAATTTGTTGACTTTGAAATTCTAGATCTCCGCCTTTCTATTCTTTCAAAGATGGTGAGGACATGCATAGCTAGATCTGATAATCAGACACTCGTGCCCTTTTCTAGAGCCACGAGTAGCCAGGGTCGGGACAGAGACAGAGGACGACCACGTAGTACTGCTAGAGCACCTGCATGAGCTGCTACAGGTGAGCCTACAGTAGCTCCGGTTGGAGATCAGGCACCTGAGACGCCTGTTACTACCCTTAAACCTTAGGAGACTCTCGCCAAGTTTCTGAGAATGTTCTGCACTTTAGCTTAGGTAGGGTTGATTCCAGTAGCTCCTACCACATCTCAGGCTGGGGAAGGAGCACATATTCCTGTCGCTCGCACCCTAGAGCAGCAGATCCAGGTTGACCATATCCCAAAGGTCATACCAGTGCAGTCGGTCGCCCCTAGTTCAACCCGAGGTTAGGGAAACAACTTCTGAGGGGGAGCAGATCAGGCTTGAGAGGTAAAAAAGTACCACCCTCCTACTTTCAGCGGTTTGGCTTCTGAGGTTGCCCCGAGTTTTCCTTAGGAGTGCCATTGTATCCTTCGTAATATGGGTATTATGGAGTCGAGTGGGGTTGCTTTCACTACGTTCTAGCTTAAGGGAGTGGCTTATCAGTAGTGGTGAGCGTATGAGTTGCATCATCCGGGCGAGGTAGCTTCACTCACCTGGGGTCATTTCTCAGAGATATTCATGTGGGAGTTTGTTCCCCAAAGTCTTAGGGATGCGTGTCGCGCAGAGTTTGAGCAGTTGCACCAGGGTTCTATGACCATATTGGAGTATGCAATCTGGTTCAGTGATTTGTCAAGGCATGCACCAGCCTTGATTGCTACTATTAGAGAGCGAGTTCGTCGATTTATCGAGGGGCTCAACCTTGGTATCAGATTCAACATGGCCCGAGAGTTGGAGATGGACATCCCATACTAGCAGGTAGTGGATATTGCTAGAAGATTGGAGGGTATCTGGGCTCGGGAGAGAGAGGAAAGGGAGGCCAAGAGGCCTCGAGATTCTAGCACATACAACGGTGCCCGTGCTCCAAGTGTAGCCCGTCATGGTAGGGGCTATGTGAGCCTCACTGTTCATTCAACACTTCCATATTCCAGTTGTATTCCAGCCACTCTCACGCCTTAGGTCCCCCATTATGCACTGCCATTGTCTAGTGCACCTCTTGTACGGGGTGCTTTTAGCGGTCAGTCCAGCTGACCAGGCCCGAGTCAGTTCTAGTAGACATGTCCTTCAAGAGCTTATTTTGAGTGTGGTGACACTCTTTATATGGTGAGGGATTGCCCCTGACTCAGGAGGGATGCACCTCCATAGACTACTCAGGCCCCACGTATTCCACAGGTCCATCAGGCTTCTCACGCCATGGTTACCACACCAGTTGTCACTCCACCTGCATAGATAGATATAGGTGGAGGTCAGGCAGGTAGAGATTGCCCCAGAGGGGGAGGCCATGCCAGATATTATGCTATTCTTTCTAGGGCATAGAACGATGCATCCGACTCAGTTATCACAGGTATTATTCTGATTTTTCATAGAGATGCATGAGTCTTATTTGATCTAGGGTCCACTTATTCCTATGTATCATCTAATTTTGCTCTGTATTTGGGTATATCCTGTGATTCTTTGAGTTCTCCTGTCTATATGTCCTCGCCTGTGAGAGATTCCATTATTGTTGACCGTGTGTATCGGTCGTGTTTAGTGTTTCTTGGTGGTTTTAAGACCAGAGACGATCTATTGTTGCTCAGTATGGTAGATTTCTGATGTTATTTTGGGCATGGACTGGTTGTTGTCATATCATGCTATCTTTGATTGTCACGCCATGACAATGACATTGGTTATGCCAAGTTTGCCGCAGTTAGAGTGGAGAGGTACATTAGATTATGTTCCTAGTAGGTTGGTGTCTTTCCTTAAGGTAAAATAGATGGTTGGAAAGGGATGTGATGCATATCTATCATATTTGAGAGATGCCAGTATTGATACTTCTACCGTTGAGTCAGTTCCGATAGTGAGGGATTATCCAAATGTATTTCTGGCGGATATTTTGGACATGCCGACCCACAAAGATATCGATTTTGGAATTTATTTGTTACCGAGCACTCAGCCCATTTCTATTCCACCATATCAGATGGCCCCAATAGAGTTGAAGGAGTTAAAAGAACAATTGCAAGAGCTGCTTGATAACGGGTTTATTCGGCCTAGTGTATCATTTAGGGTGCTCCAATCTTGTTTTTAAAAAAGAAGGATGGTTCCATCCGTATGTGTATTGATTATCGTTAGTTGACCAAGGTTACAGTGAACAACAAGTATCCATTGCGGCGCATTGATGACCTATTTGATTAGCTACAGAGGTCTAGAGTGTTCTCAAAGATTAATTTACGGTCCAACTATCATCAGTTGAAGATTTGGGAACCAGATATCCCAAAGACTATCTTCAGGACTCGGTATGGTCATTACGAGTTCCTTGTGATGTCATTTAGGCTGGCCAACGCCCCAGCAACATTCATGCACTTGATGAACATTGTATTCCAGCCCTATCTTGACTCATTTTTCATTGTAGTTATTGACGACATTCTGGTATACTCCCGGACCGGGAGGACTATGAGCAGTACCTAAGGATCGTGGTTCAGACCTTAAGAGAAAAGAAGTTGTATGCAAATTTTTCAAAGTGTGAATTCTGGCTTGATTCCATAGAGTTTTTGGGTCATGTAGTGTCGAGTGAGGGGATTAAGTTTGATCCGAAGAAGATTGAAGCAGTGGAGAGTTGTTCCAAACCTTCTTATGCTACGGAGATCTGGAGTTTTTTTGGTTTGACAGGGTATTACTATCGATTCATAGAGGGTTTCTCATGTACTGCACCTATGACCAAATTGACCAGGGTGCTCTATTCAGGTGGACCGAGGAGTGTGAAGAGAGCTTTCAAAAGCTCAAGACTGCTTTGACTAAAGCCCCAGTATTTGGTGTTTCCTACGGGTTCAGGGTCTCATACTATATACTGTGATGTGTCGCAGTTGTCCTCGACACGCTATTGATGCAGGACGGTAGGGTGATTGCCTACGCATCTAGACAACTGAAGGTACATGAGAAGAACTATCCTGTCCATGACCTTGAGTTAGCAGCTATTGTTCATGCCTTAAATATTTGGCGGCACTATTTGTACGGTGTCCCTTGTGAGGTTTATACTGACCACCAGAGTATACAACATCTGTTCAAATAGAAGGATCTTAACTTGCAGTAGCAGAGGTGGTTAGAGTTGCTTAAGGATTATGATATCAACATTCTATATCATCCTAGGAAGGCCAATGTAGTGATCGATGCCTTTAGTCGTAAGGCGGAGAGCTTGGGAAGTTTAGCATATCTACCGGCAGCAGAGAAGCCATTAGCCTTGGATGTTCAAGCCTTGGCCAACCAGTTTGTTAGATTGGATATTTTGGAACCGAGTCGAGTTTTGGCTTGTGTGGTTTCTCGGTCTTCTCTATACGATTGTATCAGAAAGCGTTAGTATGACGACTCCCATCTGCTTGTCCTCAAGGACACGGTGCAGCACGGCGATGCTGAGGAGGTCACTATTGGGGATGACGGTGTGTTACGGATGTAGGGCATGCTATGTGGGCTCAATATAGATAGGTTGTATGAGCTGATTCTTCAGGAGGCTCACAGTTCGGGGTACTTCATTCATTCGGGTACCGCAAAGATGTATCAGGACTTGAAACAACACTATTGGTGGAGGAGAATGAAGAAGAACATAGTGGAATATGTAGCTCGGTGCCTAAATTGTCACCATGTGATGTATGAGCATTAGCATCTAGGTGGATTGCTTCAGAGGCTAGAGATCCCAGAATTGAAATGGGAGTGAGTTACTATGGATTTTGTTGTTGGGCTCCTACGGACTCAGAGGAAGTTTGATGCAGTTTGGGTGATTGTGGATAGATTGACCAAGTCGGCTCATTTCATTCTAGTGGTGACTACTTATTCTTCAGAACAACTACCTCAGGTTTATATTCTCGAGATTGTCAGACTTCATATCATGCAGGTATCCATCATCTCTAACCTGGGTATGCAGTTTATATTGCGGTTCTGGAGGGTCGTACAATATAAGTTAGGCACACAGGTGGAGTTGAGTACAACATCACCCTCAGACGGACGGAAAGTCCGAGCGCACTATTCAGATACTGGAGGATATGCTTCGGGCATGTGTGATGGAGTTTGGGGGTTATAGGGATCACTTCTTCCAGCTTGCAGAGTTTATCTACAACAATAGCTACCAATCGAGCATTCATATGGCTCCGTATGAGGCTTTGTATGGGAGATGGCGCCGGTCTCCGCTGGGTTGGTTCGAGCTGAGTGAAGCTAGGCTATTGGGTACAGACATGGTTCAGGATGCTTTGGAAAAGGTTAAATTAATTCAAGATTGGTTTTGCACAACCCAATCTAGACAGAATAGTTATGCGGATCAGAAGGTTTGCGACGTTGTATTCATGGTTGAGGAGCGGGTCTTGCTCTGGGTTTTGCCCATGAAGGGTGTTATGAGGTTCAGGAAGAAGGGAAAGTTGAGCCCTAGGTATATCATACCTTTTGAGATTCTTGAGAGGATTGGAGATGTGGCTTACAAGCTTGTACTACCACCTAGTCTAGCTGCAGTTCATCCCGTATTCCATGTATCTATACTCTGGAAGTATCATGTGTTGGATTTCAGCTCAGTCCAGTTGGACAAGGATTTGTCTTATGTTGAGGAGCCGGTGGCCATTTTGGATAGGCAAGTTTGAAAGTTGAGGTAGAAGAATAATGCTTTAGTGAAGGTGCAGTGGAGGGGTGAGCCAGTCGAGGAGGCGACTTGGGAGACCGAGCATGATATGCGTAGCCGTTATCCTCATCTTTTCACTTCAACGACGAACGTTTTTTTAAGAGGGGGATGATGTAATGACCTGGCCGATCGTTTTGAGTGTTTTAGACTCGATCCCCTATTTACCTATTTATTGCCTCATCTATGCTATATTGTGAATATGTGACTTACCAGGATGTTTGGTTTTGGTTTCGGGTCAGTTCCAGAGTAAAATGGGACAGATAGTCCCTAAATGGGAGCTTTAAGTTGAAAGAGTTCACCGTAGTTTGACTTTTGTATAGAAGACTCCGAAATAGAGTTTTGATGGTTCCAATTGCTCCGTATGGTAATTTTTAACTTAGGTGTGTGTCTGGATGTGGATTTGGAGGTCCATATGTCATTTTGGCGAGAATTGGCGAAAGTTAGAAAGTTGAAGGCTTGGAAGATTGGAAAGTTTGACCAGGAGTTGACTTTATTGATATCGGGGTTAGAATCCGATTCTGAAAGTTGGAACTGGTCCACCATGTCAATTATGACTTGTGTGCAAAATTTGAAGCCAATCGGAATTGTTTTGGTATGAATCGACATTAGTTTCGGAATTCAGAAGTTCATAAGTTTCTTAGGCTTGAGTCTATGCGTGATTCGTGATTCTAATGTTGTTTGATGTGATTTGACGCTTCGAGCGTGTTCATATGATGTTTTAGGATTTTTTCGTATGTTTGTTTGAGGTCCAGAGGCCTCGTATGTAATTCGGACCATGTTCGGCGCATTTCAGAACATTGAGGATTGCGGAAGTTCTGGTTTCTCTACAGGTCTAGTTTCCTTCTACACGTTCGCGAATGTGTTCCCGCGTTCACGTAGAGTCTTATGAGAATGCTAGAGATTTACCCTTCGCATTCGCGAAGAAGGCCACGTGTTCGTGAAGTGTTGGGATTTTGTGTACTGTAATCGCGGATAGGGAGATGCCGTTCGCGAAGAGGAAAGGCGTGCTGGAGGGACTTCACGCATTTGGTCTACGTGTTCGCGAGTGAGGCTTAGCGATCGCGAAGCTTGGGAGCTTTTGTCATCGCGTTCGCGAGTGGGTTCTCGCATTCGTGTAAGAGGAAAATTGGGCAGCAACATTTTTTGCTTCGTGAATGCGAGGAATTTTCCGCGTTCGCGAAGAAGAAATCACTGGGAAACAGGCTTAAATTTCAAAACGAGGGTTTTATCTCTTATTTCATAATTTGGACTTAGAGAGCTCAGTATGAGGCAAATTTTCAAGAGATTATTAGGGTAAGAATTCTTAACTCGATTTTTGTTAAATTACATGAATCTATTGTTGTTTTTATCATCTAATTAGGGATTTGAGATGGAAAATTGGAGGAAAATAGTAGAAACTTCTTAGTCTAAAATTTGAGGATTTGAAAGGTGATTCGAGGTCGGATTTGAGTAATTTTTGTATGGTTGAAGTCGTCATCGAATGAGCGTTCGGATTTTGTAAATTTGGTCAGGTTCCGTGGCGCGGGCCGAGTTGACTTTTTATTTCTTCTCAAAGATCGTAATTTTATTGTTCGAATTAGTTTTCTATAGTTTATATTTATGGTATGAATTTTTTTTGGCTTAATTCGAGCCGTTCAAAGTTGGATAATCGAGAGAAAAGCCTACTAGTGGATTGATTTAGCGTGATTTGAGGTAAGTTACTTGCCTAACCTTGTGTGAGGGAATTACCTCTTAGGATATGTGTTGGTTGTGATAAGTGAAATTAGGATTGTGAAAGCCGTATACGCAAGGTAACGAGTGTGTATACAGGCTTAATGTGGAATTACTGGTTTAGGCTATGTAGATTCCTTTCATGCCGTAATTGAGTTACCTTATCATGTTATCATCATATCTAGTCTATTTTCACATGTCTACTTGTCTTATTCTCTTATATGCTAATTCCCCTACATTTCTAATTGAAGTTATCATTTCCTTTATCCCGTACTCATTATTTGATTGTTGAACTCTTTACTTGAAGTTATTAAATCATGGAATATCTTGTTGTTGGAGTTGGTATTGAGATATAAAGGCCGTGATTCACCTTGAGTTAAATTGTAAAATACCATTCTGTTGAGTTGTTCAATCCGGTTGTTATTGTTAAGACTCTCGTGTACATTGTTGTTGAGCCATGGGCTCTTTACTGTGAAAATACTGTTATTGTTTGGTTTCTCTGGCAAGTTGTGATATTGGGCATTTAAGGTGCGATTTGTAATACGTTGTGATATTGATACGCATGCGGTGGTATAAGGTTTTGGGTTGAAACGCATGCAGTGAGATAAGGTGGGCTTGATATGCGTGGCTAGTAGGGGAGCTACTAGCAGTCATGCGGAGTGATAAGGTGGGCTAAAACGCAGGATGTTATTTTGAGAAAATAATTTTCAAAATAAAATATAAAGGCTCTCGCGGTAATATAAGTAAAGACTGTGAGTTATTCTTGTGATTTAGGACTACAAGGCAGTACCTCTGTAGTGACCCTTGTTGATCTTTTCTCTATTCGATGTACTTGTCTTTGCTTGTTTGTTTCCTTAGTATGTCGAATCCTTGTTTCTTTCTGTAATATATCTTTTGCCTTGATTCTGTGCATTTAACTTTGGTATACTCCTTACTTTCATTCCCTTTGTTATTATTATATTGTTAAAATCTTTCGTCATGTTTATTATTATTTTCAGTAGGGCCTTGACCTGACCTCGTCACTGCTCTACCGAGGTTAGTCTTGGCGCTTACTAGGTATTGTTGTGGTGTTCTCATGCTACACTTTTACACATCTTTTTGTGCAGATCCAGGTACTTCCTACCAGCCCAGGCGTCAGTGAGTAGAGTTCGTGCACTGAGACTTCAAGGTACACCTGCCAGCGTCCACAGGCCTCGAAATCCCCCTCTATCTGGCTTATTTTATTTCCTTGTCCTTATTTAGACACTATTGTGTAGAGATATTCAATATCATTTCATAGAGTTTGTGACTTATATTTCGTCAGGTTCTGGGAGTTGTACATGTTGAGTTGAAGAATTTATTATATATAGTTGTTGAAGTTTTGAGACTTTAAATTATTGCTTCAGTCATTTTTGCATGAATATTAGGCTTACCTAGTCTTAAAGACTAGGTGCTTTCACGACATCCTTAGGAGGAAAATTGGGGTTGTGACAATAACTTGGCATCTACAGATGATGATCCTTCATCGAGTGAAAGAGGTTCATTGGTTGACATCGGAATGCTAATGTTGTTCGTATCCAGCATGTCGAATCTTTCCAGAAGATCAGCGATGAAGCTTCTTTGGGTGAGAACCAAGCCATGAGCATGCTGCAAGACTTCAACACCAAGGAAAAAATATAAAGAACCAACATCTTTAATGGAAAACCTGTCACCTAGTAGTTTGATAGTAGTTTGGACATGAGAAGAGTTAGAACCAGAGAAGACGATATCATCGATATAGACCATCACAAAAAGTAATAAGCTAGTGGTACATTTCAGGAATAAAGAGTCATCAGATTTAGCCCTTTGAAAACCACATGACAGAAGGTACTGTTTGAGCTCGTTATACCATGCCCTAGGTGATTGACTAAGGTCATATATTGACTTATGAATATTGCATATATGTTATGGAAATTTAGAATCCCCAAAACCGGGTGGTTGATTCATGTTAACAACTTCATGAAGTGTAACTTGTAAGAAGGCATTATTCACATCTAATTGTCGCAAGGGACACTTGAACGACACCACAAGCGCAAGAATTAGATGTATTGTAGTATGTTTTATCATAGGACTAAAAGTGGAATGAAAGTCTACACCAGGTCGTTGATAAAAGTCCTTTGCAACTAATCTTGTTTTGTAGTGATCCACAAACCCATTAGGTTTATGCTTGACACGATAAAACCACTTGCAACCAAAGTCCAGGTGGAGTGTCTCATAAGGGTAGTAAATTCATCCTTCTATGTCTATTTTCCATTCAGGAAACTTGTTTGCTTGGGCAAAAGTTGTTGGAGCAAGAAAAAGCGGTTTGGTGGAAGAGATAGCACGATAGTTAAAGATAACTTTTGGTTTGAAGATATTGTTTTGGGATCTCATGACCATAGAGAGAGTTGGAGCAGGTGTCAAAAGTTGTAGTGGAAGCGAAGGAGATTGTGCAACAAGAGACATAGTGTTAGGAATGCCTGAAGTAGAGGGTGCGGTTGAATTAGCTGAGGCACTTACAGTAATACTAGATGACACATCCTTTACAGTAGTTGGAGTTGAAGTAATCTCTTGGGTAGTCCTTAGGACAACCAGGTTGATGGTTTGTGATATAGGAGGTGAAATGCGTGATTCATTGGTGCAAGGTAGGAAAACTGAGGAGAAGGAAGCTAATGGATAGTACCAAGGCTCCAAGTTGGAGGTTGAAGCGCGATCAAGTGAAGGGAAGTTTAACTTGAATGGAAAAACATGTTTGACAAAGACAATTTGTCGCGAGAGAAAACATTTTGAGGTAGAGAGATCTAGGCAAGCAAAACTGATAGTGACAGAGGAGTATCCCATAAAGACACAAGATTTTGATTTTGTATCAAGTTTGGAGATAGAGTAAGGTTTAAGCCAAAGATAGCAAATACAATTAAAACCCGGAGCTTGTGATGATTAGGTGAGGCATTGAACAAATGCTGGAATGGTGATTTTAAGTTGAGTAAAGGAGTTGGTAGTTGAATAATGAGGAATACTGCACTTTGGAATGTAACAGACCAAAATTTGAGTGGTACCAAGGCATGATGAAGTAAGGTCAGAGCCATGTCAACGACATGTCTATGTTTTCTTTCAGTAGTACCAACTATTTGAGGAGTGGATGGAGGACTCATGAGATTCTGAATACCCATTTCCAGTAAGAGAGATTTAAGACCAATGTATTCACCTCCTGCATCTATATATAGTGTCTTGATTGATGCACTAAAATGATTATGAATCATGTAAGTGAAGTTGATAAAAATACTTTTAACATCTGATTTATTTTTGAGTGGGGACAACCGTGTATATTTTGTATAGTGATCAATAAATATAATATAGAATAAAATGTTATCAAAAGAGAGAATTGTAGATGCACCCTAAACATCTGAATAAATTACATCAAATGGTTTAGAACAAGAAATAGAGTTATCACCAAATGGTAAATAATGACTTTTATTACATAGACATGAATTACAAAAAGTAAAAGGATCATTATTTAACATTGGAAGCTTGAATAAGGACGCACATGCTTTGGTAATATGAGTTTGAAGATAACCAAGACGAGCATGCCAAAGGTTCAACGACGGTGATGTTTGAGTAGCAAATTGCCATGCGATGAAGGGGGTGAGACACTAGTTGGTGGCCATTCATAGAGATCACCTTTACTCCGACCTTGAAGAAGATATGCCCCCGTGCTAAAATCTTTCACAACAAAAGAGTAAGGAAAAAATTCAATGGATGTTAGATTTTGACGACATAATTGAGCAACGGAAATTAGTTTCTTCTTTACATAAGGAGAACAAAGAACACTCTGTAACTTAAAAGAATTATTGGATGAAGAAAGTATAGTGTGACCAATACGAGTAATCATAATGGTTTTACCATCTTCAACAAATATTTCATCAGTGCCAGGGAGTTCTTTGTGGCTTGTTGAGATTTTGAATTATTTGTGATACGGTATGATACTCCAGAGTCAACAATCCAACTGTTTGCTGGATTAGATGCATATGATATGCAGTTGGTGAAGTTCGCTTGAGCCTCAAGTTCTATATGTGATTTTTAGCGACAATCTTTCGCGATGTGCCCAAATTTATCACATAATTGGCATTGGACTCTTTGTTGGTCGCTACGGTTGTTGGGGTGAGGGGAAGGAGTTGTAATTCTCGAAGGAGTTAGTGCATTGGTTGGTTGAGGTGTTCATAATGGAATCTCTGTGGTTGTTGCTTGGATTATAGTTCCTGGATCTTGAGTTTGTGTTGGCTGAGTTTTTTTAAAACTGTATAGTGATGATTGGATTTTCAGGCTTTCGCTCAGAGTATTTAATAAACATCTCATGTGCAAGCAATTTGTCATAAAGCTCTTCAAATAATACTAGAATATCTCGAGCCGTTATAGCAGCATATAGTTATTTGTACTCAGATCTTAGACCACTTAGGATTTTGATGACAAGTTCTTCATTTGAGAGAGGTGAGCCACTAGATTCAAGATCATCCGAAATAGTTTTAATATCCTTCATGTACTCACTAATGAAGTGTGAGTCTCATTTGAGATGATCAAGAGTGTCACGCAGACTGAAGATACGTGATTGTGATTTGTTGGAATAAGTGGTTTAAGAATTTTCCAAGCGTGTTTGCCAGTGGTAGCATGTGCAATAGGAGAAGAGATTGTAGGATCGACATACGCCATGATAACTGTGAAAATTACCATTAACAAAATTAAAACAATACACCTATAGAGTACCTAAGAAACCAATTTGGTTGCTTAGGCCCCTGACAAATTAATTACACAATCTCCTAATCAATAAACTACACCTATGGGATCTCTTCGATCCTCTTAGCAAATCCACTTTCTCTGTGATCTCTTTTTTTATCTGTGTAATTACAAAATTTTTATTTACATTAGCTACTATAAAGAGCTACCAGATTCTAGCAGTCTATGTATGGTAGATTGTAGCTCCCAAAATTGTAGTTATTACTTCCTTTTTAAACTGTTTCAGTCTGGTTTCGATCTACTGCAGACTGCTTAGCTTATGCATGATACTTAAATATAGAAAAAAGAAGTTTGCCATCTTCGAAAAGAATTTTTTTTCGAAGCGCATCTATTGGACATATAATCATTTCAGAATACATCAAAATCTATTAGCCTTAATTGTTGGAATAAAAAAAAATATATGCATCACTTTTCATCGCAATACTAAGGCCTAAAGAATTTTATAATGTACTAGAATTTCTAAACAAAATTAAGAAAAAGTTAATGAGGAGTAGCATGAACACTTTTATTAATCTCGATTAAGAATTAAAATACAACATTGATTCAGAACTACTCCATAAATGACCTGAAAGAAGAAGAAGAAATGGGAAGATTAGAGACGAACAGAGAGAAGAGAAGAGAGAAGAGAGAAGAAGAAATCAGTTAGGACGTCGTAACTGAAATTTACCAGAAATTTCTTGCTCCTGCACTCTAGCATCTACGTATTAATAAGTTGTTCTTAGGCTTGAGTGTGTTTGAGCCCTAAGCTCTTCTGCAGTCCATCTTTCAGATGGACCGCTATAACGAGAAAATAACATCGTATACCCCCTATAGATCTCTTTAATTATTATGCTCTAACTATGAAAATTACACTGCATACCCGTAGAAAAATTACATCGCATATCTTGGTAAAGAATCTTATGCCTGTAAGTACCACTATTAGTAAAGGGATAATATCCCTTAAATAAAGCCTTAATTATTAAAATGTGTACTTAGTGAATTTTGAGATTCACACCTCTCCTAATTAAACCATATTCCTATTTTCTATCAAAGCTTCATTTATGATATTGTACACTCTATACCATCAAATCTCTCCATATATTCTAAACATACCACAATGTTCTATTTGGTATATAATTCAAATCGAACATACCACAATATTTTAATGACATGTACAATATTTAAACCAAGCATATCATAATATTCTAATTTATAATATATTATTTAAACTAAATATACTATAATATTTTAATTTATAATACATTATTCAAATACTATAATATTCTAATTTGAAATACAATATTCAAACTAGATATACAATAATATTCTAATTTGGAATACAATATTCAAACAAAACATACTACAATATTCTAATTTAGAATGCAATATTAAAACTAAATATATCACAATATTTTAATTTAGAATACAATATACAACCCAAATATTCTATAATTTTTTAGTTTGGAAAACAGTATTTAAAGAGGGATTTTCGCAATTGGTGTTTTATAGTTTGAGAGATCTGATACTATCCCAATAAAATATTGAATAAAGATACGTTAAAAAATTTGTGAGAGATAATCTAGTCCCTTAAAAGGTGAGATTTTGTTTAATGATATATGATGATATTAAAGATTTAAAAAGTGACTAAACTTTTATAAAGTAGGTATATAAAGTAAAATAAATATTTAAAATGTATATTGTAATGACCCGATCACTCGTTTTGCTTTCTAGAACCCTGTTCTCCGAAATGAGACTTCCAGTACTTACTTTTTCTGATTTATAACTTGCGGGATGGTTGATTCGGGATTTGGAAGAGTTTGGGTAGAAATTGGAACAATTGGTTTCCTAAGGTTGGCCTAAAAGGCCAAGTTTGACTTCAGTCAATATTTTGAGTAAACGATCTCGAAATCGGGATTGACGGTTCCAATAGATTCGTATGATAATATCGGACTTGGACGTATGTCTGGATTGAGTTTTGAACAACCCGGGAGTGTTTTGGCACCTAATAGTGAAAGTTGGTTCGTGAAGGTTTTTAGAAGTTCTTTAAATTTGGTTTGGAGTGGGTTTTGGTGATATCGGGGTTCAAACGAGATTTTGAGACCGAGAATAGTTCTGTAATGTCATGTAAAACTTGCACACAAAATGTGGTGTCATTCCGAGTAGTATAAGTACGTTTCCGCACATTGTAAGTAAATTGAAGAAACTTGAAGTTCATAAGTTTGATTCAATTGGTTTTAGGGTGTGATTCTTAGTTTTAGTGTTGTTTAGGGCATTCCAAGAGTTGGAGTAAGTCCGTTTTATGATTCCAAACTTGTTGGTATGTTCGGGCGGGATCTCAGGGGCCCCAAGCGTCAATCGGACGAGGCCTGGACCGAGTTGAAAGTTGGAGCAAGAGCTGAAGCTTCAGCTGCTGTCATAACCGGACCTGCGGTTGGTAAGGCGTAGGTGCGAGCTTGCAGGTGCGGGCCAAACACCATAGAAGAAACTAAGGAAGAGCAGCCCAGGTGCCGCAGAAGTGGGAGCCCGTCCGCAGGTGCGATGCTAGCCAACCCAACCCATTTCCGTAGAAGTGGACCCTTGTTCGCAAAAGCGGGGGCGCAGATGTGGCCCAGTGACCGCAGGTGCGGAAAAGTTGGAGGCAGTGCACATTATTTAATATAGGACTTAGGTATTTTTGACTCATTTTCACTCCATTGTTGGGCGCTTTTTGGAGCTTCTTGAGAGGGATATTTATAGCTTTTGGAGGTAAGTAATTTCTACCATATGTGAGTTAAATACTTAGATTATGGGTAGATTAACATGTATAAATTGTGAAAATCATGGGTTTAGATGAAAAACCTAGGGTTTTACAAGAATGAGATTTTTACCACGAAATTGACCATGAAACTTAGTGATAATCATATATTTATGCGTTCATGCCCCGAACTTCGGCCTGGACGTAACACAACACTCGGAGTCTGACTACATGTGACCGAGCAAACCAACTGGCTGGCTGAATCAACATGTGGTATCATAACATACTGAATGCAGAAGATAAACTAACACATGCTGATATACTGAAAGTCTGGATGATATAAATCAAAGTGAGGAAATACTACTACAATTCTGAAACATATTTGTAGGAAACATTAGCTTAATATGAAAAGTCTGAGACTCTGTCTTGCTGTTACTCTAGTCTATGAAGCCTCTAATAAAGTACTGTAAACACTGACTGTCTGAAAATACTGAAGGCTATAGTAATGATAATGCCCCGAAAGAACTGGGGATCACCAAATAGCTGGTACGAGACTCCTAGCGCTCGGAATCATCAACCTGTAAATCATTTCCTGTATTGTGAGATGCAGGCCCGGGCAAAAGGAATGACAGTACATTTGAATTGTACTGGTATGTAAAGCAATTGAAAGAAAGAATTATAAATGCTGAAACTGAAACTAAGCTGATAACTGAGAATTTATAATTGATAACTGAAATGGTAACTATTCAAACTGAAACTGAAATGATAACTGATAACTGGTAACTGGTAATTGAACTGATAACTGATAACTAAACTGATAACTGGTAACTGATATGATAGCTGATAACTGAACGGTAACTAATAATTGAACTGAAAGGAAGTAAGGATATGATACTCCCTTTTCTGAATGATGAACAACCTATTTATCTGAATATTAAACTGTGGTCTCAGGCCCAATATATATATGTGCACAAGTTGCGCCCTCATGCCCAAGTATACGTATACATAACTGCGACCTCAGGTCCAAAATGCATAAAGCATAAACTGCGGCCTCAGGCCCAAAGATGCATAAAGCATAAACTGCGGTCTTAGGCCCAAATACAAGTGTTCAACATTCAGAGATTTAAAATCAGGAATTGAGAATCATACTGCAATATATGATAGTGATATACTGAATCACATTGAGTTACATAATACTAGAATACTGGATCATACTGAGTTACATAATACTGGAATACTGAATAGGACTAGACTGAGACATGTATTTTTGAACTGATTATGAACACTGAAACTTCAACTATTTATGGCATACTGAGTAATATATACAAAGAATCAGGGGCATTAAACCCAAGTCTATATTGAATACGCACTGAACTCACAACGTTCAGAATGAAAGTCATGAACGAGTTATGAAGCTAGAGAATAGAAGTTCTACAACTATTCAAGGAACTAGGCTTAACTATATTTCTGAGGAAATTGATACGTCGTTAAAGAAACATAATATAGGGAGAATCCTTAACATTCCCAAACATAGAGAGTTAGCCTCACATACCTTAACTTCCTATTCTTGAGCATAATACAACATTTGCCAACCCTTTCAACTTCAATCTATATAAATACAAGTGAAAGAGATTCCATATTAGCAATAATACTCATGTTTTGGTCACTTAGGCATTTTATCAAACACTTGGTGGCATAAAGCTTCATAGCCCTTATTAATGGTGTCCCTACACCCAATAACTCATTCTCTTGCTTCTAGATAAATTTTAAAGTCTCAAATGGTTATAATCAACATCATTCTTTATCACCCATAACGTAATCAACACCCATAACCAATAATAACCAATAAACAACCCTAACCTATAACCGTTCATGCTTTTCTATCAAACACATCAACTCATATCTCATGAACTAGAGTCTGTAATCATTAATTTAATGATAGAATTAATTAGAGGGTGAAGATATTACCTTTTTGACATTCAATCTCCTTGAATTCGAGTTTTAGGGTTTCTTCTCTCAACAATGATGTCCCAATCGAATATCTAATGATATAGAGGGTTTACCCATGTTAATAAGATTTTGGGAAATTGAAATAAACATAGAATCACCATTAGAACTTACCTTGGGTGGTGGAGGGACCTTTAAGTAGATAGGTTTTTGAGAATTTTCCTTTCTAGGACAAGGTTTTTATGTTTTGGGGCTGTAGGGGACGAAATAAGGCTAAAACAATGACCTCCCAAGTTGTCCACCACGTCCCGATTGGCGTGACCGTGGTCCCGACCACGGTAAATTGCTGAGACACTGCCTCCCCACCACGGCCGCGGTAAAATGCGGCAGGACCATGGTGGTTGCACACCTCTCTGTAAAACGAGCATAACGTTTTGCAGAAAGATCCTTTTGGACTCCACAATATATCGTCGGAAGGCTATTGCAAAGGTCTACAACTTTCATACTTTGAGTTTTCCCAAATTCCTTACAAATTTTCACTAAACCCTACTGGAATACGAACCTTCTGCAAACTTAGTCTATTTTATCAAATCTTATGCACCTCACTTTCCATCTTGATATTGAAATAACTATTCTCACCCATAATCATCCGGATGGGACTTCACATGATCAAATTATATCCTTACTACTCCTTGAACTCATTCATACCTAAGCCAAATTTTTTTGGGGTGTTACATTATCTCCCCCTTGGAATCATTCGTCCTCGAATGAAGGTCCTGGCTGCAACTTCTGCTAACTTCGGACCTTAAACGAGTCTAGTAGAAACATGAACTTCATTAAGACTTGCATACTAAATTGAATGAATTCATGATTACTGAACTGTTGAGATACTGAACTGAATAACTACTGCATTATCTGGATATTGGTCGGCCATGGATACGTGAATACTAAACGAACATGTATATATGAATATTAAACTTGCACGAATATTTGAGTATTGAAATAACATCAATATCTGAGTACTAAGCTGGCATGAATATCTAAGTATTGGATTGACATTAGTAGTTGAGTATTGAACTGACTTGAATATCTAAGTATTGAACTGACATGAGTATCTAAATACTGAACTGGCATGAGTATCTGAGTATTGAACTGACATGAGTATCTGAGTACTAAACTGGCATGAGTATCTGAGTACTGAACTGGCATGAGTATTTGAGTACTGAATTAACATGAGTATTTGAGTGTTGGAAACTTGAATGTTATAACATGGCACGTGAAATACCGGTTGTCCCACCACTAACTCTGGTGGTAACTCCAACTCATAAGCTAATTGACTGATCCTTCACAAGATTCTATACGACCCAACATAGCAGGGACTATGCTTCCCCTTCTTTTTAAATCTCATAACGCCTTTCACATGCAAAACTTTCAAAAACAGCCAATCATCAACTTGAAACTCTAGGTCTCTATGCCGCACATTCGAATAGGACTTTTGGCGGTTCTGAGTTATCTTCAAATGCTCTTGAATTAACTTCAATTTCTCTATAGTCTCATAGACCAAATTTGGTCCCATCAACTCCCTTTCTCCAACTTTCGACCAACCAATTGGTGATCTACACCTTCGGCCATACAAATCATGCTTTCAAAATCATCAAGATAATCCTATTATAAAGCCCATATTTACCATCTCCACTCAAAATATGTGTATTCTGTGATAAAACATTGGGTTTTCTGTTGCTCAACTTTCACTTACTAATAATTCAGATACTTGTCCATAAAGTCTGCAATGTCCTTTTTCATGTCGTTCCACCAATAAATCTCCTTAAGACCATGATACATATTTGTGGTACCTGAGTAAATAGAATACCTGAAATTCTGGGCTTCTAGCATGATCTTCCCTCTTTATGTCCATCTATGTCTGGAACACATAATCTGTCGTGGTACCTCAAAGCACTCTCATCTCCCCCTTATTCCAAAGCTATCATTTTATGCCTATGAATCCCCTCTTTCAGGTACAACAAGTAGGGATCATCAACTATTTCTTCTTCACTTTGCCTACTAAGGGGGGGGGGGCAAGTCATATTTTAGACAATAACTCTATTATCTTTGGAGTACGCAAATTGAACTCCTAGCTAGTCTAAGCGGTGAACTTTTTTCACCAGAGTTGTCTTATCTACCTCGATCATGAGTTATACTTCCCATAGTTGATTATCTTCTTAAGCATTTCCTGAAAACACTTATAGAATTGTTGTGAACTAAGTCTTTGACCAGTATTCCGAAGACTAGAGTCTCGTGCAATGGCACTACCCTCGTGACACATAAATAGGCATGATTTTACAACTTTTATGTGATCACTTTATCATCAATAACTAAGCCTGGTGATCATTCTAATCACTTTGTATTTCTTACACATGATAGACATAATCCTTGTGGTAATTATACAATTTTCCCTCATTACCGAACTGATTTTTTTTTTCATATCCCATGCTAACTATAGGTTTCAAATCTCCATCTGGACTTATTGATGGTCTTCACATCACCCCTTAGACCAAAGGTCTTATACTTGTGGATCCTTCCTTTTTTTTGTTGTGGCCCAAATAACTTTCCTTGTTTTCTGTAATTCTTTGCACTCTACGTCAATGACGACTCATCTTCCAACTAACTTCTGAGAAATCTTTCTTACTAGGAAAACTATATTACCTACATAAATTAAGAGCTAATGAATTCACAACTATCATACATGATCTTAATGATTTAACTTTGCTCACACTGTCAATCTTGGGAAGACCCCTTTTTGATAATTCTTAAAGGCAATTCTTCTGTAGTTTGCTCTCTCACTACCTAGCCGATTTCCCTTTCTTCTACTGTACTTCGAGTTTAACTTAAACTCTTTCGGTTCTAACACACGTTCGGTATTTCAAACTGTCATCCACTCACTAGAGTTAACCTAGCTAAGTGAATCAAATTGTACCTCTACTAGCTCTGCTGAAAGTGCTAATTCACTGTATCTACTCAATCATACTCACTATTTTGTTGCTAACTACCTGCTAGCGTCATGTGTTCATGTTCTACTTTGAATAACTAAAGTGAAACATAAGGTTACTCCTAACTTTCCTCATCATCTGACCATATTCTTTTGCCGTGCACTATCATTATTTTTGAACTATGCACATGGATCGCACTTAGGGAAAACTCATATATCTTAAACAAAATTGGAATATCTAACCCCAAACTTTCTATACACTTCAAAATCATATCAGATTATAAACCTCCAACCTAAACACATAGTCACATCAAGGGGAACTGTCATATCTTTTATCTTACACCAATAGCTGCTTCTTATAGTAACTTACTAATGTGGTACTTTCTAGTTCTGATTTGAATAAATATGAACAACTTAAAATCATTCCCTGAAATTCACTATTGGCTGCTCTTGGTTCTCATTTAATACATCATATCTTCTAGTCATTTGCATGAGTTGTATGAAATCACATCTTTGATAATAACAAACGTTTCTGACTCCTAGGTATTTTACCCTTAGGCCCTTTTCTGTCCAAAGCTATAGTGATCAATTCTATGCCCGTTGCAGTTGAATCCTTATCCTGATACATCGTGGGGTCTGACATATGGATACACTGCCATATATATATATATATATATCTGATAAATAACTTTATGCACCATCCCGTGAGTCTTGGTTCTTAATCCCTAAAACATGCAAAGATTTTGCTATAATCACAGTTACTTACATTCTCTTTGAGCATCCATATGCATCACTGTATACTCACAAGTCTATAGAAATTTTGATACACTCAAAATTGGATATCTAGTAAACATATAACTGAATACTGGCGTACTGAATAACCATAAGACATGATAACTGCTTTTGTACTTTCTGATAAGGTTATGCTCTAATCTGTAACACTATCTATTGCATCCCAATTTTTACATCCTCTAAACTCTCGTATTTACCAACCTGTACTCCATAATTATACCTCAATGGGAAATTATCCTCTCTAGGACTTTAGGTTTCTCCTGCGCGTCGCTTGGGCATCCAATACGTTTGGAATTTGATCGGAAGAAAAGGTTACCTATTGCTCTAAGATTCATGGCACGATCTAGAGTAGAAAGAAATGAGACAATCCTGGATGTCTTGGTAGTTAACCATTTATATGAGTGGCCGGCACAAACATATAAAGGAAACTCCACTAGACACGGCTTCATAGACTCCCTAGGACTCTTGAACCTGGTGCTCTGATACCAAGCTTTGTCATGCCCCAAACCTGGGCCTGGACGTAACACGACACTCGGTGCTTGATTACATGTGACCGAGCGAACCAACTGGCTGGTTGAATCAACATGTGGTATCATAACATACTGAATGCGGAAGATAAACTAACACATGCTAATATACTGAAAGTTTGGATGATATAAATCAAAGTGCGGAAATACTACTACAATTCTGAAACATATTTGTAGCCAACATAGCTTAATATGAAAAGTCTGAGACTCTTTCTAACTATTACTCTAGTCTATGAAGCCTCTAATAAAGTACTGTAAACACTAACTGTCTGAAAATACTGAAGGCTATAGTAATGATAATGCCCCGAAAGAACTGGGGATCACCAAATAGCTGGTACGAGACTCCTAGCGCTCGGAATCATCAACCTATAAATCATTACCTGCATTGTGAGATGCAGGCCCCGAGCAAAAGGGACGTTAGTACATTTGAATTGTACTGGTATGTAAAGCAACTGAAAGAAAGAATTATAAATGATGAAACTGAAACTAAGCTGATAACTGAGAATTTATAATTGATAACTGAAATGATAACTATTCAAACAGAAATTGAAATGATAACTGATAACTGATAACTGGTAATTGAACTGATAACTGATAACTGAACTGATAACTGGTAACTGATATGATAGCTGATAACTGAACAGTAACTAATAATTGAACTGAAAGGAAGTAAGAATATGAATACTCCCTATTCTGAATAATGAACAACCTATTTATCTGAATATTAAACTGCAGCCTCAGGCCCAATATATATATGTGCACAAGCTATGGCCTCAGGCCCAAGTATACGTATACATAATTGCGACCTTAGGTCCAAAATGCATAAAGCATAAACTACGGCCTCAGACCCAAAGATGCATAAAGCATAAACTACGGACTAAGGCCCAAATACAAGTGTTCAACATTCATGGATTTAAAATCAGGAATTGAGAATCATACTGCAATATATGATAGTGAAATACTGAATCACATTGAGTTACATAATACTGGAATACTGGATCACACTGAGTTACATAATACTGGAATACTAAATAGGACTAGATTGAGACATGTATTCCTGAACTGATTATGAACACTGAAACTTCAACTATTTATGGCATACTGAGTAATCTATACTAAGACTCGGGGGAATTAAACCAAAGTCTATATTGAATACGCACTGAGCTCACAACGTTCAGAATGAAAGTCATGAACAAGTTATAAAGCTAGAGAATAGATGTTCTACAACTATTCAAGGAACTAGGCTTAACTATATTTCTGAGGCAATTGATACGTCGTAAAAGAAACGTAATGTGGGGAGAATCATTAACATTCCCAAACATAGAGAGTTAGCATCACATACCTTAACTTCCTGTTCTTGAGCGTAATACAACATTCGCCAACCCTTGAACTTCAATCTATATAAATACAAGTGAAGGGGATTCCATATTAGCAATAATACTCATGTTTTGGTCAATTAGGCATTTTATCAAACACTTGGTGGCATAAAGCTTCATAGCCCTCATTAATGGTGTCTCTACACCCAATAACCCATTCTCTTGCTTCTAGATAAATTCTAAAGTCTCAAATGGTTATAAGCAATAATAACCAATCAACAACCCAAACCTATCACCGTTCATGCTTTTCTATCAAACACATCAACTCATATCTCATGAACTAGAGTCTATAATCATTAATTCAATGATAGAATTAATTAGAGGGTGAAGATATTACCTTTTGACGTTCAATCTCCTTGAATTCGAGTTCTAAGGTTTCTTCTCTCAACAATGATGTCCCAATCAAATATCTAATGATATGGAGGGTTTACCCATGTTAATAAGATTTTGGGTAATTGAGATAAACATAGAATCACCATTAGAACTTACATTGGGTGGTGGAGGGACCTTTAAGGAGTTAGGTTTTTGAGAGTTTTCCTTTCTAGGACAAGTTTTTTATGTTTTGGGGCTGTAGGGGACGAAATAAGGCTAAAACAATGACCTCCCAAGTCGTCCACCGCGTCCCGGTTGGCATGACTGCGGTTCCGACCACGGTAAATCGCTGAGACACTGCCTCGCCACCGCAGCTGCAGTAAAACGCGGCAGGACCGTGGCGGTTGCATACCTCTCAGTAAAATGGGTATAACCATTTGCACAAAGCTTCGTTTGAACTGCACAATATATCGTTGGAAAGATATTTCAAAGGCCTATAACTTTCATGCTTTGGATTTTCCAAAATTCCTTACATATTTTCACTAAAACCTATTGGAATATGAACCTTCTACAAACATAGGCGATTTTGTCAAATCTTATGCACCTCATTTTCCATCTTGATTTTGAAATAGCTATTTTCACCCATAATCATCTCGATGGGACTTCACATGATCAAAATATATCCTTACTACTCTTTTAACTCATTCATACCTAAGCCAAATTTTTTTCGGATTGTTACATATGTTCCTTAGGTTATGGGTAACAACTTCCTTCGAATATTTCTAGAATCCGGGCACGTGGGCCCGGAGGTGAATTTTAGGAATCTTGCCTTTGGGGTTGGGTCATCACTTTAATAGTTAGAATATGAACTTTTGAACCTATAATGATTGGCTTCTACACTATTTGAATAGTTTTGGATTGTTCGGCTCCGGTTTGAGGGTTTGAGTGCATTCTTAAGTTGGAAGTAGGCCTGAGACGAGTTAAGTCTCTTTTCTAACCTTGTAAGAGGGAAATTTTCCCATAGGTGAACTTAAATATTATATGATTAATTGTGGGGGATAAATATGTACGATGTGACGAGAGTCCGTACGTAGCTCCTATTCTTGTTATGTCGGGGTAGTTCTAGGCTTACACCATGCTTTGTGGGTACTGTTATCTGAATATATTTGTCGATTTACATTGAATGGAACTAAGTTGAGGATTTCAAGATTTCAAAGGTTTCAAGTGAATTTATTATTTTGAAAAGAATTGAGGAAAATTATGTTATATTTACATTTAACCGTGTTGCAAGTATATTCTACGAGCGGGGTGACTATTTCCACTACTCTCATGGGAGCGGGCTGTTCGCCTCGTCATGTTAATAGATGTATCTATAGTTCACGTCATTCGACCATCAATAGTATGTAGTTTATATATATGTTGGATTAGACTGAACGTCCTTGGTGGTATTTGTGTGTGATAATAGAACCGGAGCTCTTTATAGATTGTATAATTTGCTGCTTGAAAGGTTACTTGTCTTTAAATGAAGAAAGTGCTTTGAATTCTTAAATATGATGGAAGGATTTTCCAGTTATTAGTTGTATTTTGAGCATACTTTTATCTATATACATTATGATTTAAAATTTGAGCTTCATATTATTATATTGTTGGCCCTAGTAAGTGTCGAAGTCGACCCCTCGTCACTACTTCTTCGAGGTTAGACGAGATACTTACTGGGTATTTGTTTTTATGTACTCACGCTACACTTTTGTAATTGATTGTACATGATTTAAGGCAGGTGCATCTGACCACCTGTCCGGTGCGTAGAATTGATTCCTTAGCTTGAGACTTCCCGGTGAGTTGCCCTTTTTAGGTGTTCTGCAGCAGTTGAAGTCTCTCTTACGTCTTTATTTTCTATTTATTTCTTTTCAGACAGTAGGCTAGCATGGTTTTGTATATTCTACTAGATTGCCCACATACTTATGATATCAGGTCTTGGCACACACACCAGTAGACTTATGATTTTGGTTTACTTACATGATTTCGATTCGTATTTATTGTTTCCATTTATTTATGGTAAAGTTTCAAACTCCTAAATTTTTATCAAATAAGGAGAATCTATCACTTACTAATTTATTTAAAACGGGAATTCATTAGTTGATTAGTGTTGGCTTGCCTAACAATGATGTTGGACACCATCACGACCTATAATGGTATTTGGATCGTAACATATATGGAGTTAACTAGTACTTCGAATGGGTATACCACGTAGATTTTCATAACAATACAATCCATTTTTCATAAACCCCTAATGAAGTAATGCCTACTTGACTTAATTATAATTATTTTAACCATCGATGTGTCAAGACTCAAAGACCCCCAATATAGCAATATTTGAACCCTTACTTTCCTAATTCGTAGTTCCTCAGACATTACAGATTTAATAGTGTCACGACCCCGGTTTGCCCTCCGTGAACCATCGTGACGGCACCTAGTATCTACGACTAGGTAAGCCTAAGATGCGTAAGATAGACCAAATTTGCGGAAGAAAATAATTTAAAACAGAAATAGAGTATTAAAATAGAGTTTAAAAGTGTCACTCGGTATACACAATATTAACTCTTAAAACCAATACACTTTCCCAAAACACGGAAACCCATGAATCCTGTTGATTTACTTAGCGGTCTCGAAGGCACCGGTAAGTGTCGTTTTATTCCTTGAGGACAAAGGTATGCAATCTCCTATCTATTATGTTAGTAACATTTTAATGGGAGTAGAATTCCGCTACCCGCATCTAGAAATATTGGTGCAAGCTCTCGTGGTTGCCGCTCGAAAGTGTAGGCCATATTTCCAAATGTAATCTGTGTGCTCAGGTTACCATTAGTTGAAGATTCGGGAACCAGATATCCTAAAGACTACTTTCAGGAATCGGTATGGTCATTACGAGTTCCTTGTTATGTCATTTGGGTTGACCAATGCCCCAACAACCTTTATGCATTTGATGCACGGTGTGTTTCGGCCGTATCTTGACTCGTTTGTCATTGTCTTTATTGATGATATTCTGGTGTACTCCCGGAGTCGGGAAGATCATGAGCAGCACCTGAGTACTGTGCTTCAAACTCTGAGAGAGAAGAAGTTATATGCTAAGTTCTCGAAATGTGAGTTTTGGTTGGGTTCCGTGGCATTCCTAGGCCACATGGTATCGAGTGAGGGTATTTAGGTGGATCCGAAAAAAATAGAGGCCGTGCAAAGTTGGCTCAAGATAGCTTTAACTACAGCCCTAATTTTGATACTGCCTACAAGTTCGGGGTCTTATACGGTCTATTGTGATACCTCGAGGATCGGCCTCAGAGCGGTGTTGATACAGGACGGTAGGGTGATTGCCTACGCGTCTAGACAGTTAAAGGTACATGAGAAGAATTACCCTGTCCACGACCTTGAGTTAGCTGTCATTTTCCACGCCTTGAAGATCTGTCGCCATTATTTATACATTGTGCCTTGTGAGATTTATACTAATCATCGGAGCTTGCAGCACCTGTTCAAGCAAAAGGATCTAAATTTGCACCAGAGGAGGTGGTTAGAGTTGCTGAAGGACTATGATATCACTATTTTGTATCACCCGAGCAAGGCCAATGTGGTGGCCGATACTTTGTGTCGCCAGGCAGAGAGTTTGGGGAGTTTGGCTTATTTACCATTATCGAAGAGGCCTATGGCGATGGATGTTCGGGCCTTAGCCAGCCAGTTGTGAGATTGGATCTTTCGAAGCCCAGTCGGGTTCTAGCTTGCGTGGTTTCTCAGTATTCCTTATTTGATCGTCTCAGGGAGAATTAGTATGATGACCCTCATTTGTTTGTCCTCAAGGACAAGGTTGAGCACGGTAATGCCAGAGATGTGACTATTGATGATGACAGTGTATTGAGGATGCAGGGCCGGATTTGTGTACCCAATGTTGTTGGGCTTTGGGAGATGATTATGGAGGAGGCCCATAGTTCGCGGTATTCCATTCATCTAGGTGCCGCGAAAATGTATCAGAATTTGAGGCAGCACTACTGGTGGAGGCGGATAAAGAAAGATATAGTTGGATTTGTAGCTCGGTACCTTAACTATCAGCAGGTGAAGTATGAGCACTAGAGACCAGGTGGGTTGCTTCAGAAGATAGAGATTCCGGAGTGGAAGTGGGAGCGGATCACCATGGACTTTGTAGTTGGGCTCCCACGGACTTTGAGAAAGTTTGATGCTATTTGGGTGATTGTGGATCGGCTGACCCAGTCTGCCCTGTGTGTACTACTTATTATTTGGAGCGGTTGGCGGAGATTTATATTCGGGAGGTTGTTCGCCTGCATGGTATTCCAGTTTCCATCATTTCAGATAGAGGTACTAAGTTCACATCACAATTTTGGAGGGCCGTTCAGCATGAGTTGAGTACAATATTTCACCCTCAGACTGACGAATAGTCCGTGCGCACTATTCAGATTCTTGAGGATATGCTTCATGCGTGTGTGATTGAGTTTGGAGGGTCTTGGGATCAGTTCTTACCATTGGTAGAGTTTTCCTACAACAACAACTATCAGTCCAACATTTAGATGGCACCGTATGAGGCTTTATATGGTAGGCGGTGTAGATCCCCGGTGGGTTGGTTTGAGCCGGGTGAGGCCAGATTATTGGGCACAGGCTTGGTTCAGGATGCATTGGAGAAGGTTAAGGTGATTCAGGATAGACTCCGTACAGCCCAATCCAGACAGAAGAGTTACACGGACCGGAAGGTTCGTGATATTTTCTACATGGTTGGAGAGAGGGTTCTGCTTCGGGTTTCGCCTATGAATGGCGTTATGAGATTTGGAAAGAAAGGGAAGTTGAGTCCGAGGTTTATTGGCCCTTTTGAGATATTGAGGCATGTTAGGGAGGTTTCTTATGAGCTTGCCTTACCTCCCAGCTTGGCAGGAGTTCATCCAGTATTTCATGTTTCGATGCTCTGGAGATTTCACAGTGATCCGTCGCACGTGTTGGATTTCAGTTCAGTCCAGTTGGACAAGGATCTATCCTATGTACAGGAGCCAATGGCAATATTGGACAGGCAGGTTAAAAATCGCCAGGATGCTCGATTTTGAGTTTCGGAGAGTTTTGGGACACTTAGTCCCTAAATGAGAGCTTAAGTGTTGGAAAGTTGACCGTAGTCGGAACAATATAAAGAAAACCTCGAAAAGGAATTCTAATGGCTCCGTTAGCTCCATTGGGTGATTTCGGGCTTAGGATTGTGTTCGGATTGTGTTTTGGAGGTCCGTAGCTAATTTAGACTTGAAATGCCGAAAGTCAAAATTTTGAAGTTTCCGATTCGATAGTGTGATTTTGATCCGAGGGTCATCTTAGAAAACACCCGTGCGCCCTGAAGCTGGTCAAATAGGTCATCAACACGAGGCAAAGCATAATGGTACTTCACTATAACCTTGTTCAACCGGTGATAATCGATACACATACGCATAGAAACATCCTTTTTCTTCACAAACAAGACAGGAGCACCCCAAGATGATACACTGGGCTGAATAAAACCCTTATCAAGCAATTCCTGTAACTGATCCATCAAATCTTTCAACTTAGCAGGAGCCATACGATACGGAGGAATCGAAATGGGCTGAGTGCCCGGCAATAGATCAATGCCAAAATCAATATCTCTATCCGTCGGCATGCTCGGAAAATAGCTGGAAACATATTGGGAAAATCCTATACACATAACTGGGACTGAATCAACTGAAGGGGTATCAATACTGGCATCTCTCACATAGGCTAAATACGCGTCACACCCCTTCTCAACCATACGCTAAGCTTTAAGAAAAGAAATAACTCTACTGGGAGTGTGATCTAAAGTACCCCTCCACTCAACACGCGGTACACCTAGCATAGCCAGCGTCACAGTTTTTGCGTGACAATCAAGAATAGCATAATGGGGGAACAACCAGTCCATGCCCAAGATAATATCAAAATCTACCACGTTGAGCAACAATAAATCGGCTCTGGTCTCAAAACCACTAAGAGCAACCAAACACGACCGATAAATGTGGTCCACAACAAGAGAATCTCCCACAGGAATAGAAACATAAACATGGGAACTCAAAGAATTCCAAGGTACACCCAAATGCGGAGCAAAATAAGAAGACACATAAAAGTAAGTGGAGCCTAGATCGAATAGAACTGATGCATCTCTGTGATAAACCAGTATAATACCTGTGATGAAAGAATCAGAGGCAACAACCACGATATGGGTAGGAAGGGCATAATATCTAGCATGGCCTCCCTCTCTAGGGCGACCTCTACCTCCCCGACCTCCACCTCTGGCTGGATGAGCAGGTGGGGTAGCAACTGGAGCTGTAACCATAGCCTGATAACTCGGCGGGGCACGCGGTGGCTGAGAAGCCTGTGGAGGTGCACTCCTCCCAAGTCTAGGGCAATCCCTCACCATATGGCATGTGTCACCACACTCAAAACAAACTCTAGGAGGAAGTGGTGGTTGTGACTGGATCGGGCCAGTTCTGCTGGACTGACCTCTGAAAGCACCCTGCGTAGGAGGCGCGCTAGATACCGGAGGTGCATAATAAGGCTCTTGAGGTCTAGGAGGAGTTGGGATACCACTGGCTTCTGGAAGAGCTGAATGAATAGGGCAACTCATATAATCCCTACCATGACGACCTGCAGCTGGGGCATGGGCACCAGAATAATGGCCCGACTCTCGAGACCTCTTGGCCTCCCTCTCCTCTCTTTTCCTAGCATGCATACCCTCAATCCTCTAAGCAATGCTCACCACCTGCTGATAATAAATATCCATGTCCAACTCATGACCCATGCTAGACCTGATGTTAGGAATAAAGCCCTTAATAAACTGGCGAACCCTCTCACGAATAGTAGAAACCATGGCTGGTGCATGCCTAGCCAAACTAGTGTAACGGACTGCATACTCTAAGACAATCATAGCACCCAAGCGCAAATTCTCAAACTCTGCATGCCACGCATCCCTAAGGCTCTAAGGAACACACTCTCTTAGGAACAAATCTGAAAACTAAGCCCAAGTCAGTGAAGCAGCCTCATCCGGACTGTCTAACTCATAGGTGTGCCACCACTCATAGGCGGCTCCTCGAAGCTGGAAAGTAGTGAAGGAAACCCCGCTCGATCCTGATATACCTATGGTACGGAGAATACGGTAACACTCATCTAGAAATCCCAAAGCATCATCCGATGCTAGACCACTGAATATAGGAGGGTTGTACTTCTTGAACCTCTCAAGCCTCAGCTGCTCATCCTCAAAAGTCGCTGCCTTGTCCTCGGGCTGATCTCGGACTACAGGATGTACAGGAATAATCACAGGGACCTGCTCAACATGCACTCGCTGCTCAGGAGTGCGGGCGGCGGTAGTCTGTGCTCCTCCCCCAGCCTGAGATGTAGCTGCAGCAAGGGGAAGCAACCCTGCCTGAGCCAAAGTTGTGTACATGATCATCAACTGTGCTAGAGTCTCCTGAAGAGCTGGAGTCGTAGCAGCAGTAGGCGTATCAGGTGCCTGGACTCCGGCTGGAACTGCTGATGGTACCTCGGTGAAAGCTCGCGCAAGTGCTCTGGCTGCACCACGTGTGCATCCTCGGCCTCTACCCCGGCCCCGGCCTCTGATGGCTACAGTAGGGGGCGTAGGTACCTGATCATCGTGGGTAGTGTGTGTCCTCACCATCTGTGAGAGAATAGAAGACAGAAGTTTAGAATTGTTATATCAAAATCGCGCACGACAAGGAAATCAAATGAAGTGGAATTTTCCTAACAATTACATAGCCACTCGTAGATAAGTACAGATGTCTCCATACCGATCAGTGAGACTCTAATAAACTGGCTTGTAATCCATGACTCCTATGAACCTAGAGCTCTGATACCAACTTGTCACGACCCCGGTTCGCCCTCTGTGAACCATCGTGACGACACCTAGTTACCTACGACTAGGTAAGCCTAATAATGCAGAAAAACAAACCAATTTGCGGAAGAAAATAATTTAAACCAGAAATAGAGTAATAAAACAGTGTTTAAAGGTGCCGCTCGGCATACACAATATTAACTCTCAAAAATCAATACATATTCCCAAAACCCGAAAACCCATGAAACCACAAGCCTTTGAATATCTAATAGTGTCTAACTCCAGAATATCTACCAAGGAAAAGAAACACGGAAGAGGTAATACTTAAAAGCGAGAATAGAAAGGAACTCCTCGATCTGCGAACGCGGCAGATATACCTCGAAGTCTCTGGGGTAGTCGACTAGCCTCGAAGGTGATAGGACTGGGTCGAAGTACCTGGATCTGCACATGAAAAACATGCATAAAAAGCGCATGAGTACACCATAGCGGTACTCAGTAAGTGCCAAGCCTAACCTCGGTCGGGTAGTAACAAGGAAGGTTTGGGCCCTACTGAGGTTAAATAAAATATAAAGTTCGACAATGTAGAGAAAAACAGTATAAATAAGTACAGTAATAAAAGTAACACAGGATATAAAGGACATCAACAACAATTACAGAGGCAAAATACACAGAAAGAAATACGGCTCAGTACCAAAAATAACAATCGGGGACCTCCCAGGATACCGTCCTGTAGTCCCAAATATACATATCTAATAGGTCTCCCGGAATACCGTCCCGTAGTCCAAATCATAGTGTGTGGGGATCTACCGGAATCCTATTTCGTAGTCCCAAATGTAAATACCCAGTTATGGGTGAATCTACCGGGTGTAGTCCCGTAGTTCCATATAATTGTGCAGGGGGATCTACCGGAATCCCACATCCGTAGTCCCAAATATAAACAGACAAAGGGGAGCTACCGGAATCCCACATCCGTATTCTCAATGTAAATACACAGCAGCAACAGAAAAATACTCAGAACTGTCAAAATTCCATATTAAGGCAAACAAATAAGTCTAGCCTAGCATGATGCATAGAATTCAGGTAAGCAGTTTGAATAAATAAAGCAAATAAATCACTTAGACATGCTTTCCAAAGCTAACAATAGGCTTAATAGTGCAAGTAACAAAAACCGGAAAGAAAACATACTAGTAATTACTTAATGAAAAATCGAATTTTCAACAATTAGCACAAGTACGCACTCGTCACCTCACGTACAAGGCATTTCAATTAACAATAATACCAAATCTTAAGGGGAAGGTCCCCCACACAAGGTTAGGCAAGCCACTTACCTATCATCATTCTGCATTGTTCTTTTAATTACTTCAAGTAACTGATTCTACAATAAAATTCTAAGCTGATATGCGAAATTAGGTGAAATAACCAAAACGCCCCTCGGGCCCAAGTCTCGGAATCAGGTAGAATTTACATTGCCAAAATCCTCACACTCTCATGAGTTCAGTCATACCAAAGGTACTAAAATCGGACCTCAATTGGTCCCTCAAATCATCACTCAAAGGCCTCTAACTAGTCAAACCCTAACCCACAAATCACCACTGATTTCCTTAATTTTTCATGCTTAAATTGATAAATATCGTTCCAATAACGAGTTTTGTGACCAAAGACCTTACCCCAATGATCTCCTCTGAAAATCCCCCTTGAAAAGTTCTTCCCAAGCTTCTTCCCGTTTGAAATATGGTGCAAAATAGCTAAATTTCGCGAAGGCAAGTATTTATATGTTTCTGCCCAGCGATTTTCGCATCTACGACCCTGGGACCGCTTCTGCGGACCAACGGTCGCGTCTATGACTTCTCATTAAATCCCCTTTTCCGCTTCTGCGATAGATCCTCCGCACTTGCGGTCTCGCAGGTGCGATACCCTTCTCGCACCTATGGCTCCTGCTAGACCTCCCTAATTCCACTTGTGCGATTGATCCACCGCTTCTGTGGCTCCGTACCTACGGTCCCACACTCTCAGGTGCGGTTATGATAGAAAACCAGCTGAGGCTGCAACTCAAAAAATCCATCTCTCAACCATTCGAAATCATCTCGAGGCCCACAGGACCTCAACCAAAGGCACCAACGAGTCTAATACCACTGCCCAAACTTATACCAATTCTTAAACCATCTAAAACAACATCGAAACGACGAATCAACCACGGATTCAAGTCTAAAAATTCCAAAAATCTAAAAATACGCTTTCGATCAAAAAGTCTATCGAACCTCGTTCGAATGACCTGAAATTTTGCACACATATCACATTCAACACTACAGAGCTACTCCATCTTCCAGAATTCCATTCCGACTCTCGGATCAAAATCTCACTATCTAACCGGAAACTTCAAAATTTCGACTTTCGGCATTCCAAGTCTAAATTAGCTACGGACCTCCAAAACACAATTTGAACACGCTCCTAAGCCTGAAATCATCCAACGGAGCTTCACACTATTCCGACTAAGGTCAACTTTTCAACACTTAAGCTCTCATTTAGGGACTAAGTGTCCCAAAACTCTCTGAAACTCAAAACCTAACATCCCAACAATTCAAAATATTAGAAATAAACATGGGGAAAGCAGTTAATAGGGGATCGGGGAGTAAATTCTTAAGACGACCGGCCGGGTCGTCACACTAATTTATTCTAAATCCAAAGAAACAAAGGTGCGAGTAGTAAACATATGGTGGGTTCTAAGTTTTTTAGCCTAAAGAATCACCACGTGAAACATAATAATACTTCGCAACTCCCTTAAGGTAGGGGTTGCTCATATTTTTTAGCAGGCACAAACTATCATCTCCTGCTACCCAATTACTATGCTAAAGTGGTTTACGTAAATCACTCTAGTTTAATTCTAAATTTCGTCCTATGCGTGCATTACATGTCCCATGCCTATGGTCTAGGAGGCTTTGGACCTACTCTTTGGGTGGTTCTATACTTTACTTAGGGTTCTCAAAATGATGAAATTAGGCGCACATTTAAAACAAGTAAGACTACACATAATAGCATGAAAGGCTCAAATTAGCCTCCACACAAAGAAACAAAAGCACATGAACAGATTTTCAGATTATGCAGTAAGGAGTCGTAGGCAGTTTTAGAATTAAGATGTATTAAAGTCGTTTAAAACCTATAGGCATAGCTTCTATATGACTGCATAGTTTAATAAAATCTCATAGGCGGTGTTATTATTTAGATTATCGAAGCTGCAGATTATAACTGTTATTAAAAGCATGTAGACTTGATCTCTAGGTGATTCTCGTTTGGGCAGTGAAGCCTCTAGAAAACATAGAATTATTTCTTTTTGATCCTATTGACATGCTTTCTAAGTGAGTGGTGATATCCTATAGGCATGTTTTCTAATGTAGTATTTGAAAATTAATTCGTCATACTTATTCCTATAGGCATGTTTTCTAGGCGGGCAGTGTGATAAGAACAATAAAACAACTATTTTATTGATCAATTAAGGCCTTATAGACATTGTATCTAGATGAGCAGATCTTAATTACTAAATGCGATCTTATTGACATGATATCTAACAACCACACAACAATAGCACAAGTTGAGCAAGTAATCAACGATGTTTGAATCTTATAGACATGCTTTCTAACAATGTACAGGAACAGGACATGTAAAGCGAGTGAAGTGCTTAGGTTCCTATAGGCATGCTTTCATCACTGTATAGAAAGAGAGAGAGAGAGAGCATGTCAAACAAAGTAGCAAACAAAGCATGTAGACCCTATATGCATGTTTCTACCCATTCATGCGAGAATTAAAGTACCCCGATCCCCTTTTCACTAATTCCCCACTGTTCGTTATTATAAGTTATTACAGGCACAAAAATGAAATAATAAAAACTCAAATATGAATAGTTACAGAATGATACAACTATGGGCCCAATAAAATAAGTGACATGCCCAATACAAAATAACCCGGTGAGGTTTCTAGGGCCTTCAACAGCCTTACTCTTCCCACAACCAGCAGACCCAAATCCTAGGCTTAGCAGAACAATAGAGTATGCCTAAATATAGCGCCCAAGTCCATATATGGCCCAATAGCAGGCCTAGAATGCATGACTTACTTAACCCAACTGATGCCAGACTTAACCATGCAAGTGAAAACTACTTAGGGAATTCATAAAGTTGTATCTAACAGTAGTTCCAACCAAAACACATAGACAAGATCACATGAAATATTGACAAGTTTGCAGGGCTAGTCCATGCTTGTATTCTCACAAACAAAGATAGAATGATAGGATTAACCATCATATGCTAGTGAATTATTCTAAAAAGAGTTTCAAAAGTAAAATGATCTAGAGTTAGCCTAAAATAACTTTAGATAAGAGACTTAAACATGAGAATCTTGTAGAGTCGTAGACAAGACAAGTGGGATACAATAGAATGTCTAACATGAAAGCCTAGTGAAAATAGCATAGCAGAACAGGTTCATGAGCAAATACTTAGTTGAACATGAGACAACTGTAACATGTTGAGTATCAGTCAATACCAGAAGAAGTTATGGTAAACAAGCAACATGTTAACTCTCAGATCAACGGGACATGCATGCATCAAACCTTGTACTAGTTAGCCACACATAGGAGAAAAGGCAAGAAAATACGTATAGCATAGGAAGTCGTTTAGCATAGGAAGTTGTTTAGCATATTTTGATGCTATCAAGGCAAACAAGTAATTCTAGCCTACGGTCGCACATCTGCGGGGTTTTAAGTGAACCCCGTGCAGTGCTCGCACTGAGAAAAGAACAATAATCGAATTCTGGTGGCCTTGGCTTTCCTTCGGCCAAGGTCTGAAGTTTAGAATTCTCACGACCCTAAATTCGGACCCGCTCGTGATGGCGCCTATCGTGAAATAAGGCCAGTCGACACAACTCCAAATTCATTTTTAACAGTTATAATAATTCAATTTAATTCATTAATAAGTGATAAATCACAAATAAAGTGAAATAGAACAATTGCGGAAATAAACACAGCCCGACATCGGGGTGTCACCAGTCATGAGCATCTAAACATCTATCTAAGAGTATGAGAGAGACTATGCAGTCTACTACAGAAACTAATACAAGGGAAAGTAAGATAAGAGGGAGAAGCACTGGGCTGCGAACGCCGAAGCTTCCTAGTGAACTCCGAACCGCCTGCTGGAAGCAATCACCACTCCCAAGCGGGACCCGAAGCTCCTGAATCTGTACACAGGGTGCAAGGAGTAATGTGAGTACGCCAACTCAGTGAGTAATAAAAGTAAAGGCAGCTGAGCGATAAGAAAATACGTAAAACACAATAATATGCTACATAGAGGCAGTGTAAAACCAAATACAATGCAATAAAATAACGAAAACTTATAAAAACACCTTAGTTCAGTATAAGCATCTTTAAAACATCTTTTAACAGTTAAACAAGTGAATGAAAAGCAGTGAGAAAAGATAAACACATAAAACCAACCCCTCGGGCAAAGTACCAACAGAATCAGCCCCTCGGTCTATCTCACAATCACTCGTATCAGCCCCTCGGGCAATAGCTTGGAACAACATCATCCCCTCGGGCTATAACACATCTCACACTAGGCACCCGCACTCACTAGGGGCGTACAGACTCCGGGAGGGGCCCCTTACAGCCCAACGCAATATCAAGCCATCTCGTGGCATACTCAAATAGGCTCTCAGCCTCATATCAAGCCACCTTTTGGCGTACAACTCAGCCCTCGGCCTCATTATCATGAATCAACACAATATCTCTGTGGTGCACAGCCCGATCCCATACTAACCTCACAACACAAGCCCTCGGCCCTACTCAGTCAGAAATCTCTAAAAGCCAATCGGGCACAGTAAAATATGATTCTCAGCTCAAACTATCATTTAAGATGTCAAAATAGTGTAAACATGGCTGAGTTATGAAAATAGTAGAATATGGCATGACTTAGTACAAGTATAAAGTCAAAACATTGATGAATAGTAGTAAAAAAATCCCCTAAGGTCCAAAACAGTTGGCACGAGGCCCAAATATGGCATTCAGCCCAAAACATGATGATAGCAAACAATTTTCAATCTAATATGCAGTAAAATAGTTATTCGGGACGGACTAAGTCACGGTCTCCAATAGTGCACGACCCCACGCTCGTCACCTAGCGTGTGCATCACCTCGAAATAGCACAACAATGTCAAATCCGGGGTTTCATACCCTCATGACAACATTTACAATCATTACTCACCTCAATCCGTTCCAAACTCTAGCCCGCGATGCCTTTGCCCCTTGAATCGGCCTCAACTCGCGTCGAATCAATCCAAAATCAGAATGATGACATCAAAATATGCTAAGGGAACGAAGCCCAAAATCAGAATATAAACATAGGAAGTCGTTTAGCATAGGAAGTCGTTTAGCAGATGCGGTTATGACAACAGCCCAAAGACTTTAGCTGCACTTTCCAACTTTCCAAAAATCCGTTAACCACCCGAAATCATCCCGAGGCCCCCGAGACCTCAACCAAAAGCACAAAAAGTCCAATACCCCTGTTCAAACTTATTCTAATCCTTAAAACACCTAAAATAACATCAAAACAACGAATCAACCACGAATTCAAGCCTAAGAACTCCAAAACTTTCAAAATACGCTTTCATTCAAAAAGTCTATCAAACCTCGTCCGAATGACCTGAAATTTTGCACACACGTCACATTCAACACTACGTAGCTACTCCAACTTCCGGAATTCCATTCCGACCCTCAGATTAAGATCTCACTATCGAATCGGAAACTTCAAAATTCGACCTTTTGGCATTTCAAGCATCAATTAGATACGAACCTCCAAAACACAATCCGAACACGCCCCTAAGCCTGACATCACCCCAGAGAGTTAATGGAACCATCAGAATTCTATTCCGAGTCCATCTTCACACTGTTCAGACTATGGTCAATTTTCCAACACTTAAGCTCTCATTTAGGGAATAAGTGTCCGAGACTCTCCGAAACTCAAAATCGAACACCCCGGCAAATTAAAATAGCAGATATAAACACAGGGAAAGTAGTTGACGGGGGATCGGGGCGTAAATTCTTAAGACGACCGGCCGGGTCGTCACATCCTCCTACACTTGAACATTCGTTCGTCCTCGAACGACCATATAGACATACCTGAAGTAGTGAAAAGATGAGGGTAACGGCTGCGCATATCCTGCTCGGTCACCTAGGTCGCCTCCTCGACCGGCTGACCCCCGCCATTGAACCTTCACGGATGCAATGTTCTTTGACCTCAGCTTTCTAACCTGTCTGTCTAATATTTCCACTGGCTCCTCAACATAGGATAGATCCTTGTCCAACTGGACTGAACTGAAATCTAACATGTGTGACAGATCACTGTGATACCTCCAAAGCATCAAAACATGAAATACCGAATAATCTCCTGCCAAGCTGGGAGGTAAGGCAAGCTCATAAGCAACCTCCCCAACAAGCCTCAATATCTTAAAAGGGACAATAAACCTCGGACTCAACTTCTCTTTTTTCCCAAATCTCATAACGCCTTTCATAGGCGAAACCTGAAGCAGAACCCGCTCTCTAACCATATAGGAAATGTCACAAACCTTCCGGTCTGCGTAACTCTTCTGTCAAGACTGGGCTGTACGGAGTCTATCCTGAATCACCTTAACCTTCTCCAAAGCATCCTGAACTAAGTCTGTGCCCAACAATCTAGCCTCACCCGGCTCAAACCAACCCACCAGGGATCTATACCGCCTACCATATAAAGCCTCATTCGGTGCCATCTGAATGCTGGACTGATAGCTGTTGTTGTAGGCAAACTCTGCCAATGGCAGGAACTGATCCCAAGACCTTCAAAATTAATCACATACGCACAGAGCATATCCTCAAGAATCTAAATAGTGCGCTCGGACTGCCCGTCCATCCGAGGGTGAAATGTTGTACTCAACTCCACCCGAGTACCCAACTCATGCTGAACGGCTCTCCAGAATCATGATTTAAACTGAGTACCTCTGTCTGAAATGATGGAAACTAGAATACCATGCAGACGAACAATCTCCCAAACATAGATCTCCGCCAACTGCTCCGAAGAATAAATAGTACACACAGGAATAAAGTGAGCGGACTTGGTCAGCCAATCCACAATCACCCAAATAGCATAAAACTTCCTCAAAGTGTGGTAGTCCAACTACCAAGTCCATGGTGATCCGCTCCCACTTCCACTTCAGAATCTCTGTCTGCTAAAGCAATCCACCCGATCTCTAGTGCTCATACTTCACCTGCTGACAGTTGAGGCACCGAGCTACAAACCCAACTATATCTTTCTTCATCCGCATCCACCAATAGTGTTGTTTCAAATCCTGATACATCTTCGTGGCACCTAAATGGATGGAATACCACGAACTATGGCCCTCATCTAGAATCAACTCTTGAAGCCCATCAACATTAGGTACACAAATCTAACCCTACATCCTCAATACCCCGTCCTTACCAATAGTCACATCTTTGGCATCACCGTGCTGAACCTTGTCGTTGAGGACAAGCAAATGAGGGTTATCATATTGACGCTCCCATATGTGATCAAATAAGGAATACCGAGAAACCACGCAAGCTAGAACCCGACTGGGCTCCGAAAGATCCAATCTCACAACTGGCTAGCTAAGGCCCGAACATCCATCGCCATAGGCCTCTCCGATAATGGTAAATAAGCCAAACTCCCCAAACTTTCTGCTTGGCAACACAAAGCATCAACCACCACATTGGCCTTGCTCGAGTGATACAAAATAGTGATATCATAGTCCTTCAGCAACTCTAACCACCTCCTCTGGTGCAAATTTAGATCCTTTTCTTGAACAGGTGCTGCAAGCTCCGATGATCAGTATAAATCTCACAAGGCACAACGTATAAATAATGGTGACAGATCTTCAAGGCGTGGAAAATAACAGCTAACTCAAGGTCGTGGATAGGGTAATTCTTCTCATGTACCTTCAACTGTCTAGACGCGTAGGTAATCACCCTATCGTCCTACATCAACACCACTCCAAGGCCAATCTTCGAGGCATCACAATAGACCGTGTAAGACCCCAAACCTGTAGGCAATATCAAAATTGGGGTTGTGGTCAAAGCTGTCTTGAGCTTCTGAAAGCTCGCCTCACACTCCTTCGTCCATTGGATTGGAGCACCCTTCTAGGTCAACCTGGTCATAGGGGCTGCAATAGATGAAAACCCCTCCACAAAACGATGGTAGTAACCTGCCAAGCCAAGGAAACTACGGATCTCTGTAGCTAAGGATGGTCTGGGCCAACTCTGCACAACCTCTATTTTCTTCGGATCCACCTGAATACCCTCACTTCATACCACGTGGCCTAAGAATGCCAAGGAATCCAACCAAAAGTCACATTTTGAGAACTTAGCATATACCTTATTCTCTCTTAGAGTCTGAAGCACAGTCCTTAGGTGCTGCTCATGATCTTTCTGACTCCGGGAATACACCAGAATATCATCAATAAAGACAGTGACAAACGAGTCAAGATACGGCCGATACACTATGCATCAAATACATAAAGGCTGTTAGGGCATTGGTCCGCCCAAAAGACATAACAAAGAAACTCGTAACGACCATACCGAGTCCTGAAAGCAGTCTTCGGGATATTTGTCTCCCGAATCTTCAACTAATGGTAACCTGAGCGCAAGTCAATCTTAGAAAACACCCGTGCACCCTGAAGCTGGTCAAATAAATCATCAATACGAGGCAAAGGATAACGGTTCTTCACTGTGACCTTGTTCATTTGGCGATAATAAATACACATATGCATAGAACAATCCTTTTTTCTTCACAAACAAGACAGGGTCACCCCAAGGTGATACACTGGGCTGAATAAAACCCTTATCAAGTAATTCCTGTAACTGATCCTTCAACTCCTTCAACTTAGGAGGAGCCATACGATATAGAGGAATAGAAATTGGTTGAGTACACAACAACAGATCAATGCCGAAATCAATATTTCTATTAGGCAGCATGACTGGAAGATCCGCTGGAAACACATCGGGAAAGTCCCTTACTACTGGAACTAAATCAACTGAAGGGGTATCAATACTAACATCTCTCACATACGATAAATACATGTCACACCCCTTCTCAACCATACGCCGAGCTTTAAGAAAAGAAATAACTCTACTAGGAGTGTGATCTAAAGTACCCCTCCACTCAACACGTGGTACACCTGGCATAGCCAGCGTCACGGTTTTGGCGTGACAATTAAGAATAGCATAATGGGGTGACAACCATTCCATTCCCAAGATAATATAAAATCTACCATGCTGAGCAACAATAAATCGGCTATGGTCTCTAAACCACTAAGAGCAACCAAACACGACTGATAAATGGGATCCACAATAAGAGAATCACCCACATGAGTAGAAACATAAACAGGGGAACTCCAGGAATCCCGAGGTACACCCAAATGTAGAGAAAAATAAGAAGAGACATAAGAGTAAGTGAAGCCTGGATCAAATAGAACTGATGCATCTCTGTGACAAACCAGTATAATACCTGTGATGACAGAATCGGAGGCAACAACCTCGGTACGGGAAAGAAGGGCATAGTATCGGGCATGGCCTCCCCTTCTAGGGCGACCTATACCTCCCCAACCTCTACCTCTAGCTGGATGAGCAGGTGGGGTAGCAAATGGAGCTGTAACCATAGCCTGAGAACTCTGCGGGGCACGATGTGGCTGAAAGGTCTGTGGAGGTTCACCCCCCCCCCCATGTCTGGGGCAATCCCTCACCATATGGTGTGTGTCACCACACTCAAAACAAGCTTTGGGAGGACATGGTGGTTGTGATTGGCTCAGGCCAGGTCTGCTGGACTGACCTGTGAAAGCACCCAGCGCCAGAGGCACGCTAGATAACGGAGGTGCATAATAAGGCTCCTAAGGCCTAGGAGGAGCTGGAATACCACTGGCCACTGGAAGAGCTGAATGAACAGGGCGACTCATATAACCCCTGTCACACCTCCTTTTTCACCTATACCCCCGAAAGAGAGTATATGAAAGGAGTTTTTTCCAACTTAAAGTGACAATCGAAATGAGATTACTTTTTGAAGATTTAAAGTCGCCACTTGGGATAATTTTATGGTGTCCCAAGTCACTGGTTCGAATCCTGAGTCGAGGAAAAGATTGACTCTGTATTACAATCCGCGAACACAGAAATCTGGGTAAAGAATTTTATTAACCCGGGAGAATGTGTTAGGCATTCCCGAGTTTCGTGATTTTAGCACGGTCGCTCAACTGTTATAATAAGTCTATTATCTGATTCTAATACATGTTTTAGCCTATGGTACAATTTTAACTTTATAACCGATTTTATTTAATTATTTTTTAAGGAAAATTACAATGTCATTTAAAATACGTCTTGAACCCCGTCGTATAAATGCACCCGCGGCTCTCGACACATTTTATCTAACATTATTGAGATTTGGATTTGGGTCACATAAATGTGCACCCAAGTTTTGGAAGGTAAATTATTAAAATAACGCGCCTAAAGCAACTACGCATTTTCAAAGCATTTTCTACACTAGTTAAGATATCGATGCGAGGACCATGGACTAGGTGATTGGATGGCACACCTCAATTTTATTAAAGGAAAAGCATTCAACTAGGTGAACTATGAATATTAATATTTTTAAAGTCATACTCATGTCACACGAATATGTATACAATTACGATAATAGATTAAAAATGTGCCTAAAAGTATGCTAGCGATAATTAATGAATACATAAAAAACAAATAAGGAGGCAACAAAATCATCCTAAGCTAAAACATTTTTAGTTCTAGTTATCAACCTTAACAAATCTGTCTAAAGAATCCCAAATAACTGATGATAAACCTTAGGTTGGTAAGTCTTTACATAGTCAAATAGAAACAAGACGTCAATAATGCTTTTTAGAATCAATACTCTTCTTTACATTGCTATTGTGGACAATTATTTGAATGGATATTTGGATTTTATAGGCTAAATCTAAAATATTATTGTACAGTAAAATTGGATAACTAACAACCGAAAGTATGGCTAGAGACACAAGTTGTTCTTCAGTATCTTGCACATAGATAACGCCATAATGACAGCAATGAGAAAGACATGAGGAAAAGAAAAATACTTATGAAATACACAATGCAAAAAAACTTGTTTGAGTATATGTCAAGCAAGATTGGTTGTTGATATTATTACTCAAACAGCAAAAGAACCCAGAAGAACTCAAATGAACAAACTTCTCCCGTTAAATTTCTGTCCAAATGTACAAAAAATGGCTGGAAGACAAAGCTTGACCAGAAAATTCGAAACAATAGCGAAGAACAGATCAAAGATTCAATGTTAAATGCAAATCAAACCACGAACATGTGCAGAACCCGAAAAAACCTCGAACTCAAACTCGGATATCCTAGGTGCAACTCCATTTCTGTTTCGATTTTGTGAAGGAGATGGGGTAACAGTTATGGGGGCCTACTTCTTGGTAGTTGCTGTTGGAGCTTCTTCTGTGGAACTCGAATGGAGGTGAAGAAACAGGGGCCTCTAGGAGATGAAGGGGAGCAACTCCGTCTCTGTTGCAGAAGACGAACGAAAGGGGATGTCGTTTCAGATATTGAACGATGCTGATCGTTCTTCAGGGAGAGATCTTAGTCGTTTTTTGGTTTGTGTCTTGTGTTGAAACACTGGAGAAGAAGAAGAAGAAGAAGAAGAAGAAGAAGAAGAAGAAGAAGAAGAAGAAGAACCAGAGGGGAGGGGTTTATCTTTCTGCGCAGCTTTTTCAGCTTTTTCCCTTTCAGTTTTATCTCTCTTCCCTCCTTCTTTGGCTGATAGGCGTTACTCTTATAGGGTAAGGATTTTTTTAGGTTTTTCTTTTATTTTTTCAAAAGGAAAATTCTAGAAGGGTTCCTAGGGTTAGCTTAATGGGTATTGGGTATTGGGCTTAAGGAATGGGCTAAAAACTTGGGCTTTTATGACTAGCTTTACTTAAACTTAGCTTAATTAACTAAAAATATATACATATAAAAATATTAATTAGCCTACTTAAGTAAAAGTAATTATTAAAATAAGACTGACCGTTAAAACAAAATCATTTTTGGTATTTTTCACGATTAAAAATGACTACAAAACGTTAACGAAACTATATTTTTTGTAATTTTTATTTTCTTTTAATAAAATAAAGTATAAGAGTCAAAATTAGTTTATATAACGCTATTAGGCCTAAATTAAATATTTACATGCTAAAATATGAAAAGTCTTGGGGAGGGTCAAAAATCACATGTCTACAGCTGCCCCTCTTTAACTGGAAAAACGAAGTATTTTCAGACAAAGAACGACTAGACAGGTTTTTTGACCTGACCCTTATTTGAAGAGACTAAAACTAAGAGAGAGGGGAATGTGACCGAGCTCTAGTATATGAGCTGCCTACATATCCTTGGCTATAAGGGAATCAGGCCACGTGTAGTTCAGAGATGAGTGAGATGACGAAGTATGCCGAGGTGGGGATCTGGTCGAGGTGACGTTCCGCCGAGGTTCCGGTCCGCGGTTCCTGTTATTACATCAAAAATCAAATGAAAAAGACTAACTAAACCTATCAACTACGAGTCACAAGATTCCTATCTATAAGTCTTCTGAAGCTTGATCTTGAGTCTTGAATGGTTCTTCATGCAGACTTTAGATTTGAACCTTGGAGCTTGTTAGCTGTCGGTGCTAGCTCGCTCGTCTTCAGCTTTTTGGATCAAGACCGGACCTATAGTGCTTGGGACTTCCACCATGTCTTAAGCAGTTCACATCCACCATCAACTTGTGCATTTGGATTAACTTCTTGCCCTTCTCCTTTTCCTTTATTGTGACTAACTTCTGTTGATCACCTCAGACTGTTGACTCGCATTTTTGCCGCGACCTCCTTTTACAGCTAACTTGAATTGTAATTTGAGCTGCTTTCCCTTTCTCCAGGTGGATACCTGATTGCTGAACTTGATTGTACTTTGAGATGCTTTCCTTTTCTCCAAGTGGACGCCTGACTGCTGAAGTTGAACTGTATTCCCCTACTCTCCAGGTGGGCTCCTAACTGCCGAACTTGAACGTATTCCCTTGCTCTCCAGGTGGGCGCCTAATTGCATGAACTTGAATTGTATTCCCTTTCTCTCCAGGTGGGCTCCTGATTTCTAAACTTGAATGTATTCCCTGCTCTCCAAGCGGGCTCCTGACTGCTGAACTTGAAATGTATTCCCTGCTCTCCAGGCGGGCTCCTGGCTGCTGAACTGAAATGTATTCCCTGCTCTCCAAGCAGGCTCCTGAGTGTTGACTTGAAATGTATTCCTTGCTCTCCAGGTGGGATCCTGACTTGAATGTATTCCCTGCTCTCCAGGCGGGCTCCTGATTTCAACAAAATAGACAAAACAAAGAAAATTTTCTGTTCCAGTTTGGTGGCTGGGCACAGATGTGAGTGTAAAACTAAATCATGTTACCAAATAAGAACTTGAAAGCTAAAACTTGAATTGTACTCCCTTGTTCTCCAGGTGGGCTCCTGATTGCTGACTTGAAATGTATTCCCTGCTCTTCAGGCGGGCTTCTGACTGCTGACTTGAAATGTATTCCCTGCTCTCCAGGCGGGCTCCTGACTGCTTAACTCAAAATGTATTCCCTGCTCTCCAGGCGGGCTCCTGATTGCTGACTTGAAATATATTCCTTGCTCTTCAGGCGGGCTCCTGACTACTGAACTTGAATGTATTCCCTGCTCTCCAGGTTGGCTGCTGACCGCTGAACTTGAAATGTATTCCCTGCTCTTCAGGCGGTCTCCTGACTGCTGACTTGAAATTCTTCTCTCTGTTCTCCAAGCGGGTACCTGATTTCAATAAAATAGACAAAACAAAGAAAACTTTCTGCCCTAGTTTGGTAGCTGGGCACATATGTGAGTGTTAAACTCAATCATATTACCAAATATCACTAAGAATTTGAAAGCTAGGTCCCATTATCCAGGGGGGTCCTAACAACTCTTAACTAAACGACAATTTTAAATCTAAGCTATATCTTTTAAAGGTATGACTTATCTAAGAAGGTCTTAAGCTACTCCACATTATCCAGGAGGGTCCTGAAAATCAAAGGTCAAGTTTTATCTTAAGGGTGATAACTGTCATGGCTGAATTATACTACCCTACAACAGAGTCTACGCTAAATGTTGTTATCTAATCGAAATCTTAAAGCTAATCCCATTATTCAGGAGGGTCCTGGAAACTCCTAATTGAATCATATCTCGAACATGCAAACTTCTAAGCTAACTTATATTCCTTTGGGATACATTCATGCTAGATTATGCTATTTTTGAACTTTAAACTAGGTCCCATTTTCCAGGAGGGTCCTGAGAATCAAAAATCAAACCTGTTTGGTGACCGCCTTTCTTTACGGAGGGTTTCTCTGAAACAAACGAAATTTTCTGCCCCTGTTTCAAATCAAAGAAAAATCTTGTCAGTTTAAAAATATGGTGGTTGGTTTGTGGTCTTGACTTTGAGGACGGTTGCTCCTTCACTTCCCATGATAACTTTGATTTCCACTCAAAGACCTTGCTTGTTTATTGATTAACCACTTTCTCTGTCACCCTTATCACGGAAAATACTTCTGATCCGTTCCAACCCAATACCCTTCATCTATTGCATTGTGCTCTTGCATGTAATAAACCTTTGTTTTTCTTATGAATCTCAAAGCACGACAATTGCCACCCATTCATCGTGCATGTTGTTTTTTCTTGACATAAACCATTGGCCCTGGCATTGAGGTCCGTTGCTCTTTGACTTGCCACGATAACTTTGATTTCTACTCGGAGGACCTCGCTTGTCACTAATTAAGCACCTTTTGTCAATCTTACCACAGAAAATACCTTCGATCCATTCACCAAACCCCTCCATCTTGTTGCATTGTTCATGAATTGATATGCACCAAACCCTCGTATTTCACCAGAAATACCTTTGATCCGTTTACCTAGCACCCTCCATCTGTTGCATTGTTCCTAAATTGATGTGTACCAAACCTTTGTATTTCACAAGGGCCCCAAAGCATGTTGATTGTTACCAGCTCAGTGCGCTTGTTGTTCTTTCCTAACTTATGACACTTTGATGTACTGGCCAGATCCCGTTTTGTGTAATTGGAAAGCTGGTGGCAAATTTTGAAGTCATTTCTCACTTATTTTGACCAAACAGACTCAGGAAGAGGAAGTAAACAAGATAAAAGGAACAGAGTAAAGGACAAAGGAAAGAGATGATTCCTAACAAGAAAACTACAAAGTAGAAACCTATCAGATGTGGACACCAACTCTAATGACCGTGACATGCACCTGTGGCCTATTTTGTCAAGCAGTTCTGATGTTCAACTCCTATTATACCACAAACCGTGAAACTGGGCTTCCATGCTCCGATTATCCAATCTGATTCACAATCCTTATTCGACATGTAGTGCCTGAGGGGTTTTCACCATCAAGCCTCTCTCATTTTGTTCTTTTTCTCAACTTACCGTCTCCTCAAGGTGCCCATGAAGGTTTTCACTAATAAGACTCTCTCATTTTTATTTCTCTCAACTTCCGTCGCCTTACGGTGCTTGTGAGGGTTTTCACCGATAAGACTCTCTCATTTTTATTATTTTCCTGCTTGGACCACAGTGTTGACCCTGATATGAATCAACTCTATTTGCTCGACTTGACATCTCTCGAAGACTAATCGGAAGGTCTTTCTTCAGATCATAATGTGGACTTTTGTATGGGGTTAGAAAGAAAGGGTATCAAAGGCTCAAAACCTATCAAAAATGGGTTTAAAATTACAACTTTCGGAACCAGATTTCTTACAACAACCACAACTTCTGCCCCAGTTTCTTGCCTAGGGACTATTGGATTTTTATTTTTGATGAGACCGAACCGTGAGGCTGCCTACGTATCCTTAAAAGGAATCAGGTCGAACATAGTTCATGACATAGGAATTACTTTGTTGTTGTGATTTTTCTTTTCTCTTTCTCTTTTATTTTCTTTTTTGCTTTCGTTTTCTCTTTTTGTTGTTTTTCTTCTTTCTTTTTTTTTCTTTTCATTCTTTTCTTTCTTTTTTTTTTCTTTTTTTTTATTTTCATTTTTCTTCTCTCCCTTTTCGTTCTTTTGTTTTCTCCTTTTCCTTTACTTATCTTTCACGCTTGTGTTTCTGATATTTGCTACTGATTTCGAAAGAGGAGTATAAAGAAAATAAACAAGGCTCAAAGGGGTAACGAAGAATAAGGTGTTTAGATAGCAGAACAAAATGCCTTCGTCATTCCAATCTTCAAAACATGCCAAGTACAAACAATACAATTAAACAAACCAAGGAAGACACTCGTAACATCTTTTGATTTCGCCAGACTTGATGACCATATCCACACATTCGCCTTTTACATTTGTTACACACAAAGCACCATTGGACAACATTCTCACTCTCACTACCACGAACGGCCCCCTACAAATTTGGGGCAAACTTGCCATTATCTTCAAACTGATGCAGCATGATGCATTTCAATAGGGTTTCTTTAGGTTCTATCTGCCCCAGTTTCATATGGTTCGAGCTTCAAGTGATCTCAAAATGCCTTTACTTATTTCCCTCAAATGTCCCTATCATCTTCAAAATTGTTTCATTGCTTCATAACTAAACTGACTTTAAGACCAGGCCTAGAATTTTGCATGCATGTCATTTCACTAGAACCAACATTAGACAAAAGACAAAATGAAAGGATAGAAAAGAACTAAACAAAGAAAATGACTGGAAATAACAAAAGACAGGACCTTGCATTAAATAGATGGTGAAACTGTTCGAATAACAAAGCAAGTAAAAGAAACTGGGATACAACCCTAGAACAAACCTAGACAGTACTAAATGAGATACTACGACTAAAGGAACTAGAAAATATAAAAGGATAGAAGGGTTTGAGTCACAAGACAATATCCGGACTACAACCCTAAAATAACCCGGACAACAGAAATGACAACAAACTAAGCCACCAAAGCTCCTCCCTGGCTAACTAAGAAAAGAGCATCTTTCCAATTACCAAGCGCGATATCTTAGCCACTGAATTCTGCATCAGCAATACTAGGACCTCCACAAGTCTTCATTACATTGTTCTTAACAAATTGCTTTTGGGTTCCTTTTGTCGGCTCGTTCTTAAGATCAACCCCTGATAGCGCTGAAAGCTTAGTAGCACGTGGACCTCCAAGGCTTCCAGATGAATTCTCACATTCCTTTCCAAAATAAACCATACTCACCATATGCACCTCATTATGCACAGGCGATGGACTTTGGCAAGTGTCTGCTTCATCTGATTTTGCAAGACAATGTCGCCTCCATCAATGAGCTTATGAATTGCTTTCTTCAGATTCCAACACTTCTCTATGTTATGCCCCGGGGCATCTGAGCAATATGCACACCTTTGAGAAAAATCAAACTTCTTTGACAGAGGGTTTGGCATTTTTATATGAATCGGCTTCAACATGTCCAATTGCTTCAACTTTTGGAACAAACTGGCATATGATTCTCCAATAGGGGTGAAAGCCTTTTCTTTTTTCAGCAACCTCTCATTCTTAAATACTTGATTAGGCCGAAAACCTGGTCCAGGGGGTTTTTAGCAGGCTCGTGGGGGCAGGTAAGACATTTGGGGAAGTGGTGTGCGCCATCGCGGGCCTTGTGGGTGTGGAGTATATGGTGGTGCATTGTGGACAGGGTACTGGGAAAGTGATGTATGACTTTGGGAGTTCTGTGGGGAGATGTAGCATTGGGGAGGACTATACCGAGCAATTTGTTCGTTCCATCTGAGCCAAAAATCCCTAAAACTTTTCTTGGGTTTGTTTTCCATTTGAGATAGGGAGGAGCGGTCTGGGACAACACCTGATCTGTATTGAAGTATCGAACAAAATCTTGAGCCATGTTGCCCAATGTAGGCCACTTATCAACATCTTCACGATTATGTCATTCCAAAGCTGCCCCGGTTAGGCTCTCACTGAATTACGCCATCAACAAATCATATTTCTCGCCAACACTTCTCATTTCACTGCAATAATCCCTCGAATGGGCTACCAGATTTCCACACCCATCATACAAGTTAAATCTTGGATCTTTGAATCCCGCGGGCAGGCGAACGTCAGGGGACACGGACAATTCTTTGTAAGCCATGCTACCCTGGTATTCCCTTCCTTGTTTGTTCTTTAAGGATTGTTCTATGCCTTTCAGCCTTCTGGGTATCCCATCTCGCCCTTTTCTTCCTGTGAACTCTTCATTTACAACATTAGGCCCATCCCGCGGACTCTGCTTGTATGAGTTGGGAACCTTGTGGGCAACCTCTGAGGGGTAATATTGGGCATCATGAGCTTTGAGTGGGTGTTCATTGTTGGGGATGGTAGATAAGACCAGAGGGCAATTTTTGGGAAAGGTAATTGGAAGATGAGTGATGGAGCTACTAGGGTGGTTGGGAAAGCCATGATAAGCGGGTGGATTTGGAGAGTATGTGGGATCATCTGGCACTGTGACCGGTGTTTGGGTAAGGGTAGCATTTAGGAAGCTATGTGGTGGCGGGGGTGGTGCCTTCCCAGTCGTCCAGGCCTGATACATGTCCGCCATGTAATGTCTTAACATCCTCACCTCTTCAACCAACCCATTGTCCTGTTAAACCAATTTTTTTTGGGCACCTGTATCAACCAACTCAGTTTTATTGTTGTCTGCCATTGCCTTTTTACTTTATGTTGTGGAGAGGAGTTACTACTTCGAGGGCCACAAACCAACCACCTTTATTTCTATAAAAATATCAAAAGGAACAAAATGTGGTCATCCCGTTAGATTTAACACCAGAAATATCACGTTGCGTGCAATGCACCTAGCAAGATTTAATGGTACTAGAATGACTTCGAGGGTCATAAGATCACTTGGAATCATCCCAATCTGTCCATTTGAATCTTCTCTTTTCTTTTCTTTCCTCGCACTTCATAGCTCGCTCATTTTCTTTCCCTTTTTCTTTCTAATTGTCACTCTTTTCTTCCTTCTCAATTCTCACATCCCATAATTTCACCATCTTTTTCTCTCTTTTTTTTTCTTTTCTCTTAAAAAATAAAAAAATTAAAAAAATTGATTCGATCGAACCCTATGTAAGTTGCCTGCGTATCATGACGCCGCATGAATCAGATCTTTGCGTAGTTCGGGATGATCAGGAATAAAGGAAACAAACTGACGTTCTCTGTTTCTACCTTAATGACTCTGACGAGAAAAGGGAAATAAAAGAAACAAATCTCTTTTTTTGTTTTTAAATTTTCTAGACTTAATGTTCTATAACCTATTGCAAACTCAAGCTTAACGAGCATATATTTTGTTTTTTTTTCTTTTCTTTGAAACAAACACTCCATGGGAAATTATTAAGGATGACCCTAGAAGAGAAAACAAAAATATTTTTTTTTTTATTCTTCTTTTTTAGGAAGAAGATCGAAAGAATAAACCACGGAAAAAGATTTTGAATTTTCATTTGATATCCTAACGCAAGATTTCAAAGCAAGCAATGAAAAAGATAAAACATAATGTTTTTGGATTTCAATTTTGATTGCCTAAAGGAAAAATTCTAATGATAAACAAAAGATTAAGTATGCTTTTTTCTATGTACAATATCCTAAAGTTCTAATGAAGATAAAAAGAATTTTTTTTTCATCTTTCGTTTATTTCCCGAAGAAACACCTCAAAATAATTTTTTTTTGAATTTTGAAATTAACACCTTAAAGAAAGCTTTTAAAGAAGTACTAAAATAAAATTCTCTCTTTTTGTTTTGAATTTTGGTCCTAATATACTAAAGGAAACATTTTAAGTTCTAGATATTAATTGCGTAAAGGAGAAACAACCTCAAATTGTTCAATTCTAGAATTGGTATTCTAAAGAAAACTTATAACGGAAATATAAAAATGCAACATCTCTTTTTTGGATTTTTGAGTTACAGCACATTTTTTCAAATATAAAACAGAAAATAACAATAATAAAAAGACTTGACATTACTGTACAAAAGTAGAAAGTAAAAGACGACATAAAATGAGGAACAGACTCAACACATAAAAATAAAACAAATCTCCTTAAGCAACTCCTGAATGCAGTGGTCCTGGGGTATCTGTCATGCTGAAACTCCGGTAAGTGGATCCACACCTGTATGAGAAAATTTAAACCAACACTATGTGAGACAATAACATTCCCTACTAACATGCAAGACATGATTGAGCCTATTTTTACAAAATGACTTATTTGGCCAAAAGGTGGCTAGAAGTGCAAATTTTGGATATGACCCCGCAAAGCCAAGAACGTAAGATTTACTAGGAAGACCGGACCCTATGTGGGTTGCCTACGTATCACGTCCCGAAAGACGAGAATCAGGTATGCGTAATTCGGGCAATTTGGATACGGGCGAAAATTAAAACAAAAACAACTAATTTAGAGAAAATATAGTTTATTATTTTTTTTATCTTTTCCTTGAAAATGATGAAACAAGCAACATTTTTTTTTCCTTTTTTTTTGGATTTTCTTTTCCCCCATTTTGTTTTATTTAATTTTCGAAAACGATGAAAAAGTGCAAAATCTTTCTTTTGAATTTTCAAGCTCTTTTACCTTAACAAAAAATATGACAGAAAACATAATTAGGCCTCACTCTATTCACACTTCACCCTCTCCTTTTCTTTTTCTTTTTCATTTTATTTTCATTTGCCCTCAACTATCGTAAGTCCGGCAAATGACCTTTTTACCCTCGAAGAAATACAATATGTAGCACATAGGATGCATCAAGATGGTCTGTTATTTTGGGTACACCTGTCCTAGACAGACCCAACCCCTGTGTTGAGTCTCCAAAGTCAAAATGCACATGATGCAAACAAATGTTCCTACTAGGGATCCGGCATGAGGTATTGTTATACTAGGTTTAAAAACCTGGGTTTATTTGTCCTAGACCTGGCTTACCCGAGCAGACAACTTGAGCTGGGGGGGCTGCATACCGGTAACCAAAAGATCATCCGGCTTTGCAACTTTTCCGAACCTCGTTCTATTTGGGATTTGACACTAACAGAAAGAAGTCACGACCAGCGTGCACTCCTCAGGAGGGAGAATAGAGGGGTTTCGTAGCAGTTTATATATATAGTTCAGATAATATCAAAGCGGTAAAAAGCAACAATTAGCACATCAAGCCCAAACATGTAATAAAATCATATAATAAATAAAACCAAATATAACAATTATTTTAAGCTCGAACTCTTGAACCCTGAACCAGAGATTCTGGGTTCCATCCCCAGCAGAGTCGCCAGAGCTGTCACACCTCCTTTTTCACCTACACCCCCGAAAGGGAGTATATGAAGGGAGTTTTTCCAACTTAAAGTAACAATCGAAACGATGAAAAGCTACGGGGGCTGAGGGGTCTGTCCATTGAAGGCTGGAAATCTAAAAATACAGAAGCTGCAAAATTTTACTACTTTGATAGACTTCAAGAGCAAAAAGAAATCAAAAAAAAAAAGAAAAAAAAAAGCAAAACGACTGAAAAATAGTTAGTAAAACACTAGTCCATTGAGAAAATTTGGTAATCTTTGAGGCTCCTACTTCTGAAATCATCTCTGGATAATCAAGGGTTAAAATGACTTGAGTTTTGGTTGATTTTCAAGAGATTTGTTTCAAGTTTTGGTTGCTTTTGATTTATGGGTATTGTTTGAGAGTTCTGGGGGTTCAAAATTGTTTCAAAGCTGTTTTTTCCTCGGTTATTTCTGGGTTAATTCATTTGTTGCTGCTTTGTTTTGCTGCTGTTGACTATCCTTCTCCTATTCTGTTGCAAATTCCAGGTATAAATTTTGAATCCCTCAGGATGTAAACTCCAGTTTGAAGATGGAATGAAGGCAGTCTTTAAAATCTTAACAGTAGTTCTCTTTGTGCCAAAGCTGTTTTTCTTTCACGATATTTATGTCTTGTTCATTTGACTCATGATGTAGTTTGTGTGTTTTTCTGTTGGAGTAGCCAAATTCTCAATTTGTAATTAATTATGGAATGTTAATATCTTGATGTATTTGGACCTTATTTTGTTGTTTTAGCTTTAATATAGGTTAAACTTTCCTTGTAATCCCTTTTAGTTAAGTGTAGGGTATTTTGGAATTGTCAGGTTCTACTGCTGTCTGTAGATGCAAGTTTGATATTGCCTTTAGTAGTTTTAGGCATGCTATAATAATTGGACTCTTGTCACTCGTGAAGCTTAGAAATCATGAAAGGTTAATCGTATAATAGTATTGATCTTTTAAAGTGTTTTAAAGGTTCTGTTACCATGTTTTCAATGTTAGTTTAAGTTTAAAATTTGGAGTATCATGTGAGTGTGTTTAAGCTTTGCAGGTGGTTTCGAATTGGCTATTGTTTTACTGGTAATTGTTGTTTCAACAGTTAGTTATGAGTAAATGGGATTCTTTAGTAGTTTGAGAACATTTTTTCCCCGATTCTTTGAGTGTTATTTCATCACAATGCTTAAAACTAGTTTGAGGCTTAAAGATTTAAGATTGCATATAGTTTAATGGTCAAAAATGAAGTTGTGCTTTTGGTGTTTAAACCAATGAAGAACTTTCTTTTTTCTATGAAAAGTTGATGCCTTCAGGGACTCGATCTTGAGTCCCTCTTTTCAGCTGCAATGTCTTCAAATTGGGGCCTGCATCTGGGCTCGAGTTTGAGCCCAATAAATATTGATGCCCTCATTCATTTGACATTTGCATGGCATATTGGCCATTTCAGGCATCATGGGGATTCGATGTTGAGGTTATGCATTGGGTGGCTGTAGAGCCAGCGGAATTTGGGCTTGTCCTTGGGCCCAAAACTGGACAGTCCCTTCCGAATGGTGTTTAAATTATTCTCTTTTCTATTGGGCCGTCTGCATGATTGGTGATGGGTCAATTCCTTTGCCCAATTGTTTCTCTACTCACATAAGTCCTCAATTAGTTTTGAGATAAACAGTGCTTTGCTTTTTTAGTGTTAATTAATTAGACTATTAAATAATTGGGAGGTGAGCTATAATAGATAAGACAAGTAGTTTATGGCCCTCCGAAATTTATCTTGAATATCCATTAAAAATGAAATTGAGGTGCGCTGCGCCAAACCAAATCTTAAATGTGTGGCCCTCATTTAATTGTTTTCTTTTAAAATTCTTAGAACTCGAGGCATGCCATTTAGCAAATTTCCATGGCCCTCGCACCTCCTTTTTACCTCCACCCCGCAGGAGGGTATATAAGGGAGTTTTTTCCAACTTAAAGTGACAATCGAAAAAGGATTATTTATTTATTAAATTCAGAGTCGCCACTTGGGCTAATTTATGGTGTCCCAAGTCACCGGTTCAAATCCCGAATCGAGGAAAAGATTGACTCTGTATTACAGTCCGCGAACTAGAAATACGAATAAGGAATTCTGTTAAACCTGGAGAAGGTGTTAGGCATTCCCGAGTTCCCTGGTTCTAGCACGGTCGCTCAACTGTTATATTCGGCTTAATTATCTGATTTTAATACATGTTTTAGCCTATGGTTCAATTTTAACTTTATAACCGCTTTTATTTAATTATTTGTTAAGGAAAATTGCAATGTCATTTAAAATACGTCTTGAACCTCGTCACATAAATGCACCCGCGGCTCTCGACACATTTTATCTAACATTGTTGAAATTTGGATTTGGGTCACATAAATGTGCACTCGAGTTTAGGAAGGTAAATTATTAAAATAACGCGTCTAAAGCAACTACGCATTTTCAAGGCATTTTCTACACTAGTTAAGATATCGATGTGAGGGCCATGAACTAGGTGATTGGATGACACACCTCAATTTTATTAAGGGAAAAGCATTCAACTAGGTGAACTATGAATATTCATATTTTTAAAGTAAACTCATGTCATGCGAACGTGTATACAATTACGATAATAGATTAAAAATGCGCCTAAAAGTATGCTAGCGATTATTACTGAAAACATAAAAAACAAATAAGGAGGCAACAAAATCATCCTAAGCTAAAACATTTTTAGTTCTAGTTATCAACCTTAACAAATCTGTCTAAAGAATCCCAAATAACTGATGATAAACCTTAGGTTGGTAAGTCTTTACATAGTCAAATAGAAAAAAGACGTCAATAATGCTTTCTAGAATCAATACTTTTCTTTACATTGCTATTGTGGACAATTATTTGAATGGATATTTGGATTTTATAGGCTATATCCAAAATATTATTGTACAGTAAAATTGGATAACTAACAACCGAAAGTATGGCTAGAGAAACAAGTTGTTCTTCAGTATCTTACACATAGATAACGCCATAATGACAGCAATGAGAAAGACATGAGGAAAAGCAAAATACTTAAGAAATACACGAGATAAAAAAACATGTTCGAGTGTATACCGAGCAAGATCGGTTGTTGATATTATTACTCCAACAGCAAAAGAACCCAAAAGAACTCAAATGAACAAACTTCTCCCGTTAAATTTATGTCCAAATGTACAAAAAATGGTTGGCAAACAAAGCTTGACCAGAAAATTCGAAACAATAGCAAAGAACAGCTCAAAGATTCAATGTTAAATGCGAATCAAACCACGAACGAGCGCAGAACCCGGAAAAACCTCGAACTCAAACTCGGATCTCCTAGGTGCAACTCCGTTTCTGTTTTGATTTTGTGAAGGAGATGGGGTAACGGTTATGGGGGCCTGCTTCTTGGTAGTTGCTGCTGGAGCTTCTTCTGTGGAACTCGAATGAAGGTGAAGAAACAGGGGCCTCTAGGAGATGAATGGGAGCGACTCCGTCTCTGTTGCAGAAGACGAACGAAAGGGGATGTCGTTTCGGATACTGAACGATGCTGATCGTTCTTCAGGGAGAGATCTTAGGCATTTTTTGGTCTGTGTCTTGTGCTGAAACACTGAAGAAGAAGTAGAAGAAGAAGAAGAAGAAGAAGAATAAGAAGAAGAAGAAGAAGAAGAAGAAGAAGAACCAGAGGGGGAGGGGTCTATCGTTCTGCGCAGCTTTTTCAGCTTTTTCCCCTTGAGCCTTATCTCTCTTCCCCTCCTTCTTTGGCTGATAGGCGTTACTCTTATAGGGTAAGGATTTGTTTAGGTTTTTCTTTTATTTTTTCAAAAGGAAAATTCTAGAAGGGTCCCTATGGTTAGCTTAATGGGTATTGGGTATTGGGCTTAAGGAATGGGCTAGAATCTTTGGCTTTTATGACTAGCTTTACGCAAACTTAGCTTAATTAACTAAAAATCTATACATATAAAAATATTAATTAGCCTACTTAAGTAAAAGTAATTATTTAAATAAGACTCACCGTTAAAACGAAATCATTTTTGGTATTTTTCAAGATTAAAAATGACTACAAAACGTTAAAGAAACTATTTTTTTGTAATTTTTATTTTCTTGTAATAAAATAAAGTATAAGAGTCAAAATTAGTTCAAAATAACGCTATTAGGACTAAATTAAATATTTACGTGCTAAAATATGAAAAGTCTTGGGGAGGGTCAAAAATTGCATGTCTACAACCCCTACCATGACGACCTGCAGCTGGGGCACGGGCACCAGAATAATGACCCGACTCTCGAGACATCTTGGCCTCCCTCTCCTATCTCTCTCTCTCCCTATCATGCATACCCTCAATCCTCTAAGCAATGCTCACCACCTGCTAATAAGAAATATACATCTCCAACTAACGAGTCATGCTAGACATGATATTGGGAATAAGGCCCTCAATAAACCGGTGAACCCTCTCGCGAACAGTAGAAACCAAGGCTGGTGCATGCCTAGCCAAACTAATGTAATGGACTACATACTCTAAGACAATCATATCACCATGGGGAAAATGCTCAAACTATGCGTGCCACGCGTCCCTGAGGCTCTGAGGAACATACTCTCTCAGGAACAGATTTGAAAACTGAGCCCAAGTCAGTGAAGCAACCTCATCCGGACTGTATAACTCATAGGTGCGCCATCACTCATAGGCAGCTCCTCAAAGCTGGAAAGTAGTGAAAGAAATCCCGCTCGATCCTGATATACCCATGGTACGGAGAATACGGTAACACTCATCTAGAAATCCTAGAGCATTATCCGATGCTAGACCACAGAATATAGGAGGCTTGTGCTTCTTGAACCTCTCAGGCCTCAGCTGCTCATCCTCGGAAGCTGCTGCCCTGTCCTTGGGCTGATCTCGGATAGCAGGCTATACAGGAATAATATCAGGGACCTGCTCCACATGAACTTGCTGCTCAGGAGTGCAGGCGGCGGGAGTCTATGCTCCTCCCCCGGCCTGAGACGTAGCTACAGCAAGAGGAAGTAACCCTGCCTGAGCCAAAGTGGTGTTCATGCTCATGAACTGAGCTGGAGTCGTAGTAGCAGCAGGCGTATCAAGTGCCTAGACTCCGGCTGGAACTGCTGGTGGTACCTCGGTGGTAGCTCGCGTAGCTGCTTTGGCTGCACCACGTGCGCGTCTTCGGCCTCTATCCCGGCCCTTGCCTTTGACGACTACAGTAGGGGCGCGAGTGCCTGATCATCTCGGGTAGCACGTGTCCTCACCATCTATGAGAGAATAGAAGTTAGAAGTTTAGAATTGTGATATCAAAATCTCGCACGACAAGGAAATCAAAAGAAGTTGAATTTTCCTAACAGTTACATAGCCTCTCGTAGATAAGTACAGAACCCTCTGTACCGATCAACAAGACTCTAATAAACCGGCTTGTGATCCATGACTCCTATGAACCTAGAGCTCTGATACCAACTTGTCACGACCCCGGTTCGCCCTCCGTGAACCATCGTGATGTCACCTAGTCTCTGCGACTAGGTAAGCCTAAGATGAGGAAGATAGACCAAATTTCCGGAAGAAAACAATTTAAAACAGAAATAGAGTAATAAAACAGAGCTTAAAAGTGCCACTCTGCATACACAATATTAACTCTTAAAACCAATACACTTTCCCAAAACCCGAAAACCCATGAATCACAAGATACGAATATAATAAAAAATGGTCTAACTCCGAAATGACTACATCAACAGAAGAAAATAGAAGGGCTATCACTACAAGATAGAATGGAAAGGGACTCCTCGATCTGCGGACGCGGCAGATATACCTCGAAGTCTCTGGAACAGTCGCCTCGCCTCAAGGGTGATATGACTGAGTCAAAGTACCTGGATCTGCACATGAAAAACATGCGCAGAAAGGGCATAAGTACACCACAGTGGTACTCAATAAGTGTCAAGCCTAACCTCGGTCGGGTAGTGATGAGGAAGGACAGGGCCCTACTGAGGTTAATTAAAATATAAAGTTCGATAGTGTAGAATAGAACAATATAAATAAGTACAACAGTAAAAGTAACAAACGATATAAAAGGGCAACAACAAGTATAATAGAGGCAAGGTAACACAGAAAGAAATACAGCTCAGCACCAAAATAACAATCGGGGATCTCCTAGGATACCGTCCTGTAGTCCCAAATATACATATCCAATAGATCTCTCAGGATCCCGTCCTGTAGTCAAACTCATAGTGCGCGGGGATCTACCGGAATCCCGTTCCATAGTCCCAAATATAAATACCTAGTACTGGGGGAATCTACCGGGTACAGTCTCGTAGTTCCAAATAACTGTGTAGGGGGATCTACCGGAATCCGTAGTCCCAAATAAACAGACAAGGGGGAGCTACCGGAATCCCACATCCGTAATCCCCAATGTAATTACACAACAACATCAGGAAAATATGCAGAAATGTCAATTTCATATCAAGGAAAACAAGTAATTCTAGCCTAGCATGCTGCACGAAATTCAGGTAAAGTGGTTTGAGAAAATAAGGCAATTAAAACACTTAGGCATGCTTTCCTAAGCTAACAATAGTCTTTAAATATAGGTAATATGAACATGATAAGAAACATACTAGTAATTACTTAATGAAAACCGGATTTTCAACAATTAGCACAAGTACGCACTCGTCACCTCACATACAAGGCATTTCAATTAACAGTAATACCAAATCCTAAGGGGAAGGTCCCCCACACAAGGTTAGGCAAGCCACTTACCTTGAACCATCTCAAATCAATCCAAAATCATGCTTTTGCCACGAGTACTCGACTCCAAATGGCCCAAATCTATTTAAATTAATTGCATAATATAAATAACACTTCAAGTAACTATTCTACAAAGAAATTCTAAGCTAATACACGAAATTAGGTAAAATAACCAAAATTCCCCTCGGTCCCACATCTCAGAATCGGGTAAAATTTGTATTTCCAGAATCCTCTCACTCTCACAAGTTCAGTCATACCAAAAGTACAAAAATCTGACCTCAAATTGTCCCTCAAATCATAGCTCAAATGTCTCAAATTAGTCAAGCCCTAACCTCAAATTTACCACTGATTTTCCTTAAATTTTCATGTTTATAATGATAAAAATCACCTCAATAACGAGTGTAGATTCCAAGAATCTTACCTCCTTGAAGTTCCCTTTAATTCCCTCTCAAAACCTCCCAAAAGCTCACTTCCCGGATGAAAATGGTGAAAGAATAACTCAAATTCGTGAAGGCAACTATTTATATGTTTTGCCCAGCAATCTCGCATCTGTGGTCCACCCATCGCATCTGTGATACTGCTTCTGCAGTTGGGAACTGCTTCTGCAGTTCTCACTTAAAGTTCCCTCTTCGCACCTGCGACCCAGATGTTGTATCTGTGGTCCTACGGGTGCGGTAATCCTATCGCTTCTGCAGTCCCTACTCAAATTCCTCTTAGCCGCTTCTGTGGCTCAACTCTGCATCTACGGTAGTCGCATATGCAGCCTACCAACCGCAGATGCGGTTATGACAGCAGCCCAAAGACTTTAGCTGCAATTTCCAACTTTCCAACTTCCCGTTAACCACCAGAAATCATCCCGAGGCCCCCGGGACCTCAACCAAAAGCACAAACAAGTCCAATACCCTGTCCAAACTTATACCAATCCTTAAAACACCTAAAACAACATCGAAACGATGAATCAACCACGAATTTAAGCCTAAGAACTTCAAAACTCTAAAAATGCGCTTTCGATCAAAAAGTCTATCAAACCTCGTCCGAATGACCTGAAATTTTGCACACACGTCACATTCAAGACTATAGAGCTACTATAACTTCCATAATTCCATTTCGAACCTCGGATCAAAATCTCACTATCGAACCAGAAACTTCAAAATTCGACCTTTCGGCATTTCAAGCCTAAATTAGCTATGAACCTCCAAAACACAATCCGAACACGCCCCTAAGCCCGAAATCACCCCACGGAGCTAACGAAACCATTGGAATTCCATTCCAAGGCCATCTTCACACTGTTCCGACTATGGTCAACTTTTCAACACTTAAGCTCTCATATAGGGACTAAGTGTCCCAAAACTCTCTGAACTCAAAACCGAACATCCCGGTAAATCAAAATAACAGAAATAAATACGGGAAAAGCAGGTGACAAGGGGTCTGGGCATAAATTCTTAAGATGACCGGTCGGGTCGTCACAAATAAGCACGTAATATGATTTGGTTAATAGTCAATGTTTCAAAACCTCAATAGATTAGGAAATTTATCATGGTATGTGCTGGCCCAAATAAAGTTTGTTCTGATGATGGACAAAGTAACTCAAGCATAAACCAGGTCCATACACAGTGTACATAGACACAGGCAGATTCGAGCACAAGGCATGCACGTGAAAGAGATAAGCTTAAGTGGTTATATTTGATATCTCCTAAACGACAACAAAAACAACCCAGTATAATCCCGCAAGTGGGGTCTGAAGAGGGTAGGATGTATGCAGCCTTACCCCTACCCTAGAAGGATAGAAAGACTGGTTTCGTTAGACCCTCGGCTAAAGAAGGTGAAAGAAACCCTGATAGCAAGAAGCCCTGAAGGAAAAGGTTTCATAAATGATAAGGAGAAGGACTCCTTATTCGATAGAACTTCATCCTAGATAAGGAATGAGTTAGAATTGGAAGATAACTAGAACTCTTCCACCATGGAAGAGTATAGCATTAGAACTCTAGTTATTTACTATTGTACTAACTCTATAAATGGCAGGAAGTTCTCATTTTATAGGAACGCAAAAACTTTGAAGTTAAATGAGAGTTGAGAGAAAAATAGCAAGGCATTTTGCAAGCAATTTTTGTTTGATTCGAGTGTGCAAACCTGAAGATACATGAACCAGATAGAAGAACCAGTTTCAAGCGTCTATCTTTTATTCTAGTTTGAGTGTAGTAGGTGTTTCAAAATTATACCTTTCAGCTAGTTGCCACAAAGGGATTAAAGGTAATCCTTAGGTTTACAAAGAGTATTATAAATGCTATTTTGGCTCAGTAATTTAGTGAAGTGTTGGGGAAAATCCTACTGAGTAGTAGGTCGTGATTTTTTCACCTTTTGAGTTGGGTGTTTTCCACGTAAAAATACTTGTGTTTTTTACTTTCTACATTTGTTATTCCACAATAGTAGTATAAGGAACATATAGAAGAACCAAGTCCTTCTATAATCTGTGCACACAAAAAATTTGACACCACACAAATCACCCCCCCCATGTGATATTGAAGGAAAAACATTAATTGGTATCAGAGCGTGATATCCTTGAAGAGGCTAGCACATTAGGAGAAGATCAAGATGAGTGCACCACCTGGAAATTGGGAAGGGCAACCCACTCCAAGTCTACCACTCTTTAGTGGCTAGTACTACTCTTGGTGAAATAACAAAATGAGAGATCACATTTAAGGAGTGGACTATGAGCTATGGGACATTGTCACTGATGGTCTACTGACTACCTTGGGGGAAAATGCTGAATGAGCAGATGTGCCAAAAATAAGAGCAAGTTGCACTACTAAAGACTTAAAGAAGTGGGAGAAGAATGTTAAAGCCAAGAAATGACTTGTTTGTGGACTTAGTCCAGATGAGTACAACAGAATCCAAGGATGTGCCACTGCTAAGCAAATTTGGGACACACTGCAGGTGTCTCACGAAGGAACAACTCAGGTGAAGAGATCTAGAGAAACTCTTCTATACTCTTAGTATGAGAACTTTACTATAAAGAATGGAGAAACCATTCAAGAGATGTACACAAGATTCACTACACTGACAAATGAGCTAAAATCTCTTGGAAGAATTATTCCTGAAGAAGAAAGAGTCGAGAAGATACTTACTAGGGTTTTGCCTATCAGTTGGGAGAGGAAGATCACTACCATACAAGAATCAAAGAATATTGCCACTCTCCCACTAGATTAATTGATTGGAAATCTTACTGTTTATCAACTTAGGAGACAAACCATATAGATGGATGTACCTAAGAAGGAAAGGAGCATGGCACTTAGAATCACTAAAGGTTCTGATATAGATGATGATGAAATGGCTATGATTATCAAAGAATTCAAGAAGTACCTGAGGAGAGAAAAATGTTCTTTGAGAAGTGGAAGCTACATCAAATCAAAAGCTCCTGAGAAGAAAACAAATGATGGATGCTACAAGTTTGGAAAAATTGATCACCACATCAAGAACTGTCTTTTGCGGGAAATTAAATGAAAGAAGGAAAGAGCTGAATGAAGGAACAGGTTCAACCTAAGAAAAGCAACAACAAAGGATCAACTGAAATTATGGTCGCTGCTTGGGGAGAAAGCTCAGATGAAAGCTCATATGATGATTATGATGATGAATGAGCACATATGGCCATTGGAGAATCTGATGAAGAAACCGAGGCAAGAGTCTTTCATCTCAAAGACAAGATTAAATTTTTGTCTAAAGAAAGGTTATCTGAGTTGCTACTAGAGCTAATTGATGAATTTGAGGATGTAAATAATAAAAACGAATAACTGTCAAAAGAATGTGTGGTTTTAAAAGCTAAGTGCAAAAGCCTCGAACTTAGGGCTAGTGAAACTAAAAGTGAAAATGATGTGTTGAAGAACCAGGTTCATGAACTTGACATAACTATCCTAGAACTTAGATCTAAAAATATAAAACTGAAATTAGGAACAGGTAAAAAGACAACTGATCACACACGACTCACTCTAGAAGAAAATGTAGGAAAATGAATTATGAGTTGTACAAAAGAGATGAGCAGGTAAGAATCCTAAAGGATGATCTAAGCAAGGTCAAGCATATGCTACAAGAAAAACATAGTAGCAACAAAAGAGGACTTGGCTTTGGGAACCCTGCACCTAAGTGGGATCCCAAAAGCAAGTACCTCACACTTCCTGAGAACAAGATTTGCACACACTATGGTAAAACTGGTCACTATAAAAGTGAATGCACTACGAAAGAAAAGGCAAGTCAAAAGAACAAAGAATTTTTTCAAGGGAAGAATAGGCTACCAACTTGGACTAAAAAGAATTTGATTCATCCTTTTGCCTATAGAAAAGGACCCAAGCTAGTTTGGGTTCCTAACACTAACTCCTAATTTCCTTTTTCAAGTCTAAGTGAAGGGGAGCAGTCAAATATGGTACATGGATAGTGGATGCTCAAAGTATATGAGAGGAAGCAATAACTAGTTCCTTTCACTTGAGGACCTTAAAGAAGGTAATGTCTCCTTTTGAAATGGGAAGAAAGGTGAGTTCATTGGGGTTGAAAAGATAGGTAAGACTAATTCTCACTCTATTCAAAATGTCTATTTGATAGATAGACTGAAGTACAGTCTAATAAGTGTATCACAATTATGTGATAGAGGTAACATGATAGAGTTCACCTATACAAAATGCTTTGTGATTTTTCTTACCACTGACAAGATAGTTTTGCAGGAAAAAGGAATGAACAATATATATGTTGTGAATCTGTCCACACTTTCTGATAATGAATCACTTGCTTAAGTGTGTTGGATAATGATCCCCTCCTTTAGCACAAAAGACTTGGACATGTCATCTAAGTCAACTCAACAAACTAGTCTCCAAGGACTTGATGATAGGACTGCCTAAAATCAAGTTCAAGGAAGATAAAGTTTGTGAGGCCTATGCAAGGGGGAAGCAGGTAAGATCCTCTTTCAAAAGCAAGAAAATGTAAGCACCACCAGGACGATGGAACTGGTCCATATGGATTTGTATGGGCCAATGAGAACATTGAGCAGAGGTGGTAAGAGATATGTTATGATGCTTGTTGATGATTAATCTAAGTTTACTTGGACACTATTTTTAACATCTAAAGATGAAGAATTTGACATGCTCACTTCTTTTGTTAGAAAAACTCAGAAACAACTAGGTAATCAACTTGCATCAATTAGGTCAGATCATGGTACTGAATTTGAGAATGCTAAATTTGCTGAATGTTGTGATGAGCATGATATAAATCATAATTTTTCTGCTCCTGGGACTCCATAACAAAATAGAGAAGTTGAAAGAAAGAATATGATATTGGAAGAAATGGCTAGGACTATGCTTCTTTCTAGTAAACCGCCTCATAGTTTCTGGGCAGAAGCTGTGAACATTGCATACTACATCATAAATAGGTGCATGATTAGATATCTTGTTGAGAAAACTCTCTATGAGTTACTTAAAAGGAGAAATCCAAATTCCCAGCTTAGGTCATTTGGATCCAAGTGCTTTTTACACAATAATGACAAAGACTCCCTAGGTAATTTTCATCCCAGAAGTGAGGAGTGAGTATTCTTCACATAGTAAAGCTTATAAGATTTATAACAAAAGAATTATGTGTGTCAAAGAAAGTGTACATGTGGTTTTTGATGAAACTAACATTCTTTATGAGAGGCAGGGACATGATGATGAAGCAATTGGGCTGGTAAGAAAATCAAGTGAAACCACAGCCCAGACTGAAGCTGCACTAGAGGAAGGAATAGGTGATGGAATAGGTCCTTCCACCCAGGGCAACATGATAGGGGGAACTAAACAAAGAGGAACTGATCCTCAAACCTCGAGGGAACCTGTCCATGAACTTGTTCCTCAGCAACAAAACATTAAAGGAACATCTAGGGGAAACCAGTTGGTTGTGAAACCTTACAAGTACCAAAGTTCTCATCCTATTGAGAACATAATTACTGATCCAACCCCTGGAATCAAAACTAGATCTTCTTTGAAGAATATTTGTGCTTTTGATGCCTTTTTATCTCTTATTTAACCTAAACATATTGTTGAGGCTTTGCAGGATGCAGAATGGGTGAATGCAATACAAGATGAACTCAACCAATTTGAGAGAAGTCAAGTTTCGCATCTAGTACCAAGACCCAAGAACAGATCCGTAATTGGACAAAATGTGGGTCTTCAAAAAAAACTTGACAAATATGGAACAATTCCAAGGAACAAGGCAAGATTGGTGGTTCAAGGATATAGTCAAGAGAAGGATATAGACTATGATGAAACTTTTGCTCCAGTTGCAAGATTGGAAGAAATTAGACTCCTTATAACCTTTGCTGCCTACATGGAATTCACTCTTCATCAGACAGATATCAAGAGTTCCTTTATTAATGGCTATCTAAAAGAAGAAGTGTTTGTCAAGCAACCTTTGGGATTTGAAAGGAAGGAATGTCCTGATCATATGTACAAGTTTGACAAGGCACTTTATGGGCTCAAGCACACTGCAAGAGCATTGTATTAAAGATTATCAAATTTCTTGCTTGAGCATGGCTACAAGAGAGGTAAAATATGATTATACTTTATTCTTGAAAGAAAAAATTAAAGATCTATTGGTAGCTAAGATATGTGTTAATGATATAATCTTTGGAGCAACTGCTGATAAGTTAAGTATAGAATTTGCTAATCTAATAGGGAGTGAATTTGAAATAAGTATGATGGGTGAGCTTAATTTCTTTTTAGGATTACAAATTAAACAAAATTTAAATGGAACTATGATCCATCAGAAGAAGTATGTGAAAGAGTTGCTTAAAAGGTTTAAAATGGAAGATTCCAAAGAAATTGACACTCCTATAGCAACAGCCACAAAATTGGATGTAGACGAGCATGGTTCATTTGTTGATCAGAAGTTATATAGGGGAATGATTGGATCCTTGTTATATCTCACTGCTAGCACACCTGACATTATTTTCAATGTAGGCCTTTGTGCTAGACTTCAGGGAAATCCAAAGAAGTCTCACTTGATTGCTGTCAAGAGGATCTTGAGATACCTAAAAAGCATAATTGGCCTTTGTCTATGGTATCCAAAAGGTAGTAATTTCAAATTTGTCAGATATGTTAATGTTGATTATGTAGGTTTTCTTGTGGATAGAAAAATCACCTCGGTATGGCACATTTTCTTGGCCCATGTTGTGTGTCTTGGGCCACCAAAAAGTAAAATTTTGTGGCCTTATCTACTGCTGAAGCTGAGTATGTTGTTGTTGCCTCATGTTGTGCTCAATTATTGTGCATCAAAAAGCAATTATTGGACTTTGAAATTGATGTAGGTTGTATCCCCATATTTTTTGGTAACACCAATGCAATTAGTATGACCAAGAACCCGGTTCATCATAAAAGAACTAAGCACATATATGTTAGGCACCACTTTTTGATGGACAACTATGAAAAGGGTTTGATCACTGTAGAATTTTATGCTACTGACAAGCAAATAGCTGACATCTTCACAAAAGAACTAAGTAAAGATCATTTTGAAAGGAACGGATTAGAATTAGGGATGACTAAGATTGCCTAAAAGGAACCAGTTCTAACTCAAAATTTTTGTTAGAAAATTTGTGAATTTTGTACATAATTAGATTAGATTTTGCTCAGTCTTATACTTTCTCTAGTATACTTTTGTGTCGTGTGCTAAAATGTCTCATTAATCTCTAATGATATTATCTTTATTTTCTAGAAAAATTCAGACTTACACAAGAGATTTCTTAGTGAAGAACCTGGTTCATCAAAATTACATGGTACGTACTCTCCAATCTGCATATTTTGAAATAATTATATTTGGATTATGATCAAAAGGAGAGTCCCATTTAATCCTAAACTCCTTAAGCTTATCCGTTATGAAATGAACCAGTTTCATCCAAAGAGAGTCCCAAAACGCAATAAGTGCCTAGATTCTAAGGAGAGTCCTCAACATCTTTTCAAACTGACTCCCAGTTTTATTAGACTTCTGAGCTTCTGAAAAAGCTAATGTTACCCAACTAAATTCTCGCTCTTTTATATTGGTTAGGCCCTTGATGTTTCTTCACTTCTAAATTTCCAGCCGCCAAACAATTCTCTCCATCTTCTCTCATCTTCTAAACACATAGATACTCATCTTCTCTCATCCTCCAACCATTAATGGCTAACATATCTGGAGATCCCTCATCACCATCCAAAGAATCCACATCCACACCTTCAACCACACCCTTAACCAGACCTCTCTCTATGAAAGGAACATTTAAGATACTTGATTGTAAGAATATGACAGGGAGTGAATTATCCAAGAAGTTAAAGCCAGAACCAAGAACCAAAATCTGAAGAATCATTTAAGTCTGCTACTGAGGGGGGATAAATTGTTTTTTCTAAAATAGAGCAGGTAACATCTGGCCCTAAAATTACATTTGAAATAATCTCGGAGGTTGCTGAAAATCTAGAAAAACATGTTTGTTCTGGTGGGAACTATTGCTAGGGTTGAAACTGGTGGTAAAAATGAAAGGAGAAAAGAAAAGGAGAGTAAGGGTGCTCAAGGTGATGTGAGGGGAAAGGGAAAACAAGGAGTGGTTGAATCCTCACCCACTCCTTGACTAAAGAAACAAAAGCTATGGTAGTGTAGAGAGAGGAATCTACTGGAGAAGAAGAAAATTTGAGAGGTAAAGGGGTAGTGGATCTGGAGAAGCTGTTGAGGGGTTGCTTAGGTTGGGGAAGAAAGTTCAAGAACATGTTCCATCAGTACAGGAACCCCTTGAAGACCTACTGAAACGCGTGTCTGATAGCTATAATCTAAAGAGGAAAAAAATTTAAGTAGTTGAAATCCCTGAAACTTTTAGGGAAAACAAGAAGAGAAGGGCTACGTCTTCTATCCCTGTAGAGACTCCTCCCAGAAGAGAAAGAGCTACAAGGAGTCAAAAGAAGCAGAGTGAGGCTGAACTTGAAAAGGCCTTGAAAGAAAGTAAAAGAAAAGCTATTGCAAAGGGGAAGAAGAAGGTGAGCGAGCCTATTGAGGCAATTGAAATTGAGGAGATGGACCCAGTCCTTCATGATGAAGAGGTGGCTGAAGAGGTGGCTGAAGAGGTGGAGATTGTGACTCTGAAAGCAAAGAAAATCAACACTTCCAAAAAGAAGTCTCCTTCAAAAACAAAGTCTGCAGAACCTTATACCTTGGCAAAAAGAACCACGTCTGCCATGAAGTCTAGAAAACTGAAAGTGGTAGAGGAAGAAGAGAGTAAAGACGAAGAAGAATCTGATAAAGAGAAGGAAAAGATGCTTAAGTTTGGGAAAAGAACCATCTTTAAAGGTAGACTCCTCAGTGACTTGGAGGAGGAAGAGATGATGTTGTTGCTGGAAAAACTACAACTGTAGGGTTAGAAGGACACGGTCCTTCAGATGGATGGAATGCTTTCCAGAACTGAGATTGTGGAGTTCATGTCAAGTTGCAAAATCGGCAGAGACACCAGTGTGGTAAAGGGGGTGACCGTGAGCTTTGATGACGAGGAGTTGGGAGAAATTTTAGGAGTACCTGCTGAAGGGTACAATGCCTACAAAAAGTTAAAATGGCCAAGCCTAGAAAACCTCCCCACCTCCCTTGCCATTACAAGGAAGTTTAGTGACAACGAAGAAGAGCTTCAGCCTAAGGTTGCTTATAAAAGTGAGATGAAGCCACCCCACAAAGTGTTGTTTGAATTTGTTAACAAAGTTGTGTTGCCCAGGCAGAAAAGAAGGCACATTGCCACATTCATGGACCTGGTCCTTATGGAATGCCTGGATAGTGAGAGGTAGATCAATTGGTCGGGGTTTATCATCTAGCTTTTTGATAGGGTTCTAACTGGCACCAAAACTCATGCTATACCCTATGGTTTCATTATCACATTTGTACTTGCCCACTTCAAGGTACCCATGAAGAAATGGGATATTAGTACAAACAAGGATCATTTTGGACCAAACACTTTGACTACTTGTGACTATGAAGTCTAGGCTGCTGCCAAAGAACATGGTTCGTCCAAGAAGGTGCTTGTGAATAGCAAAGTGAGAGTTTGGTGCAGGAGAGTGGGGCTAAGGATGCTGAGATTGAGAGGCTGGCTGTAGTAGAAACTGATAGGGATGATCTCAGGGCTTAGCTTGCAAAGGAGAAGGAGAAGAATGAAGGCATTATTCATGATATGTTGAAGCTACTTTAGGCCAGAAACCAAGAACATGGTTATTCCCAGCCTTGAAACCTTCCTAGCTTAGTCAGACAAACCAGTGACCCGGATGGGATTTTCTTTTTTTTTTCTTTTTGCTCATGATCCAGTATCTTTATTTTTCTTTATGTTTTATGGATGACTAGTATCAATGTTAATCAACTAGTTTTGTGCTCTAACTATTTTTTGATGCTTCTTAGATAGATAATATCATTAGATTAATATATGATGCTTGACTCCATGATTGCATTTGAAGTAGCCTCAGTGGCCATGAGTAATATCTAGTAAAATTTTGTTATTTAACATAATTATGCAACTTTTTGATGATGCCAAAAGGAGGAAGATAGGTTATATTTTTTTACTTTGGATTGTGATATTTATAGCCTAATGAACCTCCAAATGAACCTGGTCCTTGATAATTAGTGACTTTAAAATGGAAAGTGTTCTAACATTGTGTTGATGTTGAGCTGAGTTAAAACATGGCTTATGCTTATGAAAAGCACGGAGTTTTTTCATCATCAAAAAGGGGGAATTTGTTAGCCAAAGTGAAGTTTGTTTTGATGATTGACAAAGGAACTCAAACATGAACTGGGTCCATACACAGTCTACACAGACACGGGCAGATTCGAGCACAAGGCATGCACATGAAGGAGATAAGCTTAAGTGGATATATCTGATATCTCCTGAATGAAAAGGTTGCATGAATGATAAGGAGAATGACTCCTTACTCAAGATAACTCTGTCCTAGATAATGGAGGAGTTAGAAGTTGAAGATAACTAGAACTCTTCCACCATGGAAGAATATAGGATCAGAACTCTAGTTATTTCCTATTATACTAACTCTATAAATGGCAGGATGTTCTCATTTTACAGGTACGCATAAATGCTGAAGTTAAACATGAGTTGAGAGCAAAATAGCAAGGCTTTTTGCAAGCAATTCTTGTGTGATTCAAGTGTGCAAACCTAAAGCTACATGAACTAGATAAAGAACCAGTTCCAAGTGTCTGTCTTTTATTCTAGTTTCAGTGTAGTAGGTGTTTCAAATTGTACCTTTCATCTTTATCAAGAAGTAATTGTACTAGGTACTCTAAGTGTTGTATTAAAGTTAGAAATAACTTGAAGTTGTCGCAACAGCTAGAGGTTGGTTGCCGCAAAGGGATTAGAGGTAATCCTTAGGTTTACAAAGAGTTTTATAAATGCTATTTTGGCTTAGTAATTTAGTGAAGTGTCGGGGTTTCCTACTGAGTAGTAGGTCGTGGTTTTTCACCTTTTGAGTCGGATGTTTTCCACGTAAATATACTTGTGTTCTTTACTTTCTGCATTTATTATTCTGCAACAGCAGTATAAGGAATACATAGAAGAACCAGGTCCTTCTATAACGTAAAAATTTGGACACCACACAAATCACCCCCTCCTCTTGTGTGGTATTGAAGTATAAAACATCAGTATGTAAGCAATTTAATCTCTTTTATGAGCTAACTCCCTCTTTTGAGTATTTATACTTTCTTGGTTGATTTGAAACTTCCTATATATTCGTATCAATTAGTTAGGCTTGTATGTGTATTTGGTTTAAGCCTCGAGAAGCTTAGGACATGTTCGATACCATTGCATGTAACTACTGAGCTTAAGGAGCCTCAATTTGTGTAGTTGAGCACCAGTTCATGTTTCGAGACCTTGGATAGGTCCATATGATGTCTTCAAAATTATTTGTTTGGTGGCTATAAATCCCTAATTTTTGTTCTTTCTTTTACATTGTATTTTTGAATAATTATTTTTGTGTGTGTTTGGAGATTTGAGAATTAGACTTTTAGTTTAATTAATTCATTAGAGGGAAAAGGGATTGGGCTAGTATATTTTAATTAAAATTGTGCCAAAATTGGCCTAAAATTTGAGCCCAATTTGGCCATACCCGGTCCATTAGTTGGTTGGCCAAGAAAGAACTCAAAATGACGTAGTTTTGTCTTGAAACTACGTCGTTTTGATAAGTGAGGTGAGATTAAATCCCATCCATTCATACCACTTTGATCTAATGGTTCTAATTCACTCTCCACCCCATGTATATAAGGCCTCAAAATCAGAAATTTGGCCCCCATTTTTTCCCTATTCTCATTTCTTCTTCCCCTCTCCTCACTCTCTCATCACTCTCGCTTCTCTCCGCCCAATGCCGCCCCAGCTCCGCCCACCGTCGTCGGCTAGAAATCACAGCCGCTGGCGGCAACCCTCCAATCCACCCCAAAATTTCACCATCTCTTCCCCTCTTCCTCCTCTTGCTACCTATACCACTCATATCCTCCAAATCTGCATCAATCTCTATAGATCTACAAAAATCTGAAACCCTAGTCGCCGCCCACCACCCCAAATTCCGGAAATTTTACACCACCGGCTTCCTCTTCTCCCCCTCTTTCCATATCTCTGACTCAAAATCTCAAAAAAAAACATGCCGCCGTCACCGCCATCCCTCAACCACCACTGTCTCTCGTTTGTCTTCTCAAACCGGCCCCGAGCAAGGTTGTATCGTTGATATCATTGAAATCGGACTCGGATTCGCCGGAGTTTTTGGTTTCAAGAACATCAACAATAAAAGCTTGCTCGAAATCGTACCACCGCCTATCGTCATTTTCCGGATGCTCGAGTATATGGTAAAATCGTAATCCTTCCCCGTTATTAATTTTCTGATTTCTTTTTGAGATTTTAATTAGAGTTAGTTTCTGTCTTGTTTCTTTATTTAATCCATTTCTGATTATGTTTGTCTAGTTGGTTTGTTAAATCGCTTTAGCGATAGCGTGTGTTCTGTTTGGCTTTAATAGTTAATTTTTGTTTGCTCATGTTGGTTCATAGTACATGTGTTGAAGTTTAATTACATGTTTTAATACTTGGTTTAATTTGAATCAATAGGGTGATATTGATGTTGTTAAAATCTGAAATTTAGATATTTTTATCACAAAATAGGCTGCTAGTAGCCTACTTTTACTAGTAGGGTGGCTGAAATGACATTTTTTCTCCTTGCTTCTGACATTGTAGATTTTGGACAGATTTTGAACAGTGTTTAGCATACAATGTCAGTCCTTGTTGGGTAAACTTTTGGTGAACCAAAATCTGTCCAAAAAGTTGGCTTTTCTTTGCCTATTTAAGGGCTGCCCTTTCCTCATTATAGGGGGGACTCCATCACACTTCCATAGTGCTTTTATAATTACTTTGAACACACAAAAAACAAAAAAAATTCAGCAGTTGAACACATGAAATGTAAGCTGAAATGGTGAGCTTTGGGAGTGAATCTTAGAGTGCAAACTTTTAGAAAAGTATAAGTCCTCTTTAGAGTTCGTTTCTGGGTTTCCTCTCTAAGTTTTCAGGCTGTTTTAACACGAATTTGCTGTTGTTTTGCTGCTGCTTTTATGCTGCTTTAGTTGCTGAACTACTGTTTATTCTTTTGCTATCCAGGTAATCTATTAAGACTCGTAATGTACGTATGTTCAGCAATGGAAACAACTTGAACATGTTTCACCATTTAAATGTGTTTGATGTGATAAATAGTTTGACAACAAAAGAGTGTGTATGTTATTGTTATGTATCAAGCATGTGATAATGTGAATATAGTCCTTCATAATACTTGAATATTGAGTTGTATGTTTTTGAATGTGATATATACGTCGTTTATGAATTTCTAAGCATGTTTTCAAGCTATTGTATCCGAGTAACAATGCTAAGTATGCCATGAATGACTTTAGGTGTATAACACATGGCATGAGTACATTTTAGTTGCTGAAATTTCGCTGCCAATATATGCTTCTAGGAATGCTGTGATAATATCTTTGTGAATCTGGCCATTTTGCCGGATTTGCAAAACTGGCTATTTTTGTAAAGTGGGCGTTCATACAATTGTGACTATGTAGTTAATGATCATGAATGCAAACTAAGTAAAGAGCTAAGATTGTATCAACTTTGGGCCTTATTGAATCAAAAATAAAAGTTGGCTCATTTACCTTTAAACAACAAAATTACTCTTTTTCTTCTATATAGCATTGGGCCTATTGAAATCCATTTCTTGGCCCATTTTAATAATAAATTCCAGCAGCCCTAACGCTCTATACAAGCTGGCCCCTTTTTTCTTTTAGCAAGAAGTTGGCTCATTTTTTTAAAAATAGATAAAGTTGGTCCAATATTTATTTGCATAATTTTTTCCAACTATAAAGCTCGAAAATAATAATAATAATATCAGATTTTTCTACTATTCTAATTAACTCATTTCCTTTTAATTAATTTAAACGCTAGGCAAATAGTAGGTGCGCTTTAACTTCACGGACTCACTTGTGTAGCGTGACACTTAACTTTTAATAAGTTAATTCATCAATTTCATGTCATATTCAATAGTTTTAATTAATTTATAAATCTTTTGTCATAATTACGGATTCCCTTGCGTAGCATGGTAGTAACATTTAATAATTTTTCCAAAAAAAGAGAGTTAATGTTTCCTCCAAGCACAATTGTAGGATTTTTTTTTTCAAAATTAAATAACGTGCTAACAATCGTTTGTCATGATTGCGGATTCGCTTGCGCAGCGCCATTATGACTAAATAATAAATTTCGTCGATCACGCATTCGCTTGCGTAGTGTGGTTATGACATCTTATTATTCAAGAATATTCTTTAATTTTTCTAATAATCAAGAGATAAAAGAAGATAGGTAAAACATGAAAATAATATAAATCACAGTTTGTCCAAAATTAATTCCAGCCAAGTTTAAGTCAATAAAGCGACCGTGCTAGAACCACGGGACTCAGGGAATGCCTTATACCTTCTCCCTGGTCAACAGAATTCCTTACCCAAACTTTGTTTTCGCGGACTGATAAAAATAGAGTCAAACCTTCCTTTGACTAGGGATTCAAATAAATGATGACTTGGAACACCGAAAAAATCAATTCCAAGTGGCGACTCTGAACAAAAAAATAATCCCTATTCAAATTTTCTCACATTAATTGGAAAAACTCTTTAACCCATACACATATTATTATTATTATTATTTGGAGGGGTAGAAAAGGAGGTGTGATAGTGGGTTTTAGTCCCGAGTGGTTTAGAGATATTTCGACACAACAACAACAACAAGCATAGTAATTTTGCATAAGTGGGGTCTGAGGAAGGTAAGATGTACGCAGCCTTACCCCTACACTAAAAGGATAGAGAGGTTGTTTCCGATAGACCCTCGGCTAGAGAACGGATGAAAAAAGTAATGGCAATAAGTAAGAATAACAACAAGATAAAAAAGACTGAAGCCAAGAAAGCAATTAAACTCTAGGTAGCAATAGAAATCTATGAATAAAAGGATATCATACTAACACTAATGCTAGCGAGCTGGGTAAGACAAAGAGAAACGCTTGACTACCTACTAACCTTCTATCCTAATCCTCGACCTCCACACCCTCCTATCTGGGGACATGTCCTCAATCAGTTCCAGTTACGCCATGTCCTGCCTAATAACCTCTCCCCAAGACTTCTTAGGCCTATATCTACACCTCTGGATATCCACTGAGGCTAACCTCTTGCATCTTCTAATTGGGACTTCTATACTTCTCCTCTTAATATTCTTGAACCATTTCAACCTCACCTCATGCATTTTTTCCTCCACAGGGGTCACTTCCACCTTATCCTGAATAACTTCATTCCTAATCTTATCTAGCCTAGTATGTCCAAACATCCACCTTAACATCCTCATCTCAACTACTTTTATCTTCTAAACATAAGGATTCTGACAGGCCAACACTCTCCTCCATACAACATATTCAGTCTAACTACAACCTTGTTAAACTTACTTTTAAGTCTCAGCAGCACATTCTTATCACACAAGATACCAGAAGCGAGCCTTCACTTCATCCATCATACTCCGATATGGTGTGTGACATCCTCATCAATCTCATTGTTACCTTGTATTATATATCCAAGGTACTTGAAACTACCTCTCTTGGGGGTGACTTGTGTATCAAGCCTCACTTCCATGTCCGCTTCTTTGGTAATGTTGTTGAACTTACACTCCAAGTATTCCGTCTTGGTCCTGCTTAACTGGAAACCCTTAGACTCTAAGGTCTGCCTCCAAACCTCAAGCCTCTTGTTAACACCACCCTGCGTCTCATCAATCAAAACTATGTTATCAACAAATAACATATACCATGGCACCTCTCCTTGAATGTGTCACGTCTGTAAACACCTATTTTTGCCTTACATGAAAATAACTCCGAAAAATAAACCAAAAATAATTTTTAATGTATTTTAGAAGTTTTTCTTTATTTAGTTGCATCTGATGCATTTTTAATATTTTAAAATCATAGAAAAATAATAAAAAATGTCACGTTTTAATTTCATGTCATCTTAGGTCCAATTTGCATTTAGGAATTAATTACATTGCGTTAATTGCATTATTAAGGAAAAATCATAAAAATATTCATTTTTACATATTTAGCTTTTAGTCTTTAGAAAGTAGTATTTTTATTTAGTTTTAAGTTAATTAGTTGTTTTAATAGATAAACAATTTTAATTTTTATAAATTAGATTGATTTAGGATTAATTTTGGATTTTATTAGATTTTAAAATCAAAGAAAAAGAAAAATGAAAAAAGAAAGGGTTTGATTTAGTCTTCCTACCCCAAAATTAATAAGCCCAAAATATTGAGACCACACTGTCACGACCCCAAACCGGTCCGGTCGTGATGGCGCCTCTCATAAAGACAAGGTCAGTCGACACAACACTCACCTTAACCCTTTAAGCATTAAGAGTTATTTTTAAGTCTTTAAATTAAACAATGTTTCATAATAAAATCCTGGAATAACAGTGCGGAATAAAATATCAGCCCGACATCGGGGAGTCACTAGTCATGAGCAACTATCAAGGTCTGAATACAACAAAAGTCTAAAAATGTACTAAACACAGTAACAACAATGAGGGGAAGGAAGCAGTGCTGCGAACGTCATGCAGTCACCTTGCTAACTCTAATGACTCCGCGACTAAGCTATCAACACCCGCTACCGGATTTTGATATACCTGAATCTGCACATGAGGTGCAGGGAGTAATGTGAGCACTCCAACCCAGTAAGTAATAAGAGTAAATAAAGGTTGAGCAGTACGAAACAATGAATCCACATTTACGCTGGGTTCAATAAACACAACAGGCTTTCAAATCATAATACGAGTCAATCTTACCTTTTAGAATCCAGCTTTTAGTAAAATCATCTTTGAAATACCTTCCAACAATTTCAGTAGGGGTTCAATATCATTTAAAATAATAATAGAGATTAAAGTCATAATCGGCCCCTCGAGCAAAGCATAGTTCGTAAAACAGCCCCTCGGGCAAAATAGTAATCACAAACACTTCATATCTTGAAAATCTCAGTGGAAATAACCAATGTCAAATCAGTGATTAATTTCTGAACATCTCATAAACCCCAGTTTAAATAAAAGTTATTTTAAAATATTTGTGCAACTTTCCGACATAGGCTCAATATAAAGATGAGTGTAAACAGTGAATAAATCAATATATTCGATAGAAACTCATTTTAAGAGGAGTGAAATCAATAAGTCCATAAACAGGCCTCTCAGGTAAAACACCACTCATATGCATGTATATATCTATCGCCCCTCGGGATAGCCTCTCTGTCACTCGTGACTCAACTCTTACCAATCAGCACTCGCACTCAGCATTCACGCTCAATTGGTACCATATAGTAACCGATGCGGCGTGCAGCCCGATCCGTATATCTCTCATAATAACTGAAATCAAAGTAACCGCTGCGGCGTGCAGCCCGATCCATGCATCGATGTGGTGCACACCCCGATCCATATAAATAGTAGACTGCGCTCACTCGGGGTGTGCAGACTTCGGAGGGGCTCCTACAGCCCAAGCGCTATATTGTTGCGGCGCGCAACCCGATCCATATAAGTATCGCTGCTGCGTGCAGCCCGATCCATATACATATATATATACATGGCTGCGGCGTGCAGCCCGATCAATAGATATATACTCCTCACAACTAGGCCCTAGGCCTCTTTCAGTCATTAACCTCACCATTAGACTCTCAGTCTATCTCAGTCATTAATCTCACAATCAGACCCTCGGTCTATCCAGTAAAATAGGGAACTCAGCCCAAAACAATTTCCACATGTTAAGAATATAGTGATAAAGCCAGATTTGAGCAGTAAGCAGGTAAAACATGACTGAGAATATGCTTTCAAACAAATAGAGTGAGGAAAGATAGTAAAAATGCCCCTAAGGGTCTCAATAAGTCGGCACAAGGCCCCAAACATGGCATACAACCCAAAAATATAATAATGTCAAACAATTAACTATCAAATACGCATTAAAATATTCGTTCGGGATGGACTAGGTCACAATCCCCAGAGGTGATCTACCCTACGCTCGTCATCCAGCGTGCAAATCACCTCAAAGTAACACATCGACGTAAAATCCCGGGTTTCAAACCCTTAGTACAATATTTACAATCATTACTTATCTCAATTCGGTCCAAAATCTAGCCAGCGATGCCTCGCCCGCATGAATCGACCTCCGGACGATCCAAATCTAGCCACAATTAGTACATAATCATTAAAATATGCTAAGGGAGCGAAGCCCATGCGAAAATATCCAATTTAACATCAATATCCCGAAATTGCTCAAACCCGGCCCCCGGACCCACGCTTTGGAATTCGACAAAACTCACAAAATCCGACAACCCATTCAACCACGAGTCCAACCATACCAAAATTACTAAATTCCGATAACAATTTGGCCTCCAAATCTTCAAATCTTATTTTCAAATCCCTAGGTCCAAATCCCCAATTTACACCTCAAAAACATGTAATCTAGTCGGATTATTCGATGATAATTCAATATTATGGAGTAGAAATGATCACAAGTGACTTACCTCATTAATTCCCATGCTTTCTTGCTCAAAAATCGCCCCAAGCCGTGTTCTTTCACCAAAAAAAAGGTCAAAATGAGCAGAAAAACGCAACAGCTTTAATAAACCTCTTCTGGTCGCTAAAGGAGTCATTCTCGTCGCTAAAAGTGACAAAATCTGGTCGCTAAAGGTGCACACCAGATCCTGCTGCACCAGCAATGTTTAATTTCACTAAAAAGGCTCTAACTCCATCATACGAACTCGGAATTCGATGATTCTTGTTCCTATGAGTCACAAATAATGATATGAACATAGTCCTTCAATTGAAACTCAATTCGGAACTTGTTTGCTCAGTGCGATATCCATTTCGCTCGTTAAACAATTAACTCATGATTCGCGTCAAAACCCAATCGCGACTTGATGAAATTAGACCAAACTTTCCAGATCACTCCTATAATTCATTATTGAAATTTTGGAAGTCTGGAAATCAAATTTCAATCTCTAGAACTAAAAATGGTCCTTTGGATCATTACATGTTTATACTCAAAATGGCAAAAATCTTCCAAAAACTCTTCCAAAACTTATCCTAGCCTCATGGGACCCCGACCAAACTTGCCAACATAATTCATAACATCATTAAAACCTCTTCCAATCATCAAAATATCTCAAACAACATCAGAATACCCAAAACTCATCGAATTCAAGCCTAAGTTTCCAAAAACTTTCGAAATATACTTTCGATCAAAAACCCGATCAAATGATGTCCGAATAACCTGAAATTTTGTACACACATCAAAAATGACATAACGAAGCTACAGCAACTCTCGGAATTCCATTCCGACCCTTGGATCAAATTCTCACCTATCAACCGGAATTCGCCAAAATACTAACTTTGTCAATTCGAGCCAAATCCTTCCACGGACTTCCAAAATGCATTTCGATTGCGCTCCTAAGTCATAAATCACCTAACGGAGCTAACCAAATCATAAAAATTCCAATCCGAGATCATATACAAACAAGTCAACTCTTGGTCAAACCTTTCAAATTCAAAGCTTTCATCTAAGATTATTCTTTCAAATTCCTTCCGATTTTCCTGAAAACCAAAACCATCGTTCTACATAAGTCATAATACATCATACGGGACAAGTCATGCCCGAGAACTAGCGATCAAAGTACAAAAGCTCAAAATGACCGGTCGGGTCGTTACATCCTCCCCCACTTAAACACACATTCGTCCTCGAACGTACTCAGAGTTGTTCTAAAAGCCAACCAATAGCTGAATAACTTTACCATGCATAACCCGGGGGTGATCCCATGTCACCCTATCTCATATAGGTGTGATAACACATAGAAGCTGAAATTACATAACCCAATCTAGCCCATGAATCATAGAACCACATTTTCACTTCTGAAACCATCAATACGATCAAAACCTCACACTCATACACTGAATAGGCCCCAACCAGCTATAATAGCCCATGCCTGCAACCTCAGGTGCAATTATATGAAATACCACATAACTCAAACACTCGTAGCGATAACTTCTATTCACAACAGCTGCACATAACAATCGAATACCGACAAAAAACCTCTTATCAACTAAAGTCTCATTCCAACACTTCCATATACTGCCAATGATAAATGAAACACGCAATAAACCATAACCATTTCTCAGATCAACCACTCATAAGGCCACTTCTCCTTTGGCAAGGACTATAGAAAATTTCTGAGCCGAACCTCGATATTTATCCTCCTGACATGCTGAAATCGAATCTGTTTGTATTTATTAAAGATCCCAACGATCTCCTCTAATCTAACACACTACTCTGGTGACATGACACATTCATACAAGCCAAAAACACCACTTGCATAATATACGCACCAATAAGCAATGGTCCGAACATACTCAAATCATGAAAATGACTCAATTGAAAGAGTTGTACCTCAAGCTCACCAGTACCGCCACAACACAAGTATAAGAACCTGTCTCGCATTGTAGGAACATAACACACGAATCTAACCGGCAAGGTCATACCTCCACATAACTTCGTTGTGATGCGTGATCCTATCCAACACGATTCCACATGAAACACCTCAAGTCATTATGCTCGAAATTGACAACCACGCATAATTTGATGTCTGGAACCAAAGCAATCATTACACCTACGGTGAAACAAATAACATACACCACGCACACCCGATAGGACATAACCAATACGCCATTCACCGAGCAACACCAAATTACTCTTCCCGCTCGACTTCCACTATGAAACCCTAATAAAACTGCACCACATGTGCCTATAACCAACAAATCATAACGTCTCGCAACACAGAAAGGTAACTCATAGGTCTCCCTAGATTACTAATAAGCTCAATAACAGAAGTATCAACACACACCTCACCATTGGCCACTCGAAGTCAACCAAGCCATCGTGATACAGAACACACATCCATATAGGTCTACCAATGACGGAATCATAGTACATACTAATATCTGACTAACTTACCCACATCTTGCCATTCATAACCACAAGCTACCATGTATATGAGAACTCCCAGTCTCCAAGTCCAAAAAACACATGAATTACCATATCTGATCCCAATTCCGCCACTCTCATATATAACTCACCTCTAGTACCCAATCATCCCACGAGAGATACTCTAAGATTTTTCTGTGCTACAAAGCAAATTCGAATATCAGCAGCCGATCTGACAAAAAGTGTTGCAATACTATCGAAGTACCATCAACTTAATCACATTGCCTCTTACGAGAACATATACCCTCGTCAATCACCTCAATTAGCATTACCATTTCCTTAATCATCTTCAGATCATTTCTCAAATCATCTGAAGCTCATTTCTCTAATTATCTGAAATTGCCCGCGAAACACCCGTAGAAACTCATTATCTCAAAAGCATCCAAAGATTTAATCATATCCTCACCATACCAACTCGGCCTACTACCAAGCTATCTCGGCTATCTGAATTCCTTCTGATTTACCTTCAACTCGATACTCATTCTTGCTATAACATTACAATTCTTTCAACCCAGACTTACCACACGGAACCCAAGCGTAAAGCCACACCGTCTAAGGCTCATAAGTTGCCGAATACTTTCTCAGATATTCCCATGAGCACCACGATCAAAATACTTTATCCTGAAGAGACTTTATGCGAACCGAATCTGCTACCTTTACCTTCATGATACTGATACATAAAATCCCATAATTACATAGAAGTTCCACAAGTCTTGAACCCTTCCAATGAAAACTCGATTTCTAGCCACATATACTACTTTGAGATATCCAATTGTTACATGTAGGATCTTTAACACATTAGAACCTTTCTCGAGAGTCATTCACACTATTCCAACTACAATTAGCCTGATCAAATGAACAGACCACCCGTACCTCATTAGCAATCTGACACTGCAAGATGTAGCCTTATCTCAATACAACCAAGCAACCTCCTACTCTATGCACGGAGCACCCTTTACCAATGATAACTCAAGACATCCCGTGATTCTCTTTCTCCATAAAGCATAGTATAACCTTTGTCAAAATCTTCCTTTACTCGAGCCATTCTCGGTCTCAATTTTCGCATGTCATAGCTAATTCACTCGCACACCTCAAACTGAAACCAACATAGCACCTAACTGTGCAATCACCTGCTCACAGCAGACTCCCCCACTTGGCTCGAAGCCATAGATCAAGATACCCTCAATAACTCATAACACTTTTACACTATTGGCGCCACAATACCATAATGAGATTAAACTCAAATCATTTGTAAGCTTGTGAAAACACAGATCATCCAGTACTATAAACCTTCTGCAAATCTCGCATTCATCCCCGCAACAGTTAAGCCCACTCTCTTAAGCGACCCGAAATTTCAAATTTCAACACGTACTTTTCACTTACACATGAGATCTTCTAACATACACATAAGGATCACACCACTTCAGAACACTCCGCAGGAGATAACCTACCTGTTTCGCCTCAATATAACATTTCTGTATACCTTCCACTGTCATACACATTACACAGTCACTTAGTCTTACTAAGTCTGAACTCATACCGCAACATGAAATTTACTTCACTCCAACTAGGGGACATGAAAAGATTCTTCACACGCCTATAACTTGGGGCTACACATCCAATCACAATGGAAATCAAACATTTAATAGTTCATCTATCATCCAGCAGACCTTCCTCATCACTTCCAAGTCATATAGATACATCTCGCAGTACTAACATACTCGCCATATAGCAATCCAGTCTTCATTCCCACTAATAGGAAAAATACCGAACATATAAGTTCAAAACACTTGCTCACACAATCAGAACCTCGGTGCTCAAGCCCTAGGCAAAGATCCAGCCTCAAGTCCTTCAGACTGGCCCAACATCAACTCATAGATATTACATCTCGCCCCTGGATCAGGGGATCACAAGCTAACAAGGCACATCTGATACTGAGCGCTCATGCGCGCATGCGAACACGTGGAAAAAATTTAAAGAGTTACTTCCCAAGCTGAATCAAGGACGCATGATAAGAATTCCAAGAATGTGAAGTTTTTCCTAAAGGTTCTGCAGCCTCTCGAGGATAAATACAGACGTCTCCGTACTGATCTGCAAGACTCTACTAAACCTGCTCATGACTCGTGAGACCTATGTAACCTAGGCACTGATACCAACTTGTCACGACCCCAAACCGGCCCGGTTGTGATGGCGCCTCTCGTAAAGACAAGGCCAGCCGACACAACACTCACCTTAACCCTTTAAGCATTAAGAGTCATTTTTAATTCTTTAAATTAAACAATGTTTCATAATAAAATCCTGGAATAATAGTGCGGAATAAAATACCAGCCCGACATCGGGGTATCACTAGTCATGAGCAACTATCAAGGTTTGAATACAACAAAAGTCTAAAAATGTACTAAACATAGTAACAACAATGAGGGAAAGGAAGCAGTGTTGCGAACATCATGCAGCTACCTTGCTAACTCTGATGACTCCGCGGCTGAGCTATCAACACCCACTATCGGGTTCCGATATACCAGAAACTGCACACGAGGTACAGGGAGTAATGTGAGTACTCCAACCCAGTAAGTAATAAGAGTAAATAAAGGCTGAGCAGTAGGAAACAATGAGTCCACATTTACGCTGGGTTCATTAAACACAACAGGCTTTCAAATCATAATACGAGTCAATCTTCCCTTTTAAAATCCAGCTTTTAGTAAAAATCATCTTTGAAATACCTTCCAACAGTTTCAGTAGGGGTTCAATACCATTTAAAATAATAATAGAGATTAAAGTCATAATCGGCCCCTCGAGCAAAGCATAGTTTGTAAAACAGCCCCTCGGGCAAAACAGTAATCACAAACTCTTCATATCTTGAAAATCTCAGTAGAAATAACCAATGTCAAATCAGTGATTAATTTCTGAACATCTCATAAACCCTAGTTTAAATAAAAGTTATTTTAAAACATTTGTGCAACTTTCCGACAGAGGCTCAATATAAAGATGAGTGAAAACAGTCAATAAATCAACATATTCGATAGAAACTCATTTTAAGAGGAGTGAAATCAATAATTCCATAAAAAGGCCTCTCAGACAAAACACCACTCATATGCATGTATATATATATCGCCCCTCGGGATAGCCTCTCTGTCACTCGTGACTCAACTCTTACCAATCAGTACTCGCACTCAGCATTCACGCTCAATTGGTACCATATAGTAACCGCTGCGGCGTGCAGCCCGATCCGTATATATCTCACAATAACTGAAATCAAAGTAACCACTGCGGCGTGCAGCCCGATCCATGCATCGCTCTAGCACACAGAGCGATCCATATAAATAGACGACTGCACTCACTGGGTGTGTGCAGACTCCGGAGGGGCTCCTACAACCCAAGCTCTATATTGCTGCGGCGCGCAGCCCGGTCCATATAAGTATCGCTGCTACGTGCAGCCCGATCCATATACATATATCTATACATTGTTGCGGCGTGCAGCCCGATCCATAGATATATAATCCTCATAACTAGGCCCTCGGCATCTCTCAGTCATTAACCTCACCATCAGACTCTCAGTCTATCTCAATCATCAATCTCACAATCAGACCCTAGGTCTATCTCAGCAAAACAGGGAACTCAGCCCAAAACAATTTCCACATATTAAGAATATAGTGATAAAGCTAGATTTGAGCAGTAAATAGGTAAAATATGACTGAGAATATGCTTTCAAACAAATAGAGTGAGGAAAGATAGTAAAAATTCCCCTAAGGGTCTCAACAAGTCGGCACAAGGCCCAAACGTGGCATACAACCCAAAAATATAATAATGTCAAATAATTAACTATCAAATACGCATTAAAATATTCGTTCGGGATGGACTAGGTCACAATCCCCAGCGGTGCTCTACCCCACGCTCGTCATCCAGCATGCAAGTCACCTCAAAGTAACACAACGACGTATAATCCGGGGTTTCAAACCCTTAGGACAATATTTACAATCATTACTAACCTCGATCCGGTCCAAAATCTAGCCTACGATGCCTCGCCCGCACGAATCGACCTCCGGATGCTCCAAATCTAGCCACAATCAGTACATAATCATTAAAATATGCTAAGGGAGCGAAGCCCACTCGAAAATATCCAATTTAACATCAAAATCCCAAAATTGCTAAAACCCGGCCCCCCGGGCCCATGCTTCGGAATTTGATGAAACTCACAAAATCCGACAACCCATTCAACCACGAGTCCAACCATACCAAAATTACTAAATTCCGATAACAATTCGGCCTCCAAATCTTCAAATCTTATTTTCAAATCCCTAGGTCCAAATCCCCAATTTACACCTCAAAAACATGTAATCTAGTCGGATTATTCGATGATAATTCAATATTATGGAGTAGAAATGATCACAAGTGACTTACCTCAAGAGTTCTCATGATTTCTTGCTCAAAAATCGCTCCAAGCCGTGTTCTTTCACCAAAAAAAAAGGTCAAAATGAGCAGAAAAACGCAACAGCTTTAATAAACCTATTTTGGTCGCTAAAAGAGCCATTCCCGTCGCTAAAAGTAACAAATCTAGTCGCTAAAGGTGCGCACCAGATCCTGCTGCATCAGCAATGTTTAATTTCACTAAAAGGATCTAACTCCATCATACGAACTCGAAACTCGATGATTCTTGTTCCTATGAGTCACAAATAATGATACGAACATAGTCCTTCAATCGAAACTCAATTCGGAGCTTGTTTGCTCAGTGCGATATCCATTTCGCTCGTTTAACAATTAACTCATGATTCGCGTCAAAACCCAATCGCGACTTGATGAAATTAGACCAAACTTTCCAGATCATTCCTATAGTTCATTATTGAAATATTGGAAGTCTCGAAATCAAATTTCGATCTCTAGAACTAAAAATAGACTTTTGGATCATTACATGCTTATGCTCAAAACGGCAAAAATCTTCCAAAAACTCTTCCAAAACTTATCCTAGCCTCATAGGACCCCGACCAAACTTGCCAGCATAATTCATAACATCATTAAATCTTGTTCCAATCATCAAAATACCTCAAACAACATCAGAATACCCAAAACTCATCGAATTCAAGCCTAAGTTTCCAAAAACTTCTGAAATACACTTTCGATCAAAAACCCCGACCAAACAATGTCCGAATAACCTGAAATTTTGCACACACATCACAAATGACATAACGAAGCTACAACAACTCTCGGAATTCCATTCCAACCCTCGGATCAAAATCTCACCTATCAACCGGAATTCGCCAAAAAACTAACTTTGCCAATTCGAACCAAATCCTTCCACGGACTTCCAAAATGCATTCCGATCGCGCTCCTAAGTTATAAATCACCTAACGGAGCTAACCAAATCATAGAAATTCTGATCCGGGATCATATACAAACAAGTCAACTCTTGGTCAAACCTTTCAAATTCAAAGCTTTCATATAAGACTGTTCTTTTAAATTCCTTCTGATTTTCCTGAAAACCAAAACCATCGATCTACATAAGTTATAATACATCATACAGGGCAAGTCATGCCCGAGAACTGGCGATCAAAGTACAAAAGCTCAAAACGACCGGTCGGGTCGTTACACACACTCATTTCCCATTTGACCTAACCTAATCTCACCCCTATAAAATAACACTTAACTTCTAAAATAAAAAAGACCTAAGACCTAAGACTAAAAATGGCGGACATCCCCATTCCTAAAGATCTAAGACCTAGCTAAGAAGGATTTCTAGACTAAAAAGGAAAAAAATCCAAACCAGCCCTAACAAAAAAAATATAAAACGACAAGGACTTGCTTTCGAGGAGGACCTAGCCATATAGAAACAGAAGAAAACGACGCAGCAGGAAGCAAAAAAAATCCTAATTCCTAAGAAGAAAGAGAAAACTAAGCCTAAGGCTTTTGGTTAGACAGTTATTTAGGAAAATGGAGAAAAAATCTGAGTGAGAAACAAAAAATGGAGGCCTGAACTAAACAATAAAAAGCGGCGCCGATCTCCCAAAAGGAAAAAGAGACCACTGTCCCAAATTCACAAAACATAAAGTGAGAACAGTAGCTCCCACCGGCGCCATCTTTTCACTTGTCAGCTTTTATTTTGTGCATTTTTTTTCAACAACGTCTAGGTTAGAATTTCGAGGTGTTGTCCGAGGTTCGTCGAGTTCCAGCAAGTTTCAAAGTCGAGGTTCCGGTTTATAATTTCGGTGTTTCGATTCAAGGATTGTTGCTTTGTTTAGTCCGATTGATATGCAATTTTCAGCTTTGTTCATCAATAAAAGGTCCATTTCTCAATTTTCATTCTCATTTTATTGTGTTGTGATAGCTTGGTGCGCGTGTTGGTTGATTTTTGTTTCTACATTGTTTGAGTGTCATGTCTTAATTTGCAATTAAATTGTTTTAACTTGTTTTTATTTCGGTTGTGATATACGTAGTCTTGGTTCTTGAATAAATGCTTTTAACTGGGTAGATGAAAAATTGGGGTTGTTTTTTTCTTGGTAAGGAATAAGAATGGGCCATAAGGTGGGTTTTGGACCATAAGGAACCTGGCCAAGTAATAGATCATGTTAGCTAGCCTATTTGCCTCCCAATAATATCTTGTTCATAAATTTGGCATCGCAACAACCTCAAAGTTTAGGAAGAATAATGAACATTCATAAAAAATGCTTTAGGCGCAACTTAATAAATCATCGTGATTGTGTATACGTTCGCGTAACATAATTATGATTTCTCTAAAAATAAATTGAGGTATGCGTTCGCGCAACTTCGGCCAATTTTCTTAATATTAATAAAATGTGATTAATTGAGGACACGTACGCGTGACATGATTTGTGATGTGCCAAATAAAATGAGTACATGTACGCATGACCTAGTTTAAGATAATTAAAATCGGTGAAAAGGTAAATGCACATAGGTTCTAAAATGAGTAGTTAAATAATTTAAGCCAAGTATAAATCACTAAGCGACCGTGCTAGAACCACGGAACCCGGGAATGCCTTACATCTTCTCTCGGGTTAATAGAATTCCTTACTTAGAATTTCTGGTTCGCAGACTTTTAAATAATGTCGAAAACTTCCTCGATTTGGGATTTAAAATAAACCGGTGACTTGGGACACCAAATAAACTATTCCAAGTGGCGACTCTGATAAATTAAATAGTCCTATTTCGAATAATGTCACTTTAATTGGAAAAACTCTCATATACCCTCGGAGTGGTAAAAAAGGAGGTGTGACAGCTCTGGCGACTCCACTGAGGATAAGAACCTAGAATCTCTGGTTCAGGGTTCAAGAATTCGAGCTTGTTAATGTGATTTTATTTGGCTTTATTATTGATATTACTGTATTTTGTGGACTTAATGTGCTAATTGCCATTTATTTACCGCTTTGATATTGCTTGAACTGTATTTAAATATCTTCTTACGCCTCCCTTCTGAGTCTTCTGAAAATTGGTGCTCACGTTCGCGTGGCCCACTTCTCTGTTAGAGTCATACCAAATAGAATGGGGTTGGGCAAACAACAAGGCCAGACAGACTTTCGTGTTCCCGGTACATTGCCCCCACCTCGACTCGAGTTTGTCCGCTCGGGTAAGTCAGGACTAAAACACAACCCTAGGCTCAAACATAGAATAACATAACCTCATGTCGGATCCCTAGTAGGAACATTTATTTGCATCACGTGGATTTGACCTTGGGGACTCAACACAGGGGTTGGGTCCGTCTAGGACAGGTGAACCCAAAATAACAGACCATCCTGATGCATCCTATGTGCTATATGAATATTTATTTGTTTCGGCTTGCATGTTGACCGACTAGGAGAAGAAAATCAAGTGAAAAACAAAGAGTGAGGTAGGATAGAGAATTTACTTCGTTTTAAAAAAAATTCCGGTATTTGAAAATATCTCCAAACTCCACCAAAATTTTTGAAAAAAAAAAGGAAAAAGGAAAATGTATTTCAAAAAAAAGTGAGTCAAATATCATGTTTTTTTGTATATCAAAATTGACCGAACTACGTGAGTCTAATTCTAACCAGATATGAGATAGGTAGGCAAACATCATCGGTTCCGGCCCTAATTTTTTTTTTTAACAATCCAAAAACAATTTCCTTTAATTACGTCCTTAGAAACATTTCCTTAAAAAATTCAAAAAAAAATTTAAACTCATAAAAATAGTTTCCTTCTTTCTGAAGTCTTTCATATGGAAAAATAAAATCAATCAAAATCAAAAATACGGGTTTCCTTTATTTTAAAGTATTTTTCGCAAAAATTCAAAAAAAATGAATTAAAAAAAATCTTTTCCTTGTTTAAAAGTCTCTCTTAAAAAAAAAAATTGAAAACATTTAAGTCCAAAAATAATTTTGCTTTTCTTTAGAAGTTCTTTCGCAAATAAATAAAAACTCAAAAATCCAAAAAAATTTCTTAAAAGTCCCTCTTTCGAATATTAAGAGGCAACATCCAAAATCCAAAAATATTTTCTTTCTTCTTTAGAAAAAGAGAAAACAAATGAAAAATTCAAAAAAAATATTTTCTTTTTAAACAAATGAAAAATTCAAAAAAAAATATTTTCTTTTTTACTTTTAAAATTCCCATAGTTCAAATCAAAAGGAAATAAATTTTTAGAAGTTTTTCTTTCAAAAATAAAACAAAAATCAAAATCAAAAAATCAAGAAAAATATTTCCTTTCTTCTTTTAAAGCATTTCTTTCAAAAATTAGAGAAAAATTAAAGATTTGGAAATCAAAAATACGTTTCTTTTGCCTTAAAGCTTTCATGGTCCGAGTTTTATAAAAAGTAAAAAAAAGAGTTAGCTTATTCACTTCATTCTCTATCTTCCCAAATTACGCAAGATCTGATTCATGCGGGGTCATGATACGTACGCAATCCCCATCGGATTCGATCATAGCTATAAAATTAGTTGAGTCAAAAAAATTAAAAAAAAATAGAAAGAAGAAGAAAATAAAAAAGAAGAAAAAAGAGAGTGAGAAAAACAAAAAAAGAAAAAGAAAAGAGAGTGTCAAAAAATAAAAGAGGGACAGAAACGAAATGAAAAAAAAAATCAAATCAAGAGTGATTAAAGAGAGACAGAAATAAAAGAAAAGAGGCACAAAGTGAAAAGGGTTAGTTAAGGCTGGAATGAAACATGCGACCGTACAAACACATGGTAGAAACGTTTAATTGTTTAGGTGCATTGCATCCAAGCGTGCGATTTCCTATCTGTTAAGCGTCTCAAAACTAACAAGGTTGTTCGATGTGCAAACTAGCCAGGTTTTGGTGGTTGGTTTTGTTGGTAGTCTAGCCTCCCCTCCTTCAAAAAATCCAAAGGCACAAATGACCTCAGCAAGCAATCTACGAATCATCAGCCCTGAGGATAGCCCGGCATCGGCTATTCTGTAGCTAGAATCAGCAGTGCTCAAGAGAATAAGAAGTTGCGGCTCCGCATATTGGAAATGTGGGACGCCTGGTCTAATGGTAGGGAACCGTCAAGTGTAATCCCCGAGTTCCCTGAGTTGATCCCCAGGTCAAGTGATGTTACCAACGCCCCTGTGCCCAACCTGCTCATCCCATGCGGGCACATTCCAATGTCGTCCAATGATCATGGCATGCCTTCTGTGGTTCGCCCCCAGACGCCATTTTCCAGGGCACGACTAACTTTACCACGGCCGTATATTGAGCCTTCAATCTTCACCTTTCAGGGTCCACAACTTCAGTCAGAAATAGCATATGTGTCCCCATACTCTTTCACTAAACCTCCACAATATGATATCTCGGTGGAGCAAGAAAAGGTTGTTAAAAATCTCGAGCAAGAGGAAATGGCTCATAATATGAAGAGCCTGGAACAAAGCCTGAAAATATGCAAGGTCTTAGTGGTCAGAAGAGTGTCTCATACTCTGACCTCTGTATGTTTCCCCATGTCCACTTGCCAGCTGGCTTCAAGATGCCAAAATTTGAAAAGTACAACGGGCATGGAGAGGAGTTGGTGGAAAAGAGGAGCTGCTAATGACCTATTTCGGGGAAAGCCTCACCGGAATCGCTTCTGAGTGGTATACGGATCAAGAAATTACTCATTGGCATGTGTGGGACGATATGGCTCAAGATTTTGTCCGCCAGTTCCAATATAATATGGACATCGCTCCCGACAGAAACTCCTTGTCCAATTTGAAAAAGAATACCGCGGAAAGATTCCGTGAATATATTGTCAAATGGCGTGAGCAAGCTGGCAGGGTAAAGCCTCGAATGGACGAAACTGAAATGGTCATGGTCTTTCTACAAGCCCAAGAGGCTGACTACTTCCAGAATATGATGTCTGTTTCAGGTAAGTTGTTCGCTGAGGCTATCAAAATTGGGGAAATGGTTGAAAACGGTCTAAAATCGGGTTGAATATTGAGTCATGATGATTTTAAAGCCACATCACCAGATGTTCAAAGTTGTTCAGAGGGTTTGATGAACCAAAATGGGAGTGAGGAGGGAGACATGATGGTTTCAAGCTCGAGGGGGGCCCGCAGGTCATTCAGCCAGTCATATGTACCTCCTGAGGTTCCTCAACACTATTATCCCCTTCAATATGCTGCTTATGTTGTGGCACCACGTCCTTATGCGGTGATAAACGTGCAATCTTACACGCGGCCACAACATTATCCACAAAATCGAACTCCACCTAATAGAAATTCTCATCCTTACCAAGCTCCATATAATCCTCAACAAATTATCCCCAATACAATACTCGCCCAAGAGAGCCTTTTAGAAAGAATCAGTTCACTCCTATTGGTGAATCGTATTCAAGCTTGTTCCAAAAGCTAATCAGGCTAATCTATTACAGCCAGTGGCCCCGATACGGCCAAACCCCGAGTCCCCTCGCACCGAGCTGATGCTAGATGTGAATACCACTCTGGAGTAGTGGGACACAGTACGGAGGACAGTTGGACCCTCAAAAGGGTAGTTGAAGATTTGATTGAAGCTGAAAGAATCATTTTTCGGGATGAAGAAGCTCCTGATGTGATAAACAATCTGTTGCCTGCCCACATCATCGGGCCAATAGTCGGAGTGATTTGTGAAGCTGAGGAATTTGATCCGGCACTGAAGGCCATTGCCGAAATAGAAGAAAAGCCGAAAAACGGTCGCCAAGCCTGAATGTTCCCTATCAGACGGGAGTCTCGGTAGCCAGTCTTGCTATCTTTTCTGCATTTGAATTATCTCAGGGTGTGATCCGGATGTTTTACTTTATTGTCTTACTTTCGAATGTAAACCCTTCTATCTTCAAAAATTGAAAAAAATAAAAGAAAAAATCAAATGAAACTAATATTTCATTGTCCAGGAATATCTTTTTTCTTAGTAGTGTCACTTTTCTTATTTTTCTTTTCAGTTCTGTTAAATGCAGATTTCAATAACATGACATGCTTGCGGACTTCATGCCCAGATCCTGAAAAGTTGTCAGACCTCGAAGTAATGAATCAAGAATTAGATCGCAATGAGGATACGTTTAAGGAAATAAAAAAAAGATTTGGAACAGCTGAAGGAAAATTAGTTCCATATTGAAAAGGTCCATACATTGCAACAAGAGTACTGCCAAAAGAGTGTGTTGTACTTGGAACACATCGAAGGAAATGTCCTTGAAAAAACTGCCAATGCAAATGCAGTCAAAAGGTACTATATTGGATCCTCTATATAGCATTAATGTTCTCCGGTTAGGATGAAGAAGGATTTCTTTCTCACTATCCAAACACTTACCCCTTTTGTAAACCATTTGAGCTGGTTACTCTTCTTTGATTACCCTCTTTGGAACCTAAAAGTATTAGTGAAAAAAAAATTGAAATTGAAACATTAAAAAAATGAAATGAAAAAGAAAAAAAGAGAGGAAGAAAAGGCAAGGAAAATGAAATGGTGAAAAAAAGAGAGGAAAAAGGAAAGCAAAAAGAAAGAGAAAAGAAAACAAAACATAAGAAAAACCAAAGAAAATCAAAAAAAGTTCCCTAAACTTCGTTCGACTTGATTCCGAAAGGATACTTAGGCAGCCTCTCTCTGGGGTTCAGTCACACCAAAATAAAAATCCAAATTCCCCAAAACTGAAACTGGGGCAGATGTTACAATGGTTCGGCGATGATCCCGTTGAATAGTTCCAAAGTTGTAATTCAATCCAAATCATTTTTACCCAAATCCTTTCAAGTCCTTCCGATCAATCGGTGGGAATGTTCAAGGATTAGAGAATACAACTACATGGATTAGATGCAATAAAAATGAGAGAAATAAAATGAGAGAATCTTATTGGTAAAAACCCACACGGGCACCGTAAGGCGATGATAAGCAGAGAAATGGAAAATGAGAGTCTTGTTAGTGAAAACACACAAAGAGCACTACAAGGCGATGGTGGGAAGAGAAACGAGAGAGGTCAGCTCGTGAAAACCCACAAAGAGCGTCCTTGATCGAAAAGAGGAGCCTCACAGCCATCGACATCGACAGAGTCCTAGAAAGGTTTCCCAATTTTGAGGAAAAAGTTGTGATAAATTTGTGAGAGTCGGATGGTTTATACGGATCAGGCATCCAATCCAAAAGGCATATCATGTACATTGAAGTCCGCATGTACTCCAGATAAGTCCTTCTTTCCTTTCCCCGAAAGGGACACATCTTGTTTAAACTCATTCTCCATTCCATTGTTTGTTTTCTTTGAATCCCTTTCGGTCCAACTCTGTTCCGAAACTAAGACAAAGAAATGATGGTAAGATTGATTTTTAGGATTCTCATTTGATACAATCTAATATGCAAAAAGGCACCCGGCCTCGTCGGGGGCATTAAGTCAACCTCGACCGGCCATGGCGGCTGATGTTTGAAATTGAAAAGCTCTTGAAAAAGGAAATAAATCCAAAGTCAAGCGCCCATAAAGGCAAAATAAGATGAAAAGACCAAAGCCCCACATGGGTGAACCATCATGTGAAATTTTGGAAAATCAAGATCCCTAAGTTTAGAAGATAGATCGATCTCTAGAAAGCCAGCGAGCAATTGAGGTTTTCATCAAAAGAGTTGGGCCGAGATCAAGACAATCAAGGCCACAAAACCAACCACCATTTCAAACTAACAATTGTTCTTTGTTTGAAAATATGAAACAGGTGCAATCCAAAACAACCCTGCAAGGAGCAAGTGCAATAAAAGCAAGGCACGCAGAAACCAAAACAGTTCTGCAACAAAAGTTGACCCGAAAAGGGAAGTCCTTCAAACTCTTCATTCATTCTCCTAAATAAAAATGAAAAGTGAAGAAAATAAAAGAGAAGAAAAAATTCAAAATCATGGTAGCCTAGGGTCCCCAATCTCTAGCTGCGTTTTTCCAACATAGGGTCTTCATTCCCTAGTTGAATTTACTTTAGACATAGGGTCTCCACTTCCTAGTCTGCTTTTCAAACCTAGGATCTCTCCACTCCCTAGTTGAATTTACTTGAGACATAGGGTCTCCACTCCCTAGTCTGCTTTTCCAACATAGGGTCTCCACTCCCTAGTTGATTTTATTTTAGACATAGGGTCTTCACTCCCGAATCGTTTTTCCAATATAAGGTCTTCACTCCCTAGTTGATTTTATTTTATACATAGGGTCTCCACTCCCTATTCGCTTTTCCAACATAGGGTTTTCACTCCCTAGTTGATTTTATTTTAGACATAGGGTCTCCACTCCCTTGTCATGACCCCAAATACCCGGTCGTGATGGCGCCTATTACATTACTAGGCAATCCAACCCAAACCATTAACGACAACAAATTCCTTTTATAAAACCATTTTCTAGCACATGTTTAAATACCAAATTTCCATAATAAGTGTTTAAAAACAACAAAATATAAGTGCAAGTCAAATAAACATGAACTATATAGCCCCAAATATCCGGTATCACAAGTCTAGAGCCTCTACTACATAACCGACTGTCTAATAAAATGTAAGTCTAGAAAATGCGGAAAAGAACAAAATAAGAAGGGTAAAACAGGGCTGCGGACGCCATGCAACTACTTTGAAATCTTCGACAACCTTTGGATCAGCTGAGGACCCTCACTCTGCCACTCGGGCACCTGGATCTCCACACAAGGTGCAGGGAGTAATGTGACGCCAACTCAGTAAGTAACTAAAGTAAATAAGGTCTGAAAGTAGTGACGAGCAGTTAAAAATCATATAACTAAATAAACAACAGGATAACAAGTCCATTTCACAGTTTAAAACCAGTTTCGTCTTAACATTATCAACTTCAGTTTAAACACTTGAAATCATATACTTAGCAATTTTCCAACAGATGGTTATTTTAAAAGAATAGTGAAATTATTGAAAACATTATAATTGGGCCCCTGGGCAAAGTATCACTCAGAACATGGCCTCTCGGGCAGCCTCTCAGTCACTCGTGATTCACTCTCGTTACTCAGTACTCACTCTCAGCACACAGGATCATTAATATCTCATAATAATAGAAATCATAGTAACCGCTACGGTGTGCACCCCGATCCGTAATGTATATTCGACTACGCTCACTAGGAGTGTACAAACTCCGGAGGGGCTCCTACAACCCAAGTGTTATATCGATGCAGCGCGCAGTTCGATCCAATATATATATATATATTGCTGCGACGTGCAACTCGATCCATATTTCATACATATATAATTATCCTCACTATTAGGTTCTCAACCTCTCTCAGTCATTAATGTCACATCCTTTCGGGCACAACAACAGAAATTAGGGAACTCAGCCCAAACAGTCTTCACATTTAAAAGTAGGGTGATAAAACTAGTTTTAAACATTTAAACAGGTAAAACATGACTGAGGATTTGCTTTCAACAAGTAGAGTGAAGAAAAACAGTAAAAATGCCCCTAAAGGTCTCAACAGGTCGGCACAGGGCCCCAAACATGGCATACAGCACATAATATAGTATAAATAGCTAAAGTACGGAATATCATAAGGTTCCAAATCAAATAAGTGGCTTAATATTCGCTACGGGATGGACCAAGTCACAATCCCTACCGGTGCACGCCCACACGCTCGTCACCTAGCATGTGCGTCACCGCATTTATCAAAACAAGTCAAATACCGGGGTTTGTACCCTTAGTTCCAGATTTACAATGGTTACTTACCTCAAACCGGTGAAAATACTACTCCATGATGCCTTTTCCCCTCGAATCGGCCTCCACTCGCGTCAAATCTATCTAAAATCAGAATCACGGCATCAAAATATGCTAAGGGAATGAAGCCCAGATGAAAATAATCAAATTATACCAAAAATCCCGAAATTGGCCAAACCCGACCTCCGATCCCATGTCTCGAAACTCAATAAAAATCATATCAACGGTATCCTTATCCTCCCACGAGTCCATACATACTAAGAACACTGAAATCGAAGTCCAAATGACCCTCAAATTCTCATTCTAAAGTCTCTTAATCTCATGCCCTAATTCCTTAATTTTAGGCTTAGATTCCATGATTTATTAGGTAGATTTCACATTAGAATTGAGTTTTAAGTCCAAAATATTTACCTCCAAGTGATTTCCCTTGTATCCCTCTTCAATCTCGTTCAAATAGCTCCAAAAATGACCAACAATGGAAGAAATAAACCCCACATTCGCAGACAAGATGACATTTAAAACCTTCTACCCAGACCTGAAATCCTTCTTTGCGGACGCGGTCAAAGCCTCGCGTTCGCGAAGCACAAATTAACTTTGACCAATTTTCCACTTTTGCAATCGTGACATCCCCATCGCGAACGCGATGCTTTTCTCAGACCAACCTTTGCAATCGCATTCTGACTCTCGCGAACGCGATGAACAAATGCCCCTCTGGAGCTCAGCTGCCCATTCCTTATATGCGAACACGACAACACCCCCGCGAATGCGGTGCACAGATGTACAGCCCTTCGCGAACGCGGAGCCTCCCTCGCGAACACGAAGGCTAAATTTCCAGCTTCCTCAACTGACCCTTCGCGAACGCGAGGACCCTCTCGCGAACGCGAAGGTCTTTTTTCTGCAGCAATTTTCTGCAGGTTCCAACTTTATGAAATGGCCTGATTGACCACCGAAACTCACCTGAGGCCCCCGGGACCTCAACCAAAGGCACCAATATATCCCAAAACTTTATTCAAACTTGTACCAATCTTCAAAACACCTCAAACAACATCAAATCGACCAAAACACATTGGATTCAAGCTTAAGTTTCCAAAAACTTCTAAATTCCGCTTTTGATCAAAAACCCGATCAAACCACGTCTGAATGACCTGAAATTTTGCAAATACGTCCCAAATGACACAACAAAACTACTACAACTCTTAGAATTCCATTCCAACCCCTATATCAAAATCTCACCTATCAACCGGAAATCTCAAAAAATCTGATTTCGTCAATTCAAGCCTAAATCTACTCAGAACCTCCAAAACTCATTCTGATCACGCTCCTAAATCACAAATCACCTCCCGAAGCTAACTAAATCATCGGAACACATATCCGAGACCTCTAACACACAAGTCAACATCTAGTTGACTTTTCCAATTTAAACTCACTCTAAAGAGACTAAGTGCCTCAAACCTTACCAAATCCTTTTCGAACTCGATCCGACCGACCCAATACCACATTACACGGATAAAAAAATCATAAAGAATCAGAAATGGGGAAAACGGAGTGGTAACTCATGAGACGACTGGCCGGGTCGTCACATCCCTAGTCGCTTTTCCAACATAGGGTTTTCACTCCCTAGTTGATTTTATTTTAGGCATAGGGTTTTCACTCCCTAGTCTGATTTTCCAACATAGGGTTTCCACTCCCTAGTTGAAGTTGTTTTAGACATAGGGTCTCCACTCCCTAGTAAGATTTTCCAAAATAGGGTCTCCACTCCTTAGTTGAAGTTATTTTAGACATAGGGTCTTCACTCCCTCGTCTACTTCCAACACAGGGTCTCCACACCCTAGTTGAAGTTATTTTAGACATAGGGTCTCCACTCCCTAGTTGATTTTAGTTTAGATATAGGGTCTAAATTCTCTAGTCTACTTTTCCAACATAGGGTCTCTACTCCCTAGTTGATGTTATTTTAGGCATAGGGTCTCCACTCCTTAGTATGCTTTTCCAACATAGGGTCTCCACTCCCTTGTTGAAGTTATTTTAGACATAGGGTCTCACTCCCTAGTCTACTTTTCCAACATAGGGTCTCCACTCCCTAGTTGAAGTTATTTTAGGCATAGGGTCTCCACTCTCTAGTGTACTTTTCCAACATAGGGTCTCCACTCCCTAGTTGAAGTTATTTTAGATATAGGGTCTCCACTCCCTAGTCAGTTCTCCAACATTGGGTCTCCACTCCCTAGTTGATTTTATTTTAGACATAGGGTCTCCACTTCCTAGTCTGCTTTTCCAACATAGGGTCTCCACTCCCTAGTCGCTTTTCCAACATAGGGTCTCCACTGCCTAGTTGATTTTATTTTTAGACATAGGGTCTCCACTCCCTAGTCGTTTTTCCAACATAGGGTCTCCACTCCCTAGTCTGCTTTTCCAACATGGGGTCTCCACTCCCTAGTTGAAGTTGTTTTAGACATAGGGTCTCCACTCCCTAGTATACTTTTCCAACATAGGGTCTCCACACCCTAGTTTAAGTTAGACATAGGGTCTCCACTCCCTAGTCACTTCTCCAACATAGGGTCTCCACTCCCTAGTTGATTTTAGTTTAGATATAGGGTCTCCACTCCCTAGTCTGCTTTTCCAACATAGGGTCTTCACTCCCTAGTTGAAGTTATTTAAGACATAGGGTCTCCACTCCCTAGTCGCTTTTCCAACATAGGGTTTCCACTCCCTAGTTGATTTTATTTTAGACACAGGGTCTCCACTCCCTAGTCTGCTTTTCCAACATAGGGTCTCCACTCCCTAGTTGATTTTATTTTTAGATAATAGGGTCTCCACTCCCTTGTCGCTTTTCCAACATAGGGTCTTCACTTCCTAGTTGATTTTATTTTAGGCATATGGTCTCCACTCCCTAGACAACTTTTTCAACATAGGGTCTCCACTCCCTAGGTTAAGTTATTTTAGACATAGGGTCTACACTCCCTAGTCTGTTTTTCCAACAGAGGGTCTCCACTCCCTAGTTGAAGTTATTTTAGACATAAGATTTCTACTCTCTAGTCTACCTTTCCAACATAGGGTCTCCACTCCCTAGTTGAAGTTATTTTAAGCATAGGGTCTCCACACTCTAGTCACTTTTCCAACATAGGGTCCCCACTCCCTAGTTGATTTTAGTTTAGATATAGGTTCCCCACTCCCTAGTTGATTTCATTATAAATATAGGGATCTACTCCCTATTCTCTTTTTCCCAAGGATACACAATCCTGATTTTATTACTTTCAATAAAGAAATAGTTTAGATTTTTTTACAAATAACTCACGAAATTTTTCTAGTGAAAACTGGGGCAGAAAATTTCATTCGTTTGTTTGCTTTGTTGCATGAACAGGTTTCCACCGTGAGGCACAAGGTTTGAGATGACCAAAAGAAGAAGTCTCAACCCAAATAAAAGAAAAGAACAAGAAAAGAAATTGAACTCTAAGTGCAGAAGCGGAGAAAAGATGCGGACTGCCCAAGATATGATTGTAGTCACAAGCTTTGCATGTCCCGCCTTGATCCGAAGAGCAGAAGAAAAATGAACTAGCGTTTGCAGCTAATTAGCATCAAGATTCAGATCGGACTCTACAGGAAGAACCAGCCAAGACTCAAGATCAAGCTTCAGAAGATTTATAGATAGGAATCTTGTAACTCGTAGCTGATAGGTTTAGTTAGTCTTTTTCATTTTGATTTTGATGTAATAACAGGACTGCAGACTAGAGCCTCGATGGAACCTCACTCCACTCTAGAACTCATCACTCCATCATCCTTCCAGAACTACACCGACCTGATTCCTTTATAGCCAAGGATATGTAGGCAACCTCCGAAGCAAGGTTCGGTCAAACTTTTTCAAAATGCTTCCAAATGGAGTTTCAAATGGGCAGGAAAAAAATTGCTCGTAATTGCTCACA